>NC_069791.1:69722311-70028326 GCF_027406575.1 Nycticebus coucang | reverse complement strand
AATCCATGATGGGATCCACTGTTGTCTCTTGATTAGGGTAGATCGGTATAACTTTTCCTAATTTTTAAATTGATTCATCATATTTGTACATATACACACAGGATACATGTGATATTTTGATACATACATATAATGTGTAATAACCAAATTGGGGTACTTAAGATATAAATCACCTTGAATGTTTATTATTACTTTGTGTTGGGAAGATTTCAAATATTCTCCCCTAGCCATTTTGAAATATACAATATATTGTTGTTAACTATAGTCACCCTACAGTTTTATTGAACTCTAGAGCTTATTATAACTATCTATCTGTATGTTTGTATCCATTTATCATTCTCTTTATTCATCCCCACCCCAACCCTTTCCAGCCCCTAGTCACTATCATTCTACTCTCTACCTCTATGAAATCCACTTTTGTAGCTCCCACATATAAATGAGAATATCTGATATCTGACATGAAGATGTGTCTGGCTTATTTCACATAACATCCAGTTCCATCTATGTTACTGCAAATGACAGGATATTATTCTTTCTTATGTTTGAATAGTATTCTATTGTGTATATATACCACCTTTTGTGGTATACCATCCATTTGTCCTCTGAGGAACATTTTGATTCCATATCTTGGCTATTGTAAATAGCATTGCAATTAACATAGGGATATAGTATCACTTTGATATACTGGTTTTCTTTTTTTTATTATTAAATCATAGCTTTGTAACATTAATGCGATCATGGGGCACCATACAATATACTGATTTTCTTTCCAGTAGTGACATTGCTGGATTATATGGCAATTTTGTCATTAGTTTTCTGAGAAACTTCTGTAGTATTTAGCATAATAACTTCACTAATTTACATTGCCAAAAACAGTGTATACAAGTTTCTTTTTCTCTGCATCCTTAGCAGCATCTATTGTTTTGTTTTTATGATAATAACTGCTCTACTTGGGGCTGTGCATGATGGCTCACACCTGTAATCCTAGCAGTCTGGGAGGCCAAGGTGGGTAGATTGCTTGAGCTCATGAGTTCAGGACCAGCCTGAGCAAAAGGAAGATCCCATCTCTACTAAAAATAGAAAATCTGAGGCAAGAGGATCACTTGAGCCCAAGAGTTGGAGGTTGCTGTGAGCTATGACACCACAGTACTCTACCCAAGATGATAGCTTGAGACTCTGTCTCAAACCCCCACCCCCCAAAAACAAAAAAACTGCTCTACTTGGGGTAAAGTTGTGTCTCATCATGGTTTTGATTTGCATTTCCCTGATGATTAATAATGCTTGACATATATTCGTATATCTGTTGGCCATTTTATGTCTTCTTTTTTTTTTTTTTTTTTAATTTGGCCGGGGCTGGGTTTGAACCCGCCACCTCCGGCATATGGGACCGGCGCCCTACCCGCTGAGCCACAGGCACTGCCCCATTTTATGTCTTCTTTTGGGAAATGTTTATTCAGCTACTTTATCTAATTTTTAATGGGATTGTTTCTTCTTCTTCTTTTTTTTTGCTATTGACTTGTTTGAGTTCCTTATATATTCCAGACATTAGTCCCTTATTGGATGAATAGTTACAAAGCATTTTTTCCCATTCCACAAGTTGTCTCTTCATGCTGCCAATTGTTTTCTTTGTTGTGAAGGTTTTTGGTTTAATGCCATTTGTCTAGTTTTATTTTTGTTGCCTGTGTTTTTTGTGTTCTTAGACATATTTTTTTTTTTTTGCCTAGACCAAAGTCCTGAAGTGTTTCCTCTATGTTTTCTTCTAGTAGTTTTATAGTTTCAGTCTTATGATAAAGTCTTGGATCAATATCAAGGTGATTTTTGTATATGGTGAGAGATAGCTTCATTATTCTTACAAATATTCAGTTTCCCAGCATCATTTATTGATGAGGGTTTCGTTTCTCTAGGTTCTTGAAATCATTGTTGAAAATCAGTTGGCTGCACATACATGCATTTATTTTTGGGTTTTTAATTCTGTTCTATTGGTCTATGTATCTGTTTTAATACCATTACCACACTCTTTTGGTTATTATACTTTGTAGTATGCTTTGTCTATTCAGAGTCTTCTTTGGTTCTATACATATTTTAGGATTGTTTTTTCCTATTTCTGTGACATTGGTATTTTGATTGGGATTGTATTGGATCATTAGATTGCTTTGGGTATTATCATTTTAACAATAGAAATTCTTCTGATTAATGAACATGAGATGACTTTCGATTTGTTAGTATTTTTTTTTTTTTTTATGAAAGTGTTTTTGGATTTTTGTTGTATAAGTCTTTCACTTCCTGGTTAAATTAATTCCTAGATATATTTTTGTAGGCAGTTTCCTAGGAAATCATGTTATAAATGAGATTACTTTCTTTATTTCTTTTTCATCTAGTTCATTATTGGTGTATAAAATGCTAATTTTTATACCTTCACTATGTACCCTAAACTTTACTGGATTTATCAATTCTAACAGTTTTTTGATGGATTTTAAAATATATCTTTAATATGTAAGATCATGTCATCTGCAAAGAGAGACAGTTGACTTTTTCTTTTCTACTGTGGGTGACTTATATTTTTTTCTCTTGCTCGATTTCTGTGGCTAGGAATGCCATACTATGTTGAATAAGAGTGATGAGTGTGAGCATCCCTGTCTTGTCCCAGTTCTTAGAAGACTTCCAACTTTTTCCTTGATCAGTAGGGTGGGAGATATAGATTTGTTATATGTGGCCTTTAATATATTGAGGTATTTTCCTTCTGTGCCTAAACTGTTGAGAGTTTCTATCATGAAAGGATGTTGAATTTTATTAAAAGATTTTTCTGCATCTACTGAGATGATCATATGGTTTTATCCTTCATTCTATGTATTTGATACATCACATTTATTGATTTGCTTATGTGGAAACATCCTTGCCTTTCTGGCATAAATCCCACTTGATCATGATGTATCTTTTAAATGTGTTTTTGGATTCTGTTTGCTAATACTTTACTGAGGATTTTTGCATCTCTGTACATCAGGAATATTGTTCTGTAGTTTTTTCTGTTGTGTCCTTGTCTGATTTGGGTATTCTTAATATTTCTTCATGGCTTAATCTTGGTATATGGTATATGTCCATGAAGGGAAAAGCATGGTTAGCCATTCTGGGCTGGTTAAAATTCCCAGTGTGGTATATGTCATTTTACTCACTTGAGTTAAATTGTTGATAAATTCATCAAATCTTCACCCTCTTTCAGCGATTTTGTTCAGTGAGTCTGCCTTTGGTTAAAAAAAAAAAACAAACCCAAAACGCATATTTGGCTTAAGATCTAAGCCAAAAAATGACTATGGTGTTGTCTCAGTTATACTCATTCCCGCTCACACTCACCTATGAGGTGCTGCCTTTGAAGGAAAAGAAGCAAAGCAGAACTATTTTATAATGTCTCCCAGATCCCCAATATGTCATGAGGAGCAAAAGTGGGGGTACAGCTATGGCAATACCTCCAGGGAACTTAATAGTTCTTGAGAGAATTCAAGTAAGTGCAAATTACCTGGTGGTGAATTCTTGGGCTGCTTGATAAACTGAAGTTTCAAAGATGTTGATAAGAAAGGGGAAAATATATACTACTTGTGAGCTGTCTCTCTAGACAGAAGTTTGAATCTGGTACATGCAGGTTAATGGACCACTACCGCGGCAACACTTTCTGCTTTTCTTCTATTGCTAACTAAGGTCCCATGATGGGACCTTCCTGGGAACTGGCACTGGGCATAAGGAGAATCCTGAGTATGATGCTCACAAAGTCTGGGCATCAAGCCCAAACATCGAGTGTTGATCTGCCAGAGATCTGGACTGTTCAGCTGGGCAAACCTGAGGCTCCTGAGAGTAACAAAGAGAGTTCCAGGTAAACATGGCCATCTAGGTGAGATACACACATCATTTTTGAAAGTGTAAAATCTTATAACTTCCTCTTGAGAGGGACATTTGCACTGATGCACTAACTCTGTGTTGGCAACCATCAGAAATAAGGAGGGAATCAAAGGACACTCACCCTGTGGTAGCTCAGAAAAGTTCCAAAAAAGGGAAGAGGTGTGGGCCCAGGAATTCCCAGCTTCTTAAAAAGTCCATGTGAATGGGTCCCATATCTATAAAGTGAAAGAGAAAGCCAGGTCACAGGGATTGTGATTTTACAGATTTGGAGGTGGGCCAGTCACTGACTGAGGAGCCAGAACAGACAACAGAGGACGGTAACATGCAGACCAAATAATAACAGCAATAATTACATTCACTCCTCATTTCTTCTCTAGACTCGTTCCAGCCCCTAAAGTCACAATGATTATCTAAAGCAGCTGAAGTTTTCATGGTGCCAATTTTAAAGTGAATTCTTTATAAATGTATTGAGTCCTCCTGACAACTTTGGTCTGGAATTCTTCTAGACCATTTTGTTTTTTTAAGCTTGTTTAATAAATTAGCTAATTTATAATTTGGATACTTTCATTCTAGGTGGAAAGGGCAAGAAATTTTTTTTCTTCCAATCCCATCATAAGATTTTGCATCATTGCATCCACTCAGTCACTGAGGGTTACTGAGAGCCTATGGTGACAAGGTTCTTACAGTTTCCTCAGAGGCTTTTATGCATTTCCTTCCCTTGAAACTGACCCTGTTTTAGGATCTGGCCCTTTTTAACTCTGCCTTCACAGGGAGGTCTTGGAGGAGTCACAGTGTTCTTATTTCTATGGAATGACAACTCTGTTCAAAGCTTTCATTGGACTTGTAGAAAATTGAGCACTTTTCACCTTCACCCCAAGTCTCAGTCATCAGATCATCTGGATAATTTCAGCTATATGGAAGGGTGATTAATCCATATGTTCCCATAATGACACTTTTCAAGGAGACCAGTGACTAAGGAATCCATGTTCAGGCCATTCCTGCCCTCATGGAATCTGGCCCTCCAACAGGTGATGCTAAGAAGTACAGTGCCAGGCTCGCTCATCTTTCCGAAGTGGTCAGGCACAAAGCATCCATTTTTCTGCCTCTGCACATCAGCTCCCTCTGTAGGAAAACCCAAAAGACTGGTGCAGATATCTTTGGTGTGTCATGTACAGACTCTGCCAACTGAGCATTATGGATCCCTGAGACCTTCCTGCTCTAGTGCTACTGAGGGAAGGCAGATGGGAGGAAGAAGAGAGGCTGAGGGGAGGGGCTGCCACTCACACATCTAACCATGAAGCTGTTGGGCCCATGTTGGCCCCATAGAGGCAAATAGGGAAAGTGTGGCTGAAAAGTATTGTGTGCATATATGGTACCACATGTCCTGCATGTGCTTTCAGCTCAAAGAGAGGGGCCTTCCAAACCTCAGGTACTTTCCTGTTGATAGCAAAAGATGCATTATGCCACATAATGTAAGTAACAATAACATGTTCCAGACAGTTGAATTAAGACTTCTCCCATCTTTTTTATAGGTTAAACTTTAAGGCAATTAGAGGTTCCAAATATTCTGTACGAATCTAATTCTTCTAATAATATGTAATAAAATGAAAGACTCAAGAAGAGCAGTTTGTCTAAGCCCAAGTTGGCATTTGGATCCTTCTCTGAACAGCAAGTGGGATGCCTGTGCACCAACTGCCCAACCCAGGACAGCCTTAGTCTTTCCCACTTCAGTGCCTTCCTTCCTTTGTTGTTACAACCATGGCAAAATCAATAAACTAATTCTGCTTTTGAGCTTTTAACATGTTACAGGAACTCTCAAGTGAAGCCATGAAATGAAGAAATGAAGTTAATCTGTCAATAGCATTGGCCCCCAAGGAAACATCTAGTCTAGCATCTAAACTCACATGGTATCCTGCAAAGGTAGAAGGTGGGCTTGGTGAATTTTTTAGCTTCCTTCTAGCTCTCCTCTTATGCATAGTAATGCCCATTTTTGTAAAAATGAAGGCTAACCAAAGAAGGCAATCATTTCTATCATGATTGTGTTGAAATAACAAGGGCCTTATCTGTGCTACAGTTACAGACTCTTGGGCTGCACTAGTGTCTTCTAGAGCTAAGGTATTGTTTGTCTGGCTGCCCAGATCTCTGATGATAGTCCTACTATCAAACAGACCACACATGGAGTGACACGATGTGTCCCTGTGCCTAGGCTTCAAGCAGGTGAGATACCCACCCTTCTGCCCTCAAGTACCTGCATAACAGACCAGAACTTATGAGCTTCTGAGTGGTGAGGAGTATTCTCAGACTCAATCTTGACTCCTGTCTAGATGCCTTTTATATCCTTATTGGTTCACATTTGTTTACTAATCTGTGCTGAGAGATTAAGATCACTTAAGTTGGATTTGTAGCTCTGGCCTGCTCATGCTGGTAGGAGAAACATACAGAGCAGAAAAAAAAAACAACTCTATGCCCAGAGCCTGGAAGGAAAAGGTGAAAGAAGAGAGTAAAACTTGAAGTCTTCCTCCAGATCTTCTCTGCTCTGTATATTCTTCTCTTAGATGTTTCTGCATCTAACAGGGCAGATAAATTGAATTATATGAGGAAGAGAAGTTCCAGAGGAAGGGCACATAAAACAGGAAAGGGCCAAGTGAGGGCCTCCTGTGAAGTCTAAGGTGCCTTTGCTGCCCTGTCTCAGTGATGCCTGGGGCAGAAGGCAGGGGAACAGGAACCACACAGGTCCACGGAGAATAATCCCTGTACACATGTCCTGTAACAGACCCAGAACTCTGAAAGTGAAGATAATACGACAAAAACTCAACCAGCTCCTCTTGACCTCAGAGTCGTCAGAATTTGGGGTGAGGTTCCCAATTCATGGTGCCTAATTTTTTCTGCTATGTTCTGGTTAATTAGTCTTGGTCAAAACTTCCAATCACAAGATCATCACTAGGACAAAATACTGTCAATAAACCCTCCTAGTCACTGATATTGGAATACTGATGTGCAGGGATTATTGTTTACTCCTTCAGCAGATGTGGATAAGATCAACAGCCCCTGTGTGCTTATAGCAGCCACTTCCTCTTGATACCTCTTTCAATTTCAAAATGGTCAGGGAAGAGAGGGGCTTGACTGGCATCACACATCCAGGGTAACAGAAGAGTGGAGCAGGGACATTTACTTACAGGTAGAGCAGCACTAGGCTAGCAGCCAGGAGAACCCAGGTTTCCATGGCAAAGTCTGGGATGAGGTCCATCTCCACTTTGCTTCCTCAGTTCTCTCCTCTGAGCTGTTATCTTGGCTTGTGCTGTTCTTTACTGGACTTGGTAAGTGCAGCTTCCCTTCTTTGCCCAGGTGATTCAGTGAGGCCAGCTGGAATGTTTATAGGCTGGGAAAGGAGGTGGCATGTGGAGTTGTAGCCAATAGCAGGGCCTCCTGTGCCCCACTTGCATCAGAGGAGCCTTCTCCATCTTCTCACTTGGCAAAGCATCACAGATGCTCCTACACTGACCTCTTTTGAGTTCATATTCCTTAGGAAATCATTAACAATGCAATTAGTGTTATTTGTAAGTCCAGAGGTTATGGGCTTTTAAACAATCTCATGTGCAAGACATTGACATAAAATCTCTTCTAACCTGCTATCATCTCTATGGATGCTGTTATTCTTAAATACTTGAAATCCAATGTGAGACAAGCTACAACTACAGCTCTTATCCACATGGTTTCCCCTGCCTTCACTAACCCTGTTCCCTCTAGGGGACTCCTACTCATGGTTTAAATCCAGACAGGCCCTTCTGTTACAGTCCTCCCTCCCCAACCTCCCCACACAGCTATAGCTCCTTTCCTCTCTGGGCAATCCTGTCCCATTCTGCAGTTCTGCTATTGTTTCCTCTACCCATGGTCACCACTGTGTGTGTCTGGGTCTGTGTCCCTCACCAGAGCATGAGCTTCTCCAGGGCACAGTCTGATATTATTCACACCTGTGTCCCCAGCCTCTAGCAGAGTGCTTCACATACAGGGGGCATCCAGAGAGGCTGGCGGAGTTGAGCTGGGTGAAACTGCTGGGGCCCTGTGTGTCCCTTCCTCTGACTCTGTGGTGACCACGCCATCTTCCTGGATTGTTAACATGGCAGGAGGGCTTGGCTGTGCCTCAGCTGCATCTCTGCACATTGATGTGGAACTGCTGTGATTCTGTAGGCAAGAGGGCTCTTACAGGAAGGAAGGGGTGGGCAAGATGGAGTTAATGGCTGCACAAACAGCATTATTCCTGCTGCTTCCTGCAAACCATCAGGAATTCTGCCCTGCAGTAGACAGCAAGCTAAATGGGTTCTTGAATAATGAATGGGCCTTCTCTCTGGACCGATTGCAGGTCAGCAAACAATGGGTGTGAGGAGAGAGAAGAGAACAGCAGCCCCAGTGGCCAGGTGGACCTCAAGCATTGTCACCACCAGTGATGGGGTAGAGATCACTACAGGTACACACAGTTTCTAGGATTCCAGAAAGATGCTCTGAGCCTTTCTAAGTGGGCAGTGTGTTCAAAGAAGATGGCCTCTTTTTTGAGGAGTGGAGAATTTTCTAATTGAGTAGAACAGGCCCCAGGAACTGGCAAGGAGGAGGCCTGTAATAGCGGACAGTCACTACCACCTCGGAGCCCCCAGAGGCATTCCTGATGGAAGAGATCAGAAATGAGCTTGTAGAAATTTATCAGTTCATTATCACTACAAGGCCCCACGTTTGATATCTAGGTGGCCTAAAGATCCCAGATTGAGTGATAAAACCTCAAAGCTCTTAAAACTCAACAGAAATAGAAGACCCTCCAGCTGTGCCTGTGCACTTCCTTATGTTTTTTCCTTTTCCACTCTCAGGCCTACTGCAAGAGCTGCTACTCACCCCTTGCCCACTCTTCCCATCTCTCAGGCCTATAAGTCCCCAGAGAAGCTTGACATTGGCCTGAGCAGACAGACATCTCACTGGTAAAATGTATTAAGGAACAACTCTCCTACTGCCTTCTTTTTGTTGTTTGAGAGCTTGGGTTGCTTGCCAAGAGACACCTGTTAAAATCCATAGTTGAGCCATATAAAGTTTAATTAATATATGAACCCAGCTCTTCATTCAGGCAGTGAACAAGGAAAATGGGTGAATTTCATGTGTAGGTTTTGTGCCAGCTGTGGGCTGGAACCCACCCACTCCCCTTGCTGGACTCTAGCTTCCCTGTGCAGTGAGAGACACACATAAACTTGCTCTGAGAAATATATTCTAAACTGGCTTTTCAACTGGATTGCAGAGAAAGGGTTTCTCACACATACACCCACCTACTCACACACTGACACACACACACATGTAGACCTTACCTTAGTTAGTGATAGCTAATATATATCATTCTAAGTACTTTTCATACATTAACTGGTTCAATCTATGACATAAGTATTGTTATCACCCTTAGTTTACAGGTGAGCAAATTGTTAATTAATCCATCTGAAGTTACATCACATCACTAGCAGAACCAAGATTCACATTTAAATCCTCCAACTTTAAAACCCAAGGCCTTATTCTCCAACACAGGCTCAGCTTTGGCCAAGGCCACACTGAATTCTTGTGGGACCAGCACTGTAGCCCAGGCCTTCTACATGGGGAGTGATCAGAGCTCTGCCCTCCACACAGAGACAAGCTGAGACTCTGTAGAAAAGCCATCAATGAGCACTGGGGTGAGGCAGAGGAAGGTCCTTTCTACCTTCTGGCCCTGAAGTATAAGCATCTTGCTGGACTTTAAGGCAAAGGAAAGAGGAGGAGGAAGACTTAGTCATGGCTGCTCACTTTCTACTCTATTTCAGAGCATCTATTTCTTGCTAAACTAACCACTAACATCTCCACGGCACTTCATGGTTCATACAGTTCTTTCCCATGTCTCTTAGTTGATTCTCACAAAAGCTCTGTGAGAAAAGTGGGGCTGGGATGATTTTAATTCCCACTTTATAGTTGCAGAAACAGACAGATGTGAAGAGATTTACCCATGTGGTTAAAGCATGAAACCAGAGCATGGAGCCAGATGTTGTGATTCCAGATTGTACCAGTGGCAGACTTGCTTGCATTCCAAGGGGCCTCCTAAAATAATTGATGGGTAATGCCAGCCTCACATAAGGTAACTATTCCCTATCATACCTTCCCACGCTGCCAGTGTAGGTAGAAAGTGCTATCTAATGGATTGTGATGACAAAAACAACATGCACATCTTCTACATATTACTTGTATATGCACTGAATTTGTGCTATTAGCAGAAATGGGGATGTTGCAAATAGTTCTGACATGTTGTAATCAGAGTCATTTGGGTTGCCATGAAAGCAGAAACTGAAAGGTCATAAAACCAATGAAGTAAATGAGAAATCAGAAAATATGAGGAAAGTTTCATAAGACCACACAGAAGGGAATAATTGAAATAGAAAATCATTGAAAGAAGAGATAAATATAAAGATAAGTGTGTTGCAATAGGGCAGCAAAGTTTATGCCTATCTCACTCTCATCATTGCAGTAATCTCCCATCTTATTTTTCCTGACCCTGGACAGGTCTTTTCCAGGGAATGCCCTTCCCAGTTACCAGACAGAGCCACAGAGTACATGGACCTTGTGACAGTCCTCCTTCTCTGAAATCCCTCCCACTGCCCCTATCACCCACAGGACAAAATTGCAATGCCTCTGGGTAGAACTCAAGACCCGCCACAGCTGTCTTCTTCAATCCTGTCTCAGTCCACTTCTTCATATGTACATGATATTTTAAACAAAGGGAATGATTTGCCACTTCTTAAGCTTCCCAAGTGTGACATACCCATATCTCTTTTTGTCAGCACAGATTGTTCTTTAGCTTGGAGTAGGCCAAACCCATATTCCTTCTGATAAATTTGTAAAGATCATTCAGGAGTCAACCATCATCTGCCCTACGAGCTTCCTCCATAGCCTCAGCAGGCAGGTTGTGGGGAGGGTCTCCCTTGTGCATTCTCATGGTTCCTATGGATGAACACCCAGTGACTGTCAAACCAGGATGCAAGTTTACAATCCTCGCTCATGGGCAGCTATTAAACAATACAGATGCCCCAGCCTACTAGAATACCAGAAAGAAGAGCGCTTAAGTAGGGGCATAATGACTAGATGACAGGGACCATTGAGGGTCATCTAGAGGCTGATACTACAGAGGTGAATCCAAGTGTCACATCAATCCAGAGATGGGAAAAAGAGGACATCACACATGAGAACAACATCCACACCCCCTAAAACAGTCAAAAGCCAGGTCAACAAAGGTAGATTTGTTGTCTCACTCATGAGCAAAAATCCTAACTAAATAGTAGCAAACCAAATTCAACAGTGATCAAAAGATGATATGCCCTGACCTAGTTGGATTTAACTCTGGGACTCAAGGGTGGTTAACATAGAAAAGTATAAACACTAAGATACTCATCAACAAATTAAAAGAGAAAGGTTATGTGAACATTTCAATTGTTTTAGAAAAAACATTTGATAATATTTAACTCCCATTTATGGCACTTGAAAGTCTTAAACTATTGATAGCAGGGAATTTCTTTATTCTCATAAAAATATCTACCAAAAAACTTAAAACAAAATCATTGTTGACAGTGTAAAAGCATTATGCCATTTTAATGTTTTACAATAACAATTGCAATCATTGTAGTGTTTTATCATATGCATATGTAACTTTTTCAAACATAGTAACATTTAAAAAATGATAATCCTACTAATTAAATTACATTTTGCTATAAATGAGGAAAATTTCATGACTTGCTTTTTTCAGGAAACCAGCATGTGGAACTCAGGCTGAACAGGGAGCAAAGTGTGAAAATCTCTGGAAACAAGTAAATGTTTTCTCTTCCTCATGAACCTGCTTGAATTGTCCTGATTTCAAAGGCACCAAGGGGAATAGGGCCAGCAGGTTGATTTGACTGAGGTCACAGCCTGTAGTTCTTTCTTTCTTTCTTTATTGTTTTTATTAGTATTAGATCATAGCTGTGTACAGTAATATGATCATTGGGCACCATAAATTGGTTTTATAAACCTGTAGTTCTTGACCTTCAGCTGGACCTAGGCTCCTTTGACAATCAAAGTCATGAACCATCTTCCCTGCAGCGCTAGCATCTTTGAATTCAGTTTCAGGGGACCCCAAGGAGATATGTCACTACAGTGCCTGCCAAGGCTAGTGAATTTTTTCCAGGAGCCTAACCCAGCCAAGTTCAGCCTACCTCTGTCCTCCAGTATGAGATACCCTATTTTAATCTGTTACATGGTTATCCCCAGAACTACGGATACCTCTCTACACTTTGAATTGGTTCTCCACTGAGCTTGGTGATATGATGCACCACAAGGGAACAGAACTATACAGCAAAGTGTAAACAAGATCATCACAAAGGGAGCTATGCCCAGAGACCCTAGATGGGGTTCTCCATTGCAAGGAGATGACTGGAAAGGCATGAGGAGTTAGAGAAGGCAGAGATAAGGGGATGCAGAAATGCCTAAGGTGGGGAACGTCCCAGAGAAGTGCACTATGCTTGCCCAAACATAGACAGAGGACTGTTTGGAAAGAAGGAAAGGGGAGAGGGCAGTTCAGGCTGTGGGAATGGCCCAGCTTCACCATCACTATTATTATTCAATAGAACAATAGAAATGTGTGTCATTTCTTGATGGCAAAGTACTGTGTCTGTTGAGCCAATTTTAATTATCCCTAATAAGAAAGTGATCTGGTTACAGGTCAGGCTATGGATCTTGTGCTCCTGGGGCAAGGGCTCCACTCTGGACCAGTCAGCAGGAGGTTTGAGGGTGAGCATGGCTGTGGATAAAGTCATTGGTTTTGGCAGGCACTGTGCCAATACCATGCTGTTTTTTTTAGAGACAGAGTCTCACTTTATCACCCTTGGTAGAGTGCCATGACATCACAGCTCACAGCAACCTCCAATCCTGGGTTTAGGCGATTCTCTTGCCTCAGCCTCCCCAGTAGCTGGGACTACAGGCATCTGCCACAATGCCCGGCTATTTTTTTTTTGTTGTTGTTAGAGTTTGGCCGGGGCAGGGTTTGAACCCACCACCATCGGTATATGGGGCCAGTGCCCTGCTCACCGTGCCACAGGCGCCGTCCACCATGCCGTTTTGATCATTGTGGACTTGTAATATCACCTTGTCTGGCAGAATGATGCCTCTGTTTTTATTACTAAAAAGTAGGTTTCATCCCAGGGATGCAAGGCTGGTTTAACATACGCATGTCCATAAACATTATGGACAAAAGGCAAAAATAAAGATCATATGATCCTCTCAATAGATGCAGAAAAAGCATTTGATAAAATCCAGCATCCTTTTCTAATTAGAACACTAAAGAGTATAGGCTTAGGTGGCACATTTCTGAAACTGATTGAAGCTATCTATGACAAACCCACAGCCAATATTTTACTGAATGGAGTAAAACTGAAAGCTTTTCCTCTTAGAACTGGAACCAGACAAGGTTGTCCTCTGTCACCTTTACTATTCAACATAGTGCTGGAAGTTTTAGCCAATACAATTAGGCAAGACAAGGAAATAAAGGGAACCCAAATGGGAGCAGAGGAGGTCAAACTCTCCCTCTTTGCTGATGACATGATCTTATACTTAGAGAATCCCAAAGACTCAATCACAAGACTCCTAGAAGTCATCAAAAAATACAGTAATGTTTCAGGATATAAAATTAATGTCCACAAGTCAGTAGACTTTGCATACACCAATAACAGTCAAGATGAGAAGCTAATTAAGGACACAACTCCCTCCTCATTCACTTCCTTCCCCTACTTTTTCCTTCTCACTACCTCCTTCACTTTAAATTACCTCATCTCAGAGCTTAGATATCAAAATGGCCTTTTGGTGTAAGGCCAAAAGGAAGAGAAGAGTAAAGAGCAAGAAGGGAGAAAGAAGAGAAAAATAAAACCGACTTGGTCATTATGTATAATTTGTTTGATGTGTTGCTGGATTCTGTTTGTTAGCATCTTGTTGAATATTTTTGCAACTATATTCATTAGTGATATTGGTCTATAATTTTCTTTTCTTGTTGGGTCTATTTCCTGGTTTGGGGATCAGGGTGATGTTTGCTTCATAGAACGTGTTGGGTAGTCTTACTTCTTTTTCTACCTTTTGGAACAGGTTGAATAATATAGGTACTAATTCCTCTTTAAAGGTTTGGTAGAATTCTGACATGAAGCCATCTGGTCCCGGACTTTTCTTTTTAGGGAGATTTTCATATGATTGATGCTATTTCAGAACTTGATATTGCCCTGTTCAACATTGGCACTTGATTCTGGCTAAGTCTTGGAAGGTGACATACTTCCAAGTATTGGTCAATTTCCTTCAGATTTTCATATTTCTGAGAATAAAGTTTCTTGTAATATTCATTAAGGATTTTATTAATTTCTGAGGAGTCTGTTGTTATTTCGTCTTTGTCATTTCTGATTGATGAAATTAGAGATTTTACTCTTTTTTTCCTGGTTAGGTTAGCCAAAGGTTTATCTATTTTATTGACCTTTTCAAAAAATCAACTTTTATAATTCTTTTGTTTTCAATTTCATTTAATTTTGCTCTAATTTTGGTTATTTCTTTTCTTCTACTGGGTTTGGAATTGGAATGTTCTTCCTTTTCCAATTGCTTGAGATGTCCCATTAAGTTGTTAACTTCCTTTTTCCGTTCTCTTGAGGAAGGCTTGCAGTACTATAAATTTCCCTCTTAGGACTGCCTTTGTGGTATCCCAGAGGTTCTGATAATTTGTGTCTTCATTGTTGTTTTGTTCCAAAAATCTGGCAATTTCCTTCTTAATCTCATCTCTGACCCAGCTATCATTCAGCATAAGGTTATTTAACTTCCATGTTTTTGTATGAGTATGCAGAGTCCTGTTGTTACTGAGTCCAACTTTTATTACATGGTGGTCCAAGAAGATGCAAGGAATAATTTTTATTTATTTAAATTTACTGAAGTTAGACTCGTGACCTAAGATGTGATTGATTTTGGAGTATGTTCCATGGGCTGATGAGAAGTATGTGTATTCAGTTTTGTTGGGATGAATTGTTCTGTAGATGTCTGCTAAATCCCAATGTTGGATGGTTAGGTTTAAATCTAAAATTTCTTTGCTTAGTTTCTTATCAGAGGATCTATCCAACCCTGGCAAAGGAGTGTTGAAATCTCTGACTAATATGGAGGTGGAGGAAATCAAGTTGCTCATGTCTGTTAGAATTTCTCTTATAAATTGAGGTGCATTCTGGTTGGGTGCATAAATATTAATAATTGAAATCTTATCATATTGAACATTACTCTTAATAAACATGAAGTGACCATTCTTATCCATCCTTACTCTTGTTGGTTTAAAGCCTATTGTGTCTTCAAATAGAATGGCAACACCTGCTTTTCTCTGATTACCATTTGCCTGAAATATGGACAACCTTCCTTTCACCCTGAGTCTATATTTATCTTTTAAGGTAAGATGTGACTCTTGTATGCAGCAACTATCTAGCCTGAGTTTTCATATCCAGTCAACTAACCTGTGCCTCTTTAGAGGACAGTTTAAGCTGTTCACATTAATGGAGAATATTAATAAGTCTGGTAAAATTTTGGGTATCAAGTTTTTCAAAAGTCCAGTGGACATTTTTAATCCTTTCACCACTGTGGAAGTTGGAGTTTGATCAAAAGTTTCTGAGTGAGTTTACTTTTGTGGTAGAGGATTGGGTTGGTCGTTATGGAGGATAGGTCTGAGGATATCCTGAAGAGCTGGTTTGGTGATGGCAAATTTCTTCAACATATGAATGTCATTAAAGTATTTAATTTCTCCATCATAGATGAAACTCAGTTTAGCTGGATACAGTATCCGGGGTTGAAAGATATTTTGCTTTAAAAGTCAATGACCATCCTCTTCTGGCTTAAAAAGTTTCAGTAGAGAGGTCTGCAGTCATTCTAATATTCTTCCCTTTGTAGGTAATGGATTTCTTACATCTGGCTGCTTTCAGAATTTTCTCCTTCATATTAATTTTAGTGAAGTTAATTATGATACGCTTGGGGGATGTCTTATTCAGGTTGAGTCGTGCTGGGGTTCTGAAACTGTCTGCTATCCTAATTTCAGAATCTCTTGGCATGTCTGGAAAATTCTCTTTCATAATTTCTTTTTTTATTTTTTTATTTTTATTTATTTATTTATTTTAATTTTATTATTAAATCATAGCTGTGTACATTAATGCGATCATGGGGCACCATACACTGGTTTTATAGACCATTTGACATATTTTCATCACACTGGTTAACAGCCTTCCTGGCATTTTCTTAGTTATTGTGTTAAGACATTTATATTCTACATTTACTAAGTTTCACATGTACCCTTGTTTTTTTTTTTTTTATTAAATCATAACTGTATACATTGATATGATCATGGGGCATCATACACTCGCTTCATAGACCATTTGACACATTTTTATCACAATGGTTAACATAGCCTTTCCGGCGTTATCTCAGTTACTGTGCCAAAACATTTACATTCTACATTTACCAAGTTTCGCAAATACCCCTGTAAGATGCACCACAGGTGTGATCCCACCGATCCCCCTCCCTCTACCCACCACCCTCCCCTCACTTTCCCACTTCCCCCTATTGTTAGGTTGTAACTGGGTTATAGCTTTCATGTGAGAGCCCCAAATTAGTTTCATAGTAGGGCTGAGTACATTGGGTACTTTTTCTTCCATTCTTGAGATACTTTACTAAGAAGAATATGTTCCAGCTCCATCCATGTAAACATGAAAGAGGTAAAGTCTCCATCTTTCTTTAAGGCTGCATAGTATTCCATGGTGTACATATACCACAATTTATTAATCCATTCATGGATCAATGGGCACTTGGGCTTTTTCCATGACTTAGCAATTATGAACTGGGCTGCAATAAACATTCTGGTACAAATATCTTTGTTATGTTGTGATTTTTGTTCTTCTGGGTATATGCCCAGCAGAGGAATTACAGGATTGAATGGCAGATCTATTTTTAGATCTCTGAGTGTTCTCCATATATCTCTCCAAAAGGAATGTATTAATTTGCTTTCCCACCAGCAGTGCAGAAGTGTTCTCTTTTCTCCGCATCCACGCCAATATCTCTGGTCTTGAGATTTTGTGATATAGGCTAGTCTCAGTGGAGTTAGATGATATCTCAAAGTAGTTTTGATTTGCATTTCTCTGATGATTAAAGATGATGAGCATTTTTTCATATGTCTGAAGGCCGTGCGCCTGTCTTCTTCAGAGAAGTTTCTCTTCAAATCCCTTGCCCAGCCTGCGATGGGATCCCTTGTTTTTTTCTTGCTGATGCGTTTGAGTTCTCTGTGGATTCCGGTTACTAAACCTTTGTCAGAGATATACCCTGCAAATATCTTCTCCCATTCTGAGGGCTGTTTGCTTGCTTTACTTACAGTGTTCTTAGCTGTGCAGAAGCTTTTTAGTTTGATCAAGTCCCAGTAGTGTATTTTTGAAGCTGCTTCAATTGCCCGGGGGGTTCTCCTCATGAAATACTCACCCAGACCAATTTCTTCAAGGGTTTTCCCTGCATTCTCCTCTAGTATTTTTATAGTTTCATGTCTTAAGTTTAAATCTTTAATCCAATGAGAGTCTATCTTAGTTAATGGTGAAAGGTGTGGGTCCAGTTTCAGTCTTCTGCAGGTTGCCAGCCAGTTCACCCAGCACCATTTGTTAAATAGGGAATCTTTTCCCCACTGAATGTTTTTAATTGGCTTGTCAAAAATTAAATAACGGTAAGTAGCTGGATTCATCTCTTGGTTCTCTATTCTGTTCCAGATATCTACTTCTCTGTTTTTGTGCCAATACCATGCTGTTTTGATCACTATCGATTTGTAGTAAAGTCTGAGGTCTGGTAGTATGATTCCTCCTGTTTTGTTTTTATTTCTGAGTAATGTCTTGGCTATTCAAGGTTTTTTCTGATTCCATATAAAACGAAGTATTGTTTTTTCAAGATCTTTAAAATATGACAGTGGAACTTTAATAGGGAGTGCGTTGAAATTATATATTGCTTTGGGTAGTATGGACATTTTGACGATGTTGATTCTTCCCAGCCATGAGCATGGTATGTTTTTCCATTTGTTAACATTTTCAGCTATTTCTTTTCTTAGAGTTTCATAGTTCTCTTTATAGAGATCTTTCACGTCTTTTGTTAGGTAAATTCCCAAATATTTCATCTTCTTTGGCACTACTGTGAATGGGATAGAGTCCTTAACTGCTTTTTCAACTTGACTGTTGTTGGTGTATATAAAGGCTACCGATTTATGGATGTTGATTTTGTAACCTGAGACGCTGCTGTATTCCTTGATCACTTCTAGGAGTTTTGTAGTAGAGTCCCTAGTGTTTTCCAGATACACAATCATATCATCTGCGAAGAGCAAAAGTTTGATCTCTTCTGACCCTATATGGATACCCTTGATCGCCTTTTCTTCCCTAATTGCGGTGGCTAAAACTTCCATTACAATGTTGAAAAGCAATGGAGACAATAGGCAGCCTTGTCTGGTTCCTGATCTGAGTGGAAATGATTCCAATTTAACTCCATTCAATATGATGTTGGCTGTGGGTTTGCTGTAGATGGCCTCTATCAGTTTAAGAAAAGTCCCTTCTAGACCAATTTTCTTGAGTGTTCTGATCATGAAGGATGCTGGATATTATCAAAAGCTTTTTCTGCATCAATTGAGAGAATCATATGGTCTTTGTTTTTTAATTTGTTTATGTGCTGAATTACATTTATAGATTTACGTATATTGAACCAGCCTTGACACCCTGGGATAAAACCAACTTGGTCATGATGTATAATTTGTTTGATGTGTTGCTGGATTCTGTTTGTTAGGATCTTGTTGAATATTTTTGCATCTATATTCATTAGTGATATTGGTCTATAATTTTCTTTTCTTGTTGGGTCTTTTCCTGGTTTGGGGATCAGGGTGAGGTTTGCTTCATAGAACGTGTTGGGTAGTCTTCCTTCTTTTTCTACATTTTGGAACAGGTTGAGTAATATAGGTACTAATTCCTCTTTAAAGGTTTGGTAGAATTCTGACGTGAAACCATCTGGTCCCAGGCTTTTCTTTTTAGGGAGGTTTTGTATAGTTGATGCTATTTCTGAACTTGATATGGGTCTGTTCAACATTTCCACTTGATTCTGGTTAAGTCTTGGAAGGTGGCGTGCTTCCAAGTATCGGTCAATTTCCTTCAGATTTTCATATTTCTGAGAATAAAGTTTCTTGTAATATTCATTAAGGATTTTTTGGATTTCTGGTGAGTCTGTTGTTATTTCATCTTTGTTGTTTCTGATTGATGATATTAGAGATTTTACTCTTTTTTTTCTTGATTAGGTTGGCCAGAGGTTTATCTATTTTATTGACCTTTTCCAAAAACCAGCTTTTTGATTTATTGATCTGTTGTATTATTCTTTTGTTTTCAATTTCATTTAATTCTGCTCTAATTTTGGTTATTTCTTTTCTTCTACTGGGTTTGAGGTTGGAATGTTCTTCCTTTTCCAGTTGCTTGAGATGTCCCATTAAGTTGTTAACTTCCTCTCTTTCCGTTCTCTTGAGGAAGGCTTGCAGTGCTATAAATTTCCCTCTTAGCACTGTCTTAGCGGTGTCCCAGAGGTTCTGATAGTTTGTGTCTTCATTGTCGTTTTGTTCCAAAAAATTGGCGATTTCTTTCTTAATCTCATCTCTGACCCAGCTATCATTCAGCATAAGGTTATTTAACTTCCATGTTTTTGTATGAGTATGCAGATTCCTGTTGTTACTCAATTCAACAGGAATTGTTACTTTTATTCCATGATGGTCCGAGAAGATGCATGGAATAATTTCTATTCCTTTAAATTTACTGAGGTTAGACTTGTGACCTAAAATGTGGTCAATTTTGGAGTAAGTTCCGTGGGCTGATGAGAAGTATGTGTATTCAGTTTTGTTGGGATGAAATGTTCTGTAGATGTCTGCTAAATCTAAATATTGGATGGTTAGGTTTAAATCTAAGATTTCTTTGCTCAGCTTCTTGCTGGAGGATTGATCCAACACTGCCAAAGGAGTGTTGAAATCTCCGACGATTATGGAGCTGGAGGAAATCAAGTTACTCATGTCTGTTAGAGTTTCTCTTACAAATTGAGGTGCATTCTGGTTGGGTGCATAGATATTAATAATTGAGATCTCATCATGTTGAGTATTACCCTTAACAAATATGAAGTGACCATTCTTGTCCTTCCTTACTTTTGATGGTTTAAAGCCTACTGTATCTGCAAATAAAATTGCAATACCTGCTTTTTTCTGATTACCATTTGCCTGAAATATGAATGACCATCCTTTCACCCTGAGTCTGTATTTGTCTTTTAAGTTAAGATGTGACTCTTGTATGCAACAAATATCTGGCTTGAGTTTTTGTATCCAGTCAGCTAACCTATGCCTCTTTAGAGGACAGTTTAAGCCATTCACATTGATGGAGAGTATTGATAAGTCTGGTGGAATTTTGGGTATCGAGTTTTTCAAAGGTCCAGTGGACATTTTTAATCCTTTCACCAGTGTGGAAGTTGGAGTTTGATCAAAAGTTTCTGAGTGAGTTTACTTTTGTGGTATAGGATTGGGTTGGTCATTGTGGAGTATAGGTCTGAGAATATCCTGAAGAGCTGGTTTACTTATGGCAAATTTTTTCAACATATGAATGTCATTGAAGTATTTAATTTCTCCATCATAGATGAAACTCAGTTTAGCTGGATACAAGATCCTGGGTTGAAAGTTATTTTGCTTTAGGAGATTAAAAGTTGATGACCACTCTCTTCTGGCTTGAAAAGTTTCAGCAGAGAGATCTGCAGTTATTCTAATATTCTTACCTTTGTACGTAATAGTTTTCTTTCACCGGGCTGCTTTGAGAATCTTCTCTTTCATGTTAACTTTAGTGAAGCTAATTATGATATGTCTGGGGGATGACTTATTGGGGTTGAATCGTGCTGGGGTTCTGAAGCTGTCTGCTATCTGAATTTCAGATTCTCTAGGCATGTCTGGCAAATTTTCTTTCATAATTTCATGCAGAAGGGCCTCTGTGCCCTTCGAGGTCACTTCATCATTCTCAGAAATCCCAATAATTCGTAAATTGCTTTTTTTCAAATTAAATGAGAGCTCTCTGAGTGAGTGATCCATTTTTGCTCTCCATTTCTCTTCCTCTTTGAGAGATTGGGAGCGTTCGAAGACTTTATCTTCAATGTCAGAAATCCTTTCTTCTGCTTGCTCCATTCTGTTGCTGAGGGATTCTACTGTATTTTTCATATCTTTGAGGGCTGTAAATTCTTGCTTCAGTGTGTCTAAGTCTTTGGTGGTTTTGTCTTTAAATTCGTTAAATTCTTGAGACAACTTTTGAATTTCTCCTCGAATTCCTAATTCCATTTTATTAATCTTGTCTGCAATCCAAATTCTGAATTCGATTTCTGACATCTCAGCCAGTTGTTTATGAATGAGATCTTCAATCACATCTGCCGTATCTTTTCTTGGGGGGGTTGATCTATTCTGGTTATTCATGTTACCAGAGTTTTTCCACTGATTCCGCCCCATGGTTATTTTACTCCCTTTGATTTTTCCCCTGGGGCTTTATCAAGGGCCCGTACAGTGTTGTGGCCTGAGAAACTGGGGCCCTGTCTTGTGTGGTGGAGTTAAGTGTTTCTGTCTTGTTTTCAGCTGGTTTCTGTTCGATCCTATTGCAACTTCTACTCTGGCTTGAAGTCTCAGCTGTGTGGAAAAATCAGCAATTAAGTCACCCCGCCTGCACCCCTCTGGCCCCAGTTGGAAAAGGAGAATCAAACCTTCCTACAACTGCACACCCAGGGCACCACCTGAGAAGTCCTCAGTCTATTAGCCCAGTTCAAAAGGTCCAAATCAACTGTCTCAATCAGCACCTGTCTCGGGTGGGATAGTTCAAGAGGTCTCTGGGAACTGGATCACAGGGGCCTGGTGACTCCTCTGACACGGCTCATCCCAGTGCAGCGTGGAGTCAGGAGGAGCCACCCAGCAAACAGAGCAGTCTGGGAAGGTTGACGTCTCCTTCCCCACTTTGCTCCTCCGTCGGACCCAGTCACTGGTATCTCTGCAGATGGCTAACCCAGTTGCCTGCAGTGAACAGACACTCCAGGGGTTTGCACCTGCCTGAATCGCAAGGAAGTCTGCCAGGGCCCCGCAGACTGCCGCTATTTAGCAGGAGGAGATGGGGCCTGACATATTTGAGTGCTTGATGCAGGTGATGGGAAGGAGGTGTTCACTCAGGCTTAGTGGGTCCCTGATGGGTGCTGTCCCTGATGGGTGCTGTTAACAGAACAGAACAGAATAGACAACTTTGTGGGGTTCTGTCTCTGTTCCTGCCGAAATCGCCTACAGAAGACGGGCTGTTCTGAGTTCAAACGTCTTTGCTGCTGGAGGTTTGTGTCCTCTTTGCTGCTGAAGGCTTGCGTCCGATCACCTCTCTGGGTCGGCCCCGCCCTGGAAGCTTCCCGGGTTTGTGAGCAGTGTCAGGAAATCCCCCAATCACCGGTGGCCTCCTCTGGTTGCCCAGGGAGACAGGGGGTGTGGCCTCAGAATATCCAGAAGTGAGCCGTTCTGCCATTAAAGAAAAAACGGCTGTTGCTCTGCCTCCAGGGAACTGCCGCTCTGGTGTGGGCACTCAGCCGACCCTTTTCTCCTCTGTCTCGCGCCCCAGAGTCAGCACTGAGCAGCCGCAGTTTATGCTGGGTCCACACCCCTCGAGAGATCCCCCAAGAATCCGAACTCTTGGGGGACAGGCCCCCAGACCCCGAGTGGGAGTGGGGGGGAAGCTAGAGTTTCATTCAGTTTTATGCCTGGCCGTACTGTTGCCCGCCCGGGGAGGGCTGCTGCACCACACCGCAGGGAAGTGCCACCAAGGCTTGATTTCCCCTCAGCAGAGTGCCCTCTCCTCGCTCACGTGTCTCAGAGTCAGCGCTGACCTGACGCAGCTCGGGCACTGTGCACGCCCCTCGAGAAATCACCCAAGGATCCGAACTCCTGGGGGATAGGCCTCCAGACCCTCAATGAGAGTAGGGGCGCTCAGCGGGGAAGCTAGAGTTTTATTCAGTTTTGTGTAGTAATGTTGCCCAGGGAGGGCTGCTGCACCGCACTGCAGGGAAGTGCCGCCGAGGCATGACTCCCCCTCAGCCCGGTGCCCTCTCCTCGCTCGCATGTCTCAGAGTCTGCGCTGACCAGTCGCGGCTCGGGCACTGTGCGCTCCCCTTGAGAAATCACCCAAGGATCCGAACTCCTGGGGGACAGGCCCCCAGACCCCGAGTGAGAGTGGGGGGGAAGCTAGAGTTTCATTCAGTTTTATGCCTGGCCGTATTGATGCACCACACCACAGGGAAGTGCCGCCGAGGCATGACTCCCCCTCAGCCCGGTGCCCTCTTCTCACTCGCGTGCCTCAGAGTCAATGCTGACTAGTCGCAACTTGGGGACTGTCCAGTCCCCTTGAGAAATCACTCAAGAATCCGAACTCCTGGGGGACAGGCCTCCAGACCTCAGTGGGCGGGAGGGGAGTGTTGGGGATTCAGGGTTGCCGGCAAAGGATTTTTAAAGTTTTATTCAGTTTTATGCCCGGCAGGAGAACGCCACGGCACCCCAGTAGGGGACGTAGGTCCAGTTTTTAGAAGGTATCTTCCGTGGAGTGTAGTGGGAGGGCCTTTAATTTCTGCCCGTTTGTTTAATTGTAGGGCTCTTGAGCCGGTCTCATGGGGGAGGGGGACTCCCATCCGCTTGGTGGTGGATTTTGTACCTTTTGTTTGCGTCCTTGTGATCACAGCTTGCCTCAGCGGTGTTGATGTGCGTTCTTCAACCTTCTCTCTTGGTGTGGCTCAAGTCCACCAGGATACTTACTAAATTCCTGTCCCTTAACTCTCCTTCTGGATGGGAGCCTCTGTTGAAAGCTGGCTTCAGTCCGCCATCTTTTCTCCCTCACCTCTTTCATAATTTCATGGAGAAGGGCCTCTGTGCCTTGCGAGGCCACTTCATCACTTTCAGGGATTCCAATGAGGCGGATAATTAGCCTTCTTCGAATTATCCCAGAGCTCTCTGAGAGAATGATCCATTTTTGCTCTCCATTTCTCTTCCTCTTTGAGAGTTTGGGAGTGTTCAAAGGCTTTGTCTTCAATGTCAGAAATCCTTCCTTTTGCTTGCTCTACTCTGTTACTGAGGGATTCTACTGTATTTTTCAGATCTTTGAGGGCTGCAAATTCTTGCTTCAATGTGTCAAAATCTTTGGTGGTTTTGTCTTTAAATTTGTTAAATTCTTGAGACAACTTTTGAATTTCTCCTTGAATTTCTAATTCTAACTTTTGATTTGCTCCTCGAATTTCTAATTCCAATTTTTCCTTCATTCTATTAATCTTGTTTGCAATACAATTTCTGAATTGATTTTTGACATCTCAGCCAGCTGTTTATGAGTAGGATCTTCTGTTACATCTGTCATATCTTTCCTTGGGTGGGTTGATCCATTCTGGTTATTCATGTTACCAGAGTTTTTCCACTGATTCTGCCCCATGATTATTTTACACTGTTTGACTTTTCCCTTGTAGGTTTGTCGAGGACCCGTACAGTGCCACAGCCTGAGAAACTGGGGACATGTTTGGTGTGGTGGGGCTAAGTGGCTCTGTCTTGTTTTTTTTTTTTTTAATTTTTTTTATTAAATCATAAGTGTATACAATGATATGATTATGGGGCATCATACACTCACTTCATAAACCATTTGACACATTTTTATCCCAGTGGTTAACATAGCCTTTCCGGCGTTATCTCAGTTACTGTGCCAAAACATTTATATTCTACATTTACCAAGTTTCGCAAATACCCCTGTAATATGCACCACAGGTGTGATCCCACCGATTCCCCTCCCTCTACCCACCCCCCCTTTCCCACTTCCCCCTATTGTTAAGTTGTAGCTGGGTTATAGCTTTCATGTGAGAGTCCCAAATTAGTTTCATAGTAGGGCTGTGTACATTGGATATTTTTTCTTCCATTCTTGGGATACTTTACTAAGAAGAATATGTTCCAGCTCCATCCATGTAAACATGAAAGAGGTAAAGTCTCCATCTTTCTTTAAGGCTGCATAGTATTCCATGGTATACATATACCACAATTTATTAATCCATTCGTGGATCGATGGGCACTTCGGCTTTTTCCATGACTTAGCAATTATGAATTGGGCTGCAATAAACATTCTGGTACAAATATCTTTGTTATGTTGTGATTTTTGGTCTTCTGGGTATATGCCCAGCAGAGGAATTACAGGATTGAATGGCAGATCTATTTTTAGATCTCTGAGTGTTCTCCATATATCCCTCCAAAAGGAATGTATTAATTTGCATTCCCACCAGCAGTGCAGAAGTGTTCCCTTTTCTCCGCATCCACGCCAACATCTCTGGTCTTGAGATTTTGTGATATAGGCTAGTCTCATTGGAGTTAGATGATATCTCAAAGTAGTTTTGATTTGCATTTCTCTGATGATTAAAGATGATGAGCATTTTTTCATATGTCTGAAGGCCGTGCTCCTGTCTTCTTCAGAGAAGTTTCTCTTCAAATCCCTTGCCCAGCCTGCGATGGGATCCCTTGTTTTTTTCTTGCTGATGCGTTTGAGTTCTCTGTGGATTCTGGTTATTAAACCTTTGTCAGAGTTATACCCTGCAAATATCTTCTCCCATTCTGAGGGCTGTCTGCTTGCTCTGCTTACTGTGTTCTTAGCTGTGCAGAAGCTTTTTAGTTTGATCAAGTCCCAGTAGTGTATTTTTGAAGCTGCTTCAATTGTCCGGGGGGTTCTCCTCATGAAATACTCACCCAGACCAATTTCTTCAAGGGTTTTCCCTGCATTCTCCTCTAGTATTTTTATAGTTTCATGTCTTAAGTTTAAATCTTTAATCCAATGAGAGTCTATCTTAGTTAATGGTGAAAGGTGTGGGTCTAATTTCAGTCTTCTGCAGGTTGCCAGCCAGTTCACCCAGCACCATTTGTTAAATAGGGAATCTTTTCCCCACTGAATGTTTTTAATTGGCTTGTCAAAAATCAAATAGCGGTAAGTAGCTGGATTCATCTCTTGGTTCTCTATTCTATTCCAGATATCTACTTCTCTGTTTTTGTGCCAATACCATGCTGTTTTGATCACTATCAATTTGTAGTAAAGTCTGAGGTCTGGTAGTGTGATTCCTCCTGTTTTGTTTTTATTTCTGAGTAATGTCTTGGCTATTCGAGGTTTTTTCTGATTCCATATAAAACGAAGTAATGTTTTTTCAAGATCTTTAAAATATGACAGTGGAGCTTTAATAGGGAGTGCGTTGAAAGTATATATTGCTTTGGGTAGTATGGACATTTTGATAATGTTGATTCTTCCTAGCCATGAGCATGGTATGTTTTTCCATTTGTTAACATTTTCAGCTATTTCTTTTCTTAGAGTTTCATAGTTCTCTTTATAGAGATCTTTCACGTCTTTTGTTAGGTAAATTCCCAAATATTTCATCTTCTTTGGCACTACTGTGAATGGGATAGAGTCCTTAACTGCTTTTTCAATTTGACTGTTGTTGGTGTATATAAAGGCTACCGATTTATGAATGTTGATTTTGTAACCTGAGACGCTTCTGTATTCCTTGATCACTTCTAGGAGTTTTGTAGTAGAGTCCCTAGTGTTTTCCAGATACACAATCATATCATCTGCGAAGAGTGAGAGTTTGATCTCTTCTGACCCTATATGGATACCCTTGATCGCCTTTTCTTCCCTAATTGCGGTGGCTAAAACTTCCATTACAATGTTGAAAAGCAATGGAGACAATGGGCAGCCTTGTCTGGTTCCTGATCTGAGTGGAAATGATTCCAATTTAACTCCATTCGATATGATATTGGCTGTGGGTTTGCTGTAGATAGCCTCTATCAGTTTAAGAAAAGTCCCTTCTAGACCAATTTTTTTGAGTGTTCTGATCATGAAGGGATGCTGGATATTATCAAAAGCTTTTTCTGCATCAATTGAGAGAATCATATGGTCTTTGTTTTTTAATTTGTTTATGTGCTGAATTACATTTATAGATTTACGTATATTGAACCAGCCTTGACACCCTGGGATAAAACCAACTTGGTCATGATGTATAATTTGTTTGATGTGTTGCTGGATTCTGTTTGTTAGGATCTTGTTGAATATTTTTGCATCTATATTCATTAGTGATATTGGTCTATAATTTTCTTTTCTTGTTGGGTCTTTTCCTGGTTTGGGGATCAGGGTGATATTTGCTTCATAGAACGTGTTGGGTAGTCTTCCTTCTTTTTCTACATTTTGGAACAGGTTGAGTAATATAGGTACTAATTCCTCTTTAAAGGTTTGGTAGAATTCTGACGTGAAACCATCTGGTCCCGGGCTTTTCTTTTTAGGGAGGTTTTGTATAGTTGATGCTATTTCTGAACTTGATATGGGTCTGTTCAACATTTCCACTTGATTCTGGTTAAGTCTTGGAAGGTGGCGTGCTTCCAAGTATCGGTCTATTTCCTTCAGATTTTCATATTTCTGAGAATAAAGTTTCTTGTAATATTCATTAAGGATTTTTTGGATTTCTGATGAGTCTGTGGTTATTTTGTCTTTGTTGTTTCTGATTGATGATATTAGAGATTTTACTCTTTTTTTCCTGATTAGGTTGGCCAGAGGTTTATCTATTTTATTGACCTTTTCAAAAAACCAGCTTTTTGATTTATTGATCTGTTGTATTATTCTTTTGTTTTCAATTTCATTTAATTCTGCTCTAATTTTGGTTATTTCTTTTCTTCTACTGGGTTTGGGGTTAGAATGTTCTTCCTTTTCCAGTTGCGTGAGATGTCCCATTAAGTTGTTAACTTCCTCTCTTTCCGTTCTCTTGAGGAAGGCTTGCAGTGCTATAAATTTCCCTCTTAGAACTGCCTTTGCAGTGTCCCAGAGGTTCTGATAGCTTGTGTCTTCATTGTCATTTTGTTCCAAAAAATTGGTGATTTCTTTCTTAATCTCATCTCTGACCCAGCTATCATTCAGCATAAGGTTATTTAACTTCCATGTTTTTGTATGGGTATGCAGATTCCTGTTGTTACTCAATTCAAGTTTTATTCCATGATGGTCCGAGAAGATGCATGGAATAATTTCTATTCCTTTAAATTGACTGAGGTTAGACTTGTGACCTAAAATGTGATCAATTTTGGAGTAAGTTCCGTGGGCTGATGAGAAGTATGTGTATTCAGTTTTGTTGGGATGAAATGTTCTGTAGATGTCTGCTAAATCTAAATACTGGATGGTTAGGTTTAAATCTAAGATTTCTTTGCTCAGCTTCTTTCTGGAGGATCGATCCAACACTGCCAAGGGAGTGTTGAAATCTCCAACGATTATGGAGCTGGAGGAAATCAAGTTACTCATGTCTGTTAGAGTTTCTCTTATAAATTGAGGTGCATTCTGGTTGGGTGCATAGATATTAATAATTGAGATCTCGTCATATTGAGTATTACCCTTAACAAATATGAAGTGACCATTCTTGTCCTTCCTTACTTTTGATGGTTTAAAGCCTACTGTATCTGCAAATAAAATTGCAACACCTGCTTTTTTCTGATTACCATTTGCCTGAAATATGGATGACCATCCTTTCACCCTGAGTCTGTATTTGTCTTTTAAGTTGAGATGTGACTCTTGTATGCAACAAATATCTGGCTTAAGTTTTTGTATCCAGTCAGCTAACCTATGCCTCTTTAGAGGACAGTTTAAGCCATTCACATTGATGGAGAGTAAGGATAAGTCTGGTGGAATTTTGGGTATCGAGTTTTTCAAAGGTCCAGTGGACATTTTTAATCCTTTCGCCAGTGTGGAAGTTGGAGTTTGATCCGAAGTTTCTGAGTGAGTTTACTTTTGTGGTATAGGATTGGGTTGGTCATTGTGGAGGATAGGTCTGAGAACATCCTGAAGAGCTGGTTTACTTATGGCAAATTTTTTCAACATATGAATGTCATTGAAGTATTTAATTTCTCCATCATAGATGAAACTCAGTTTAGCTGGATACAAGATCCTGGGTTGAAAGTTTTTTTGCTTTAGGAGATTAAAAGTTGATGACCAGCCTCTTCTTGCTTGAAAAGTTTCAGCAGAGAGATCTGCAGTTATTCTAATATTCTTACCTTTGTACGTTATAGTTTTCTTTCGCCGGGCTGCTTTGAGAATCTTCTCTTTCATGTTAACTTTAGTGAAGCTAATTATGATATGTCTGGGAGATGGCTTTTTGGGGTTGAATCGTGCTGGGGTTCTGAAGCTGTCTGCTATCTGGATTTCAGATTCTCTAGGCATGTCTGGAAAATTTTCTTTCATAATTTCATGTAGAAGGGCCTCTGTGCCCTTGGCTGCCACGTCATCAGCCTCCGAAATTCCTATAACCCTTATGTTATTTTTTTTCGAATTATCTGAGAGCTCTCTGAGTGAGTGATCCGTTTTTGCTCTCCATTTCTCTTCCTCTTTGAGAGATTGGGAGCGTTCGAAGACTTTATCTTCAATGTCAGAAATCCTTTCTTCTGCTTGTTCCATTCTGTTACTGAGGGATTCTACTGTATTTTTCATATCTTTGAGGGCTGTAAGTTCTTGTTTCAGTGTGTCTAAGTCTTTGGTGGTTTTGTCTTTAAATTCGTTAAATTCTTGAGACAGTTTTTGAATTTCTCCTCGAATTCCTAATTCCATTTTATTAATCTTGTCTGCAAACCAAATTCTGAATTCGACTTCTGACATCTCAGCCAGTTGTTTATGAATGGGATCTTCAATCACATCTGCCGTATCTTTTCTTGGGGGGGTTGATCTATTCTGGTTATTCATGTTACCAGAGTTTTTCCGCTGATTCCGCCCCATGGTTTACTCCCTTTGGTTTTTCCCCTGGGGTTTTATCGAGGGCCCGTACAGTGTTGTGGCCTGAGAAACTGGGGCCCTGTCTGGTGTGGTGGAGCAAAGTGTTTCTGTCTTGTTTTCAGCTGGTTTCTGTTCGATCCTATTGCAACTTCTACTCTGGCTTGAAGTCTCAGCTGTGTGGAAAAATCAGCAATTAAGTCACCCCGCCTGCCCACCTCTGGCCCCAGTTGGAAAAGGAGAATCAAACCTTCCTACAATCGCACACCCAGGGCACCACCTGAAAAGTCCTCAGTCTATTAGCCCAGTTCAAAAGGTCCGAATCAACTGTCTCAATCGGCACTTGTCTCAGGTGGAAGGGTTCAAGAGGTCTCTGGGAACTGGATCACAGGGGCCTGGTGACTCCTCTGAGACAGCTCACCCCAGTGCAGCGTGGAGTCAGGAGGAGCCACCCCGCAAACAGAGTAGTCTGGGAAGGTTGACGTCTCCTTCCCCACTTTGCCCCTCCGTCGGACCCAGTCACTGGTATCTCTGCAGATGGCTAACCCAGTTGCCTGCAGTGAACAGACACTCCAGGGGTTTGCACCTGCCTGAATCGCGAGGAAGTCTGCCAGGCCCCCGCAGACTGCCGCTATCTAGCAGGAGGAGATGGGGCCTGACATCTTTGAGTGTTTGATGCAGGTGATGGGAAGGAGGTGTTCACTCAGGCTTAGCCCCGTCCCTGATGGATGCTGCTAACAGAACAGAACAGAACAGACAACTTTGTGAGGTTCTGTCTCTGCTCCTGTCGTCGCCTACAGGAGACGGGCTGTTTTGAGTTCAAACGTCTTTGCTGCTGGAGAATTGCGTCTGAACACCTCTCTGGGTCGGCCCCGCCCTGGAGGCTTCTGGGTTTGTGAGCCGTGACACCGGTGGCCTCCTCTGGTTGCCCAGGGAGACAGGGGGTGTGGCCTCAGAATATCCAGAAGTGAGCGTTCTGCCGTTAAAGAAAAAATGGCTGTTGATCTACCTCCAGGGAACTGCTGCTCTGGTGTGGGCACTCAGGCGACCCTTTTCTCCTCTGTCCCGCGCCCCAGAGTCAGCACTGAGCGGCCGCAGTTTGTGCTGGGTCCACACCCCTTAAGAGATCCCCCAAGAATCAGAACTCTTGGGGGATGGGCCCCCAGACCCCGATTGGGAGTGGGGCGGGGGGAAGCTAGAGTTTCATTCAGTTTCACGCAATACTACGGTCCGGGGAGGGCTCCTGCACTGCACCGCAGGGAAGTGCCGCCAAGGCTTGATTTTCCCTCAGCAGAGTGCCCTCTCCTCGCTCACGTATCCCAGAGTCAGCGCTGACCTGACGCAGCTCAGGCACTGTGCACTCCCCTCGAGAAATCACCCAAGGAGCCGAACTCCGGAGGGATAGGCCCTCAGACCCCGAGTGAGAGTAGGGGCTCTCAGCTCTCAGTGGGGAGGCCAGAGTCTTATTCAGTCTTGTGCCCGGGGAGGGCTCCTGCACTGCACCGCAGGGAAGTGCCGCCAAGGCTTGATTTCCCCTCAGCGGAGTGCCCTCTCCTTGCTCACGTATCCCAGAGTCAGCGCTGACCTGACGCAGCTCAGGCACTGTGCACTCCCCTCGAGAAATCACCCAAGGAGCCGAACTCCTGGGGGATAGGCCCTCAGACCCCGAGTGAGAGTAGGGGTTCTCAGCTCTCAGCGGGGAGGCCAGAGTCTTATTCAGTCTTGGGCCCCGTATGCCCGGGGAGGGTTGGTGCACTGCACCGCAGGGAAGTGCCCCGAGGCGTGACTCCCCCTCAGCCCGGTGTCCTCTCCTCACTCGGCGCGCCTCAGAGTCAATGCTGACCAGTCGCCACTCGGGGACTGTCCACTCCCCTTGAGAAATCACCCAAGGATCCGAAGTCCTGGGGGACAGGCCTCCGGACCTCAGTGGGCGGGAGGGGAGCGCCGGGGATTCAGGGTTGCCGGCAAAGGATTCCCAAAGTTTTATTCAGCCCTATGTCCGGCAGGAGAACGCCACGGCACCCCAGTAGGGGAGGTAGGTCCAGTTTTTAGAAGGTCTCTCCCGTGGAGTGTAGTGGGAGGGGCTTTAATTTTTGCCCACTTGTTCAATTGTGGGGCTACAGAGCCGGTCTCATGGGGGAGGGGGACTCCCGTCCGCTTGGTGGTGGATTTTGTACCTTTTGTTTGCGTCCTTGTGATCACAACTTGCCTCAGCGGTGTTGATGTGCGTTCTTCAGCCTTCTCTCTTGGTGAGGCTCAAGTCCACCAGGATACTTACTAAATTCCTGTCCCTTAACTCTCCTTCTGGACGGGAGCCTTTGTTGAAAGCTGGCTTCAGTCCGCCATCTTGTCTCCCCTCTCTGTCTTGTTTTTAGCTGGTCTCTGTCCAACCCTATTGAAACAGTTACTCTGTCCTGAAGTCTCAGCTGTGGAGAAATATCAGCAATTAATCACCCCACCCCTCACAGGTAACAATTGGAAAAGGAAAATCAAACCTTCTTACAACCACACACCCAGGGCACCACTTGAATAGTCCTCGCAATTGACTCAGTTCAAAAGGTCCAAGTCAATTGTCTCAGTTAGCACCTGTCTCAGGTGGGAGAGTTTAAGAGGTCTCTGGCAACTGGATCGCAGGGGTCTGGTGAGAACTTAGATATTACTTGCTCCGGTGCTCTGTGAAGTCAGGAGGACCCACCCAGCAAATAGATTAGTCTGGGGAGGTTGATGCCTCCTTCCCCACATTACACCTCCAGTCACTGATAACCCCGCAGGGCTGTGACACAGTTGCCTCCAATGAGCAGATACTCCAGGGGTTTGCACCTGCCTGAATCACAAGGAAATCTATGTCTGCTCAACCAGGTCTCTGCTCTCTGCCTCTATCCAGCAGGGGGAGGTGAGGCCTGACAACCTCGGGCGCTTGATGGGGAGGTGTTCACTCAGTTCCAGCCTTGCCCTGATTGATGTTATTGACAGAACAGAACAACTTTGTGGGAATTTGTTTCTGTCCCTGGTACATTCCCCTGCAGAAGAGAAGCTGTTTTAAGTTCCCAGAACCTGTGCCTCAGGCCCTGTCTGTGCTGCTGTACGGTCTCAGCTGTTTGTATTTGCAGCATGGTTATCTGTCAGATCCAGCCTCTGCCTGCCCTCCTCTGTTTAAGCTGATGGTTCCCTGGGGGCTGGGTGCATGTTAGGCTCAGTAATGTGGTCTTCTGGGTCAGCCCCACCCTGGGAAACTCCCAGCTCTGCCCATGCATTTTCTAGTCCCTGCGCTCCACCCAGGCTGGTACTGCCTCAGGCAAACCCTTTAGTCACGGGGCCTGAGTTTCCATCCCAGATCTGTTCCGTGGTGGTTGCCACCTGAGAAGATGCCCAGCCTCCTCTGGTTGCCCAGAGAGACAGGGGGTGTGACTTCGGAATATCTGGGAGTGAGCCCTATTGTTGCCAAAAACAGCTGTTGTTCTGCACCTCGGGGCACTGCCACTCCACCGTGGTTCCCTCTCCCGGCCGTCCTCTCGTCACTCCTGTGCCACAGAATCAGCACCAACCAGCTGCAGTCCAGGCCTTGTCCACACCCCTTGAAAAATCACCCACAAATCTGGGTTCCTGGGGGACAGGCCTCCAGACCTCAGAGTGAGAGTGGAGGGTAGTGCTGGGAGCTCAGAATTGCAGGTAGAGAATATATGCAGTTTTATACAGTTTTATGCCTGGTAGGAGAATGCCAGGGCACCCTAGTAGGGGAGGTAGGTCCAGTTTTTAGAGGGTCTCTCCTGTGTAGTATAGTGGGAGGCCCTTTGAACTCTGCTTGTTTGTTTGTGGGGCACTCTGAGCCATTCTTGTGGGGGAGGGGACTCACATCTGCTTGGTGATGGATTTTGTATCTTTTGTTTGTATCCTTGGGGTCGCAGCTCGCCTCAGTGGGGTTGATGTGTGTTCTTCAACCTTCTCTCTTGGTGCAGCTCTAATGCACCAGGTTACTTGCTAAATTTCTGTCCCTTAACTCTCCTTCTGAATGGGAGCCTCTGTGGAAAGCTGGCTTCAGTCAGACATCTTGTCTCCACCCCTTGTTCTTTTTGGTTTTTTCTTTTTTATTGCTATCTGGATATTTTGTGGTTCCATGTAATTTTTAGGATTATTTTTTTCTATTTCTGTGAAGAATATCATTGGTATGTTGATAGAGATTGTGTTGAATCTGCAGATTGCTTTGGGTAACATGAATATTTTAACAATATTGATTCTTCCAATCCATTATCATGGAGTACATTTCCATTCTTTATGTCCTATTCAATTTATAGTTTTCTTTGTAGATATATTTCACTTCTGTATTTAAGTTTATTTCTAGGCATTTTATTTTATTTGTCTTGATTGTAAGTGGGATTTTGAGTTACTTTTTCATATTGTTGGCTGTTGGAGTAAAATGCTGTTGAATTTGGCATGCTGATTTTGTATCCTGTGATTTTACTGATTTTTTTAATCAGTTATAGTTTTTTGGTGGAGTCTCTAGGTTTCACTAAATATGAGATGATGTTATCTGCAAACAAGGATAATTTAACTTCTTCCTTTCAGCAAAGTACTTGATAATTCTCATCTCTCATTCATGATATTAAAAAATCTTCAACTACTAATAACAAGGAATTTCCTTAATCTGGAAAAATGTCAAAAATTTAACAAAAACATCATTCTTTTTTAAAAAATTAAACTTAGCTGTGTACATTAATGCAATCATGGGGTACAATGTGCTGGTTTTTATATACAACTTGAAATATTTTCCTCAAACTGGTTAACATAGCCTTCACCACATTTTCTTAGTTATTGTTCTAAGACATTTATATTCTACACTTAGTAAATTGAACATGTACCCTTGTAAAATGCACCGTAGGTATGGTCTCACCAATTACCCTCTATCCACCCATCCTCCCCCATCCCCACCCCTCCCTCTCCCCTTTTCCCTTCTTTTTGGGCTATAGTTGGGTTATAGCTTTCATATGAAAGCTACAAATTGGATTCATAGTATAGGTGAGTAGATTAGATACTTTTTCTTCCATTCTTGAGATACTTTGCTAAGAAGAATATGTTCCAGCTCCATCCATGTAAACATGAAAGAGGTAAAGTTTCCATCTTTTTAAAGGCTGCATAATATTCCATGGTGTACACATACCACAATTTATTAATCCCTTCATGGGTTGATAGGCACTTAGGTTTCTTTCATGACTTAGCAATTATGAATTGGGCTGCAGTAAACATTCTGGTGTAAATATCTTTGTTATAAAGTGATTTTTGGTCTTCTGGATATATACCTAGTAGAGGAATTGAAGGATCAAATGGCAGGTCTATTTTTAGATCCCTAAGTGATCTCCAAATATCTTTCCCAAAGGAACGTATGTATTTGCACCCACCAGCAGTGCAAAAGTGTTCCCTTTTCTCTACATCCATGCCAACATCTCTGGTTTGGGGATTTTGTGATGTGGGCTAATCTTACTAGGGTTAGATGATATCTCAAAGTGGTTTTGATTTGCATTTCTCTGATGATTAAGGATAATGAGCATTTTTTCATGTGTTTGTAGGCCGTGTGCCTGTCTTCTTCTGAGAAGTTTCTCTTCAAGTCCCTTGCCCACTCTGAGATGGGAGCATTTGTTCTTTTCTTGCTAATATGTTTGAGTTCTCTGTGGATTCTGGTTATTAAACCTTCATCGGAGACATAACCTGCCCATTCTGTGGGCTGTCTGCAGCCTACTCATACTTCTCCCATTCTGAGGGCTGTCTTCTTGCTTTATGTACTGTGTTCTTGGCCGTGCAGAGGCTTTTTAGTTTGATCAGATCTCAGTAATGTATTTTTGGTGTTGCTTTAATTGCCCAGGAGGTCCTCCTCATAAAATATTCGCCCAGGCTGATTTCTTCAAGTGTTCTCCCTGCACTTTCTTCTAGTATTTTTATAGTTTCATGTCTTAATTTTATTTTTATTTATTTTTTTTTTGTAGAGACAGAGTTTCACTTTATGGCCCTCGGTAGAGTGCCGTGGCGTCACACAGCTCACAGCAACCGCCAACTCCTGGGCCTAGATGATTCTCCTGCCTCAGCCTCCCGAGTAGCTGGGACTACAGGCGCCCGCCACAATGCCCGGCTATTTTTTTGTTGCAGGTTGGCCGGGGCCGGGTTTGAACCCGCCACCCTCGGTATATGGGGCCGGCGCCCTGCTCACTGAGCCACAGGCGCCACCCCATGTCTTAATTTTAAATCTTTAATCCAGTGAGAATCTATCTTAGTTAATGGCGAAAGGTGTGGGTACAGTTTCAGTCTTGTACAGGTCGCCAGCCAGTTCACCCAACACCATAAATATGGAATCTATTTAACACTGAATGTTTTTAATTGACTTATTGAAGATCAAATAATGGTAAGTAGCTGGGTTCATCTCTTGGTTCTCTATTCTGTTCCATACATCTACCTCTCCGTTTTTGTGCCAGTATGATGCAGTTTTGGTCTCTATCAATTTATATTATAGTCTGAAGTCTGGTAGTGTAATTCCTCCTGCCTTTGTTTTTATTTCTGAGTAATGTCTTGGCTATTCAGGGTTTTTTCTGATTCCATATAAAATGAAATTTTTTTTTGAGATCTTTAAAGTATAACAGTGGAGCTTTCATAGGGATTGCATTAAAATTGTATATTGCTTTGGGTAATATGGACATTTTAACAATGCTGATTCTTCCCAGCCATGAGCATGATATGTTTTTCCATTAACATTTTCAGCTATTTCTTTTTTTAGAGTTTCATAATTCTCTTTATAGAGAACTTTCATGTCTTTTGTTATGTAAACTCCCAAATATTTCATCTTCTTTGGCACTACTGTGAGAGGAATAGAGTCCTTGAGTGTTCTTTCAGCTTGACTATTGTTGATATATATAAAGGCTACAGATATATGAGTGTTGATTTTGTAATCTGAGACACTGCTGTATTCCTTAATCACTTCTAAGAGTTTTGTAGTAGAATACCTGGTGTTTTCCAGATATACAATCATATCATATGCAAAGAGTGAAAGTTTGATCTCCTCTGACTGTATATGGATAGCCTTGATCTCTTTTTCTTGCCTGATTGCAATGGCTAAGACTTTCATTACAATGTTGAAAAGCAGTGGAGACAATGTGCAACCTTGCCTGGTTCTTGATCTGAGTGGAATTGATTTCAATTTAATTCCATTCAATATGATATTGGCTGTGGGTTTGCTGTAGATGGCCTCTATCAGCTTAAGAAATATCCCTCACATACCTATTTTCTTAAGTGTTCTGATGATGAAAGATGCTGGATATTATCAAAAGCTTTTTCTGCATCAATTGAGAGAATCATACTGTCTTTGTTTTTTATTTTGTTTGCGTGATGTATTATATTTATAGATTTATGTATATTGAAACATCCTTGAGACCCTGGGATAAAACCAACTTGGTCATGGTGTATAATTTGGTTGATGTATTGATAGATTCTGTTTGCTAGGATCTTATTGAATGTTTTTGCATCTATATTCATTAAAGATATTGGTCTATAATTTTCTTTTCTTGTTGGGTCTTTTCCTGGTTTGGGGATCAAGGTGATATTTGCTTCATAGAATGTGTTGGGTACATGGATTGCTTGAATTCACAACTTTGTATCAGCCTGAGCAAAAATGAGACCCCAACCCTATGAAAATAAAAAAAAACAGAGTGAAGAGTGTCACTTGAGCTCAAGACTTGGAGGTTGCTGTGAGCTATGTCCCCATGGCACTCTAACTGGGGTAACAGCTTGAGACTGTCTCAAAAAAATAAAAAAGCAACCTCTCTTACATTAAAATATGGGAGGTTTGTGATCAGTGGATTCAAATGAATTCAAGCGGAAAAAAATAGAATGTGTTGGGTAGTATTCCTTCTTTGTCTATATTTTGGAAAAGGTTGAATAATATAGTATTAGTTCCTCTTTAAAGGTTGTAGAATTTCAATGTGAAGCTCTCTGGTCCTGGACTCTTCTTTTTGGGGGAGATTTTGTACAGTTGATATTATTTCAGTACTTGATATAGGTCTGTTCAACATTTCTAATTCTTTCTCGGTAAGTCTAGGAAGGTGGTGTGCTTCCAAGTAATTGATCAATTTCTTTTAGATTTTCGTATTTCTGAGAATAGAGCTTTTTGTAGTATTCATTAAGATTTTTTTGAATATCGAGGTGTCTGTTGTTATTTCACCTTTGTCATTTCTGATTGATGAAATTAGGGATTTTAATTTTCTATTTCTGGTTAGGCTAGCCAAGGGTTTATCTATTTTGTTTAACTTTTCAAAAAACCAACTTTTTGATTCATTGATTTTTGAAATAATTTTTTTTGTTTTTGATTTCATTTAATTCAGCTCTAATTTTGGGCATTTCTTTTCTTTTACTGGGTGTGGGTTTGGAATGTTCTTCATTTTCCAGTTGCTTGAGATGTCCCATTAAGTTGTTGACTTCCTCTCTTTCCGTTCTCTTAAGGAAGGCTTGCAACACTATAAATTTCCCTCTTAGGATTTCCTTTGCAGTATGCCAGAGTTTCTGATAATTCATATCTTCATTATCATTCTGTTCCCAAAACTTGGTAATTTCCTTCTTAATCACATGTTTAACCCAGCTGTCTTTCAGCATAAGGTTATTTAGTTTCCATGTCTTTGTATGAGTATGAAGATCCCTGTTTTGGTGAGTTCAACTTTTATTCCATGATGATCTGAGAAAATACAAGGAATAATTTCTATTCTTTTAAATTTGCTGAGGTTAGACTTGTGACCGACCTAAGATGTGATCAATTTTGGAGGATGTTCCATGGGCTGATGAGAAGAATGTGTACTCAATTTTGTTAGGACGAAATGTTCTGTAGATGTCTATTAAATTCAACTGTTGTATGGTGAAGTTTAAGTCCAGAATTTCTTTGCTTTGTTTCTTCTTAGAGGAAGAACACTGTCAAAGGGGTATTAAAATCTCTGACTATTATGGTGCTGGAAGATATCAAATTGTTCATGTCTGTTAGGGTCTTGCTTACAAATTGAGGAGCATTTTGGTTGGGTGCTTAATAATTGATAATGTTAATAATTGATATCTCATCATGTTGAGTGTTTCCCTTAACAAATATGAAGTGACCATCCTTGTCTTTCCTTAGTTTTGTTGGTTGAAAGCCTAAGGTAACTGCAAATAAAATTTCAACCCCTGCTTTTTTCTTTTTTCCATTTGCCTGATTTAGAGTTGTCCATCTCTTCACCCTGAGTCTATATTTATCCTTTAAGGGATAGTGAGGTTCTTGTATGCAGCAGATATCTGGCCTGAGTTTTTGTATCCAGTCAGCCAACCTGTGCCTCTTTAGTGGACAATTTAAGCCATTAGCGTAAGTTGAGAGTATTGATAAGCCTGGTAGTATTTTGGGTGTTAAGTTTTTTGAAAGTCCTGTGGATGTTTTTAATCATTTTGCCCCTGTGGAAGTTGGGTTTTGATCAATAATTTCTGAGTGATAGAGTAAATCAATAATTTACTTTGGTGGTAGAGCACTGTGGTGGTCATTGTGGAGGATGGGTCTGAGAATATCTTGAAGAGCTTGTTTAGTTATGGCAAATGTCTTCAATGTGTGAATGTCATTAAAGTATTTGACTTCTCCATCATAAATGAAACTCGATTTAGCTGGATTCAGGATCCTGGGCTGAAAGTTGTTTTGTTTTAGAAGATTGAAGTTTGATGACCCTCCTCTTCTGGCTTGAAAAGTTTCAACAGAAAGATCTTCAATCATTCTAATATTCTTCTCTTTGTAGGTTATGATTTTCTTTTTCAACAGAAAGATCTTCAATCATTCTAATATTCTTCTCTTTGTAGGTTATGATTTTCTTTTTCAACAGAAAGATCTTTAGTCATTCTAATATTCTTCCCTTTGTAGGTTATGATTTTCTTACGTCTGGCTGCTTGCAGGATTTTCTCCTTCTTATTAACTATGGCAAAGTTAATTACAATGTGTCTAGGGGATGCTTTATTTAGATTGAGTTGTGCTGGGGTTCTGAAACTGTCTGCTATCCGAATTTCAGTATGTCTTGCTATGTATGGAAAGTTTTCCTCTAAGATCTCTTGGAGTACAGCATCTGTACCTTTCAGATCATTCTCATCACCTTCAGGAATTCCAATATGATGAATGTTTGCTTTTTTGAAGTGGTCCCACACTCTCTTAGGGAATGATACATCTTTGCTGTCCATTTCTCTTCATCTTTGAGCATTTGAGAGCATTCAAAAGCTTTGCCTTCAATGTCAGAGATCCTTTCCTCTGCCTGCTCCATCCTATTACTGAGGGATTCTACTGTATTTCTCAGGTCTTTGAGGGATGCAACTTCTTGTCTCAATTTGTCAAAATCTTTGGTGATTTTATCTTTGAATTAATTGAATTCTTGAGCCAACTTTTGAATTACTCCTTGATCTTCTAATTCCAATTTTACTTCAATTCTGTTAATCTTATTTGCTATCCAAATTCTGAACTCAATTTCTGACATCTCAGCCATTTGTTTATGAATAGGATCTTCTGTTGCATCTCCTTTGTTGTACCTTGTGGGAGTTGATCTACTCTGGTTGTTCTTACTGTCTCAGTTTTTCCACTGATTCCACCCCATGGTCATTTTTCACCATTTGTTTAGAATGGCTGGTAAGGTGGAATTAAATTGAGGGCCTCTGGAGATGTAATTAATCAGCCCTTTACCAGAGTCCTGGGACTGGTGACTGCAGCTTTTCCCCTATGGCTTTACTAAGGTCCCATTCAGTACTACAGACTGAGACTCTTGGGACCCACTTGTTATGATGGGGCTAGGTGGGTCTGTCTTGTTTAGCTAGGCTCTGACCAATCCTAGTGGATCAGTAACTTTGGGTTGAAGTCTCAGCTGTGGAGGAATACAAGTAATTAAGACACTCTGTTTCCCACTGGCAATAACTGGGAGAGAAGAATCAGACCTTCCTTCTACAACACAACCAGGGTATAACCTTGAGGGAGTCACTGGGTGATTGGCTCAGCTCAAGAGTTCCAAACCAGTTGTCCCAGTCAGCACAAACACAGATTGAGTGGGAGAGTTCAAAAGGTCTCCAGCAACTGGACAGCAGGGGTGCACTGGCAGCTCAAGTGTGAGTCGCTCTGGTGGTTCAGGGAGTCAGAAAGGCCTGCTGAGCAAAATAATTATTCTGGGGGTGCTGGTCCTCTGTTTCCACTTTGCATCACCATCACCTCCAGTCACTGGTTACCCTGCAGAGCTACAGCCCAGCTCTCTCTAATACTCAAGTACAACAGGGATTTGCACCTAAGTCAAAGAGGGGACAATGCTTCCCCGACCAGGCATCTCACTGTGTGAGCTGTAGGTGGGACTAGAGCAGCCCTGTTTCCTTCTGGTGATCATTGGAAACTGGGGAGTGTTCCACCTGCATCTGTGCCCAGCCAGGGGTTACCATGGAAGAGTGTGGTTCTCTTCCTCAGAGACCACGCCTCTGCCTTGGCCACACTCCACCTCTGGAACCCCTCCAGGTCAGGTCAGGTTCCCCCCATGTTCCACAGGACTGGGGAGGTGTCTTTACCAAATTTGACCCCAGTGGAAGGGACCGTGGAGCCGCCACCACTGTCATGGGTGGTGCTCACACTGTCAGGGGGTGTGGGGTACTGCTGGTATGGGGTACTGCTGTGTGCATGTTGCAGGAGCCAGGCAGGGAGCCCAAGGGTCAAGTTGAGGGCCTCAGGGTCATAGGTCACAGGAGCTGGGGAGCTGGTGGGTGGTGCTGAGGGTAGCAGAAGTGGGTGGGGTGCTGGCAGGTGGTCCTGGTGATCGGTGGCTGGGGTCCTGTGCCATGCTCTTTCCATCACAGGGCAAGTCTCTCTCCCCTTGTGACTCCCCACCTCTATTAAAGTTATAGTTTCAGCGCGACTGCCCTACAGCTCATGAGATGCCCTGCCCTAGCAAAAATCTGCCAAACACTCTGGATTTTGTGGGTGGTAGTCTTCCAGACCACCACATTCTCAGTTTTGTAAGATATTAAAGTTGATGGATGAGATATTCAATGTAGATTTGCCATATCATTCTAAAGTGTGTTGGCTGTTGCTGGGACAGGTGTTAGTGAAAAGTTTATCTCTGTGAGGACAGATAGTTAAATTTTATGATGAATAGATCAGGAATGTGAATTATTGAAAAAGGTTTCTATAGAAATGCAGCATTTATGTGACAGCATGTCAAATCAAAACATCTTGAATATTTCTTTGCAAGGTAAAACTATGTCTATACAAGATACGTGGCAAAAAAAATCCAAGCATTTTGAAAAAAAGCTATCAAAACACCTCTCTTAAAAAGAACATTTCAGATGAACATTTCCCCCAGATAGCAAAGGTCAGTGATGACCAGGGTGATAGATGTGAATCATTTGAAGAATATGCAGCTGTTATAGACTTATTAATTGGAGAATACAATGAAAGGATCACTAAGAATTGTAACATCACACTCAAATTTGCTCTTTAGCCTCACCTAGTTGATATCAGCAAGGCCCCAAAAGAACTATAGATAGAATTGATTGAGCTCTTAGTAGATGACATCTTAAAGACATAGTTTGATGCTAAGACAGATTCAATTAAAATATGGAAAAATGCAGTTCGATACCCACTCCTTCAGCAACATGTCTGAAAAATTCTTGCTTTTCAACCACCTACTACTGCAAATCTACATTCTCTTGCCTACCTCAAACCAAGATGCCATTAAAGGGTCACAAACCTCCATGCTACAACCAAATATTCAAATTATGTTTAACAAAACCAGAGTAATTACAGGGTTAAGTTAACTTTAAGATTAACAAATAGTTTCATTTTTTGAAATTATTAAGTCCATAGTAGATTTTTTTTCAATGTAATGTACATTTTTAAGTATATTTAATTGAAGTTTCTTGAATGTGGCCTTATTTGATTACAGCTAAATTAGTGTAAACTTCCAGCATGAAAATGTTCCCTACCCCTGCTACAGAGAAATATGGTTTTCTGACAATTATAAAATGGTTCTTATCTTTAAAATACTGATATGTGTTAGTCAACCAAAGATTTTATTTCCAAAGTTTTTAATAAAATTCATGGTTATCAAGTGTCAAAAATTCTAATATATAATTCCATATATAAAATGTGCCAAAGTAAGGTGTCATTAATAAGAAAAAATTAAGAAATGCATAAAATGAGCTTTTTATTGAGAAAAATAATTTTATCTAATTCAGAGTTATTTAAAAGGAGGTTCAAAATATGGATTTACAAAGGATAGAGAAACAACGATAAAAAGGAACCAGATATAGAAGAGAGATATAAACAAAGGTATGGATGTGAACAAAAAGAGAGTAATTTTGTTCAAGAAAGTATCTTGTGTGGCAAACATTATCCTGGAGTGAAATGACTGATTATTTAAGAAACAGGAAATACAAGGCAGAACAGAAAGTCCAAGTATGTCATAAGTGGTAAGTAAGTTGTGATAACGACATAAAAGGGAACTCATGAAGGAAATTTTAGGTGTGATTAAGTTGGCTATAGCTAAAATAACTCACTTGTAAAAGTCTTTCCTGAAGAGTGAACTTTGATGTTAGAACACCCTGATATAGAACTTAAAAATTTGGTTCCCCTGCTTAAACAGCAAGTGTTTCTTAAAATGTTAATTTACCCTTTGTAAGGTTATAAGATGTTTTTATTTTTAATTCTGAAATGTATCTTTAACAGCCATTCTCTGAATTATGAACAAGTTTTTTTTTTTTTGCTTCATCTCTCTAAACCTCTGATAATTTTTTCTTTTTCTTTTTATTGTTAAATCATAGCTGTGTACATTAGTGCAATCGCCTGTACCCATTCTAAGATGCGCCATAGATGTGGCCCCACCCATTACCCTCCTTCCACCAAAACCTCCCCCCTCCCTTCCCCTTCCTTGGCCCTTTCCCCATAGTCTTGTGCTATAGTTGGGTTATAGTCTTCATGTGAAAGCTATAATTTAGCTTCATAGTAGGGCTGAGTACATTGGATACTTTTTCTTCCATTCCTGAGATACTTTGCTAAGAAGAATATGTTCCAGCTCCATCCATGTAAACATGAAAGAGGTAAAGTCTCCATCTTTCTTTAAGGCTGCATAGTATTCCATGGTATATATGTACCACAATTTGCTAGTCCATTCGTGAGTCGATGGGCACTTGGGCTTCTTCCATGACTTAGCAATTATGAATTGGGCTGCAATAAACATTCTGGTACAGATGTCTTTGTTATATTGTGACTTTTGGTCTGGGTATAAACCTAGTAAAGGAATTATAGGATCAAATGGCAGGTCTATTTTTAGGTCTCTAAGTATTCTCCAAACATCCTTCCAGAAGGAACGTATTAGTGGGCATTCCCACCAGCAGTGTAGAAGTGTGCCCTTTCCTCCACATCCACACCAACATTTCTGGTTTTGGGATTTTGTTATGTGGGCTACTCTTACTGGCATTAGGTGATATCTCAGAGTAGTTTTGATTTGCATTTCTCTCATGATTAAGGATGATGAGCTTTTTTTCATGTGTTTGTAGATCGTGCATCAGTCTTCTTTCGAGAAGTTTCTCTTCAAATCCCTCGCCCACCCTGAGATGGGGTCACATGTTCTTTTCTTGTTAATACGTTTGAATTCTCTGTGGATTCTGGTTATTAGACCTTTATCAGAGGTATAACCTGCGAATATTTTCTCCCATTCTGAGGGCTGTCTGCTTGCTTTACTATGTTCTTGGCTGTGCAGAAGCTTTTTAGTTTGATCAGGTCCCAGTAGTGTATTTTTGATACTGCTTCAATTGCCTGGGGAGTCCTCCCTTATAAAATATTCACCCAGGCCAATTCCTTCAAGAGTTTTCCCTGCACTTTCTTCAAGTATTTTTATAGTTTCATGTCTTAAGTTTAAATCTTTTATCTAGTTAGAGTCTATCTTAGTTAATGGTGAAAGGTGTGGGTCCAGTTTCAATCTTCTACAGGTTGCCAGCCAGTTTACCCAGCACCATTTGTTAAATAGGGAATCTTTTCCCCCACTGAATGTTTTTAATTGGCTTGTCAAAGATCAAATAACGGTAAGTAGCTGGATTCATCTCTTGGTTCTCTATTCTGTTCCAGACATCTACTTCTCTGCTTTTGTGCCAGTACCATGCTGTTTTGATCACTATGGATTTATAGTACAGTCTCAGGTCTGGTAGCGTGATTCCTCCTGCTTTGTTTTTATTACTGAGTAATGTTTTGGATATTCGAGGTTTTTTCTGATTCCATATAAAACGAAGTATTATTTTTTCAAGATCTTTAAAGTATGACAATGTAGCTTTAATAGGAATTGCATTAAAATTATATATTGCTTTGGACAGTATGGACATTTTAACAATGTTGATTCTTCCCAGCCATGAGCATGGTATGTTTTTCCATCTGTTAACATCTTCGGCTATTTCTTTTCTTAGAGTTTCATAGTTCTCTTTGTATATAAACAAGTTTTTATTTCTGCCACATTTCTGTCTGAGAACTGTCTAGTTTCCTTTTTTCCCCATTTCTTTGGTTTCAGGTTTATTTTATAGGTCTAGAAAAGCAAAGTTTTATTCCACCATAACTTGATCTTGTATTCCTTGTTTTTCTTAATATGTCTAAATTGTTTCATGTAAACAGGCCTTTGTAGGCTGTTACTAAATGTATTCTTCTGCTCAAGGTAACTGGTCTAGGAAAAAAAAAATTCTGAGCTTTTCTAAGATAATTCCCTGTGTTTCATGTTCTCTGTATTAGGTGCTGACTATTTTGTAAAACTGAACTTTAAAAGAGTTCAAGTGTTCAAGTTTTTCAGTAGTCTGAAAGTAGTTTCAGACTACTTTCTGAAGTCTTTTGATTATCCCTCTGCTTAAATGCATACTATTTAACTATCGTTTAGCAATGACTTACAGTTCTGGTGAAGGAATAAAAATCAAAGTCCTTACTTAGCTAACAGGTCTCCTTGGAGTCTCCCAAACATGTTCCAAATTCTGGGTTTTGCTCTTTTTATTCTCTTTGTCTAGAACCTGCTTTCTCAAGACATTTTCACAATTTTATCCTTCTTTTCATGTAGTTTCCATTTTGAAAGACCTTGTCCAACTACCTGTGATGTTTTTAAAATATATCCAGTTCTTCACCACTCTTCTCATCAACAGATGGAGTCTAATTCCTCGTCATGTGAATAACTGTCTCATCTAAGTGACTCACTTCTAACAAATAAAATGTAAAGGCAGTGATGTTTTGTTACTTCCCAGACTAGTCATAAAGGGTAATATCTGAGATGCTTGCCCTTTGTACAGAGCTTCCATGCTGTGAGGAAGCCCAAGACACATTGACAGACTATACATATGTGTTCCAAGCAACAGCCCCCACTGTGATCCCAGCTGACAGCCAGTGTCAGCCATAAGAAATGGGAGTGAGGAATCCTTCTAGATGACTCCAGCTCCAACCCATTCGACTGCAAAAACATGCGTGCTCCCATGGGGAAATCTGATGAGTTCATCCCAGTCACCTCCCAGAAATGTGAGAGAGAAAATAAGTGAAAGCCACTGTTTTGAGCCACTAAGTTCAGATTCTTTGTTATGAAGCAATAGATAACTGTACTACAACCTTTCCATAGTAGCACTCCCTACTATTCTACTCCCTACAATCTTCATTCTATCATAAATAAAAAAGATTTTTCTTTGTAAACTTTTACCACTGACATAAATTTGTTTTGTTTTTCCTATTCTAAACCTGATGCCATGGAATATTAGCTGCATGAAAATAGAAACTTTGTTTTCTTTTTTTGTATATCCCTATTACCTATAATGGTGCCTGACACATAATAGTCACTTAAGCACAAATTGTACTTGTTCAATGGATGCACCTGTAGCCCCAAGGCTTGGAGGAAGCAGCCAAGTTGAACAGAGACAGTAAGAAAGTGAGAGTATTATGTGACTTGGAAATTATTGCACAGGTGATATTTATTATTCTCATTATGTATGAACATATATCTATTTCTCCATTAGTAGTCCTTAATTAGGCTATTTTAATGTAAATGTTGGAAATATTTTTTCATATTTTTATAAAAGGCAATTTATTTTTGAAATAAAAATAAAAATTCTGGTGAATTTATAGGAGCTTCTGAATCCATAAGAATGACTAAACTTCTGAACTCTATAGTTGCACTGTTTAAGGATGACAAGGAGCATATTCCTTTCCCTGAAGCCCTCAGCAAGCAGCCCCAGGCCAAGACTAGAGCCAGTCTGAAAAGCTGTTTGCTGTAAGAGCAGAAGTATCTTACCCTACAGCCTTCTTTGGGAGAAGACTCTGAGCCAGGAAGTCTCCCTATAAACCCCCATGAGCAAGGTTAGCGCTACGTCTCTCATATTTATTCATTGCTGACCCTCTTTGTTTTTCTTTTTCTTTTTTTTTTTTCTTGTTCAATTCAATTTTTTCCCATGGGGCCAAATCTCTTCATTATTTCACATAATAGCAAATGCACACCGAGGGAAGACCTTTTCTTCATGTTTATGTCAACTTTTCTTCACATCATTTTTTATGGGTTTGAGGTGAGATTTTTTTTTGCTATTATTGTGGTTTTATGGCCAAAGACCCAAGAATGCCTGAATGCCACTCTGCCAAACATCCCAAACCCTGGAGACTCTGGGAACAGTAGCAGTCACTGGTTTCAAGTACTACTTTATTAGCTTCTAAGCTATGCCCCAGAATCCTCCATCATTGTGCTCACTGGGGACAGGTGAGCTGGAAAATAATCTAGGTCTGTTCTTCCCATTCTGAGCTCCAAATATGAGTTGAAGATCTGTGGGTTCAGGCCCATGGTAGACAGAGGGAGATTTCTGATTGGAGCCCAAGTGGGGGACTCCAATAAGATGTATGGGTAGAAAAGGACAAATCCAGGCTGGAAGACAGCTCTATCCCCAGATGTTGAAACTGTGGGGCACACTGCTCTTCATGGGATTGGGCCCAAAGATCTCCTTGGGCTCTAACCAAGTGGATATGTAATTATTTTTCTTTTGGTGAGATCATAGAGATAGAAAGGGAATTAGTTAAGGCAAAATCATGGGGGAGAAGATCGTAAGTGTTCTTGCTGTTGTCATTGTCATCATCTCACCATCACTATCATCATCTACAGCAGTGTCCTTTTATTGAGTCATTGTTTTAAACCAGGTACCATGATAGATTCTTCTGAGTATGTGGTTATTAAGATCAATGATATCTTTTTATAAAACTTAAAAGGACCCAGGATTCCCATTTGGGGTAGAGATTGGGGTGAACATGAAAGATGCCAAGAAGAGCATGAAAATGTCTGTCATAGAATTGGAGTCATATGGAGCTCCAGAGGGGAAAGGAACACCTTGATGTGGCTTCATGAAGAACATCATCTTTGATCTCAGACTTGGAAGAAAAATAGAATTTTAGAGAAATAGCCAGGATGGACCAGTATGAACAGCATAAATAGGAACAGCATGTTTGGTAGAATGGTGAATTCTATACTGACTGGAGCAGGGTAAAATGGCCATAAATTGGAGGGACCTGGACTAGAAGCCAGTGTAGTGACCTTCTGAGAAGTGATTTTTCTTCCACTGCACCCCTTGCAGCCCAGGATATTACTCTGTTACATAGGAAACTACCCATCTTTATAAGGTATTTCTCTCTCTTGTGTCACTTTCAGGAAAACTTGTGGAGGAGCTCGTTCATGAGGGTTAGGATGGCTATTACCTTCATATTCTTCATACCCAGAGAAGCAATGCTAGGCAAGGTCTCCCTTCTTTCCTTATCATGTGGATGGCAGACCTTTCTTTCCTAGAAAAAAGAGAGCACATGGTGGGACAGTGTGGGGTCTGCTCAGGGCTCAGCAGGGTCAGTGCGGGACCTGGCATGAGGCAGTTGGGCCTCCTGGCATGAGAGCCTGGAGCTGCAGGAGTCCATCCAGCAGAAGGCAAGCCCAGAAGTGGGACAGCTTCCAGGAAGACAGTGAAGCCTGTCCCTGCAGCTGGGTTCAACACAGAACATGGGGATACAGGGTGGGTGACAGAGGCAACATATATAGAGAGAGCAGGAAATCAGGCTGCATGAGGGTTGAGGATTGAGAACTGTGGGCAGCCATGGCAGCTCTCAGAAGCATCTCTTTGGCATCAGCCAGTAGCACAGTTCTCAGACTCCTGAGAGTTCGTCTTTTCACATGGAATGTATGACCTTTCATATTCTCCAGATGTGCAGATACAGATAAATTTGCATCTGTTGATGTGGTTCTAAGACTTTAGGGGAGAGTTTATTCCTCTCTTAGTGTTCTGGGAGTACCAGCAATGGTGATGATCTAAGACAAGAGTTCCCCCTGCCCTGTCTGTGCACCTGTTCCTGGGGTTCATTCCCTTCCCACCATAAAGGCCCTGAAGGGAAAATCTGATAGGTCATAGCCCATAGTTTACTCAGAGCTCCCTTTACATCCTTGTTCCTTAGGCAGCAGATGAAGGGACACTAGAGAGAGTGGTAATTTGGGGATATCTTGAGGGCATTACATCGGATTGCAAACTCACACCAGTTTGCTCTCTCCCCAGATGTAAACTCCTGTGGCAGGGTACCATTATGGGGGTGCAGTCACAGAGGATTTTAACACCCAGGGAATCACAGCCATTGTGTCATCACATCTAGGCAGCTCCCGCTGATGTTCCCCAGCACAAGATCAGAGAGAAGCAGAGGCCCAATGCTGCTGGACCCAAGGGAACTGCATGATTTTTAGCCCTCTAGCCCGCAGGGAGTGCTCCTCCTAAGGGAAGGGAAAGTGCAGCTCATGAGGAAACCAAAGGGAGCACTTTTCAGTGCCTGAGAGCCCTTTACTTGGGGCTATGAATGGCATTCCATCTTCAGCAGAGACACAAAATGTATGTGGGGGAGTGCAATCCTATTTCACTTGCTAAGTGGCCTCTTTGCTTGAGCCCAGGCATAGAGAAGGAGCTTCTCTCCCTCCGCCCCTTACTGCTGCAGACACAGCCCTTAGTGCTCCCTCGGGACGCTGGCACAGGCCAGGGGAAGGACAGCCTATCTGTGGCTGTGAGGGGCGACTGTGATATGGTTTTCCGTCTGGGCTTGCACTAAGGCAGGTCCCCGCCCATCTCTGCAGGGAGCTCAGCGTTCCTCCATCACATTGTGGGAAAGCCAGAGAGCAGGAGAGCTGTGTGTTTGGGGACGAGGGTGGGTGGCGGGAATTCTACACTGCAGCCTTTTCCAGAGGGCACAGCGTTTAGTGTCGAGCCGCAGGACTGGATCCTACCGTTCTGGACTATACTGCAGACTGGAAATAGACAGCAGTGTCTGATCCAAGGGAATATCACCAGCGCCAGGACGGAGGTCTGTGACAAGGAAACATCACATTCCTGCGCGAGGTCCCAGCGCTCGGCAGCCTCTCTCTCTGTTCCCCCGCCCCCTGCAGGGATCAGCGGCCCAAAGACTCCCTGACGTCCCTGTTAGGGCAGGTGCTTGTCAAACTCCGCACAGCTTCTCCACCCTTTCTATGACTGACAGCAGCGCCCAGGCCACAGCGGCCTCCTTGGACCACCACACCTCTCTAACCAGAGGGCGTCTCCCTCAAACAAAGATCAAACAGATCTTACTGCTACCACCTCCTGTTCTTACCTGCAAGGGCTGCCTCCTGGCTGGGAGGTCGAACTGCACAACCCAATACAAAATCTGCAGGCGCAAGGACACATCGCTTGGGAATGAGAGCCCAGCTCAGCTAAGAGGCAGGAGCTTGCTTAGATGCCCAGCACAGCACTGCCACAACCAGCATTGGGAAATCCACCACACTGAGGCTGTCTATAATCGAAGAATTTGTAGAATCTTGGACACTGAAAGCTCCCAGACGCAAATGACCCTGCTTTATGTAGTCACATCCTCAAGGATAAAACAAAGTTCCATCCAAACAAAAGTAAATTCAAAATAACAAGAAGGGACAGTTTCTCCACATGAGAAGGAAGCACCATGATGTCTCAGAATTGCTGCTAGAACAGCCATGGTGACAATCTAAGACAATGAGATTCGAGTTTCTCCTGCCTGGTCTGTGCACCTACTCCTGGAGTCCATTCCCTTCCCAGCACAAAATCCCTAAGGGGGAAGTCAGCTGTGTCATAGCTCACAGAATAAAGCCTTCAGGCTGAATAGTTTCCTTAGGGCTCCTTTAATGTCTTTGTTTCTCAAGCAGTAGATGAAGGGATTCAGCATGGGAGTCACCACCATGTACATCACTGAAGCTAGTGAATCCTTGTCAGCAGAGTGGGAGGATGAGGGGCTCAGATAGACTCCTGTGATGGTCCCATAGAAGAAGATGACCACAGTCAGGTGGGAGCCACAGGTGGAGAAGGCCTTTTGTTTACCGCGGGCAGATGGGATCCTGAGCACAGCTGACACAATGCGTGTGTAGGAGACAATAATTCCAAGGAAGGGCATGAGGACAATCATGCCCCCCACCAGCAGGATCATGAGCTGGTTGAGCTGGGTGTTGGAACAGGAAAGCTGGAGCAGGGGAAGGAGGTCACAGAAGAAGTAAGGGATAACGTTGCTGTCACAGAAGTCCAGCCGTGCCATGAGCAGGGTGTGTAGTAGGGAGTGGAGACTGGCAATGAGCCATGAGCTGCCGAGCATCAGGGCACAGACATGCAGACTCATCTTGGAGGAGTAATGCAGGGGGTGGCAGATGGCCACATGGCGGTCATAGGCCATTGCTGTTAAGAGGAAGTTGTCCATGTTGGCAAGCAGGATGCAGAAGTAGATCTGGGCTAGGCAGCCTCTGTAGGAGATGGACTGAGTCTGCATCTGGATGTTCACAAGCATCTTGGGGACTGTGGCAGAGATGAAGCAGAAATCTACCAGGGAGAGGTTGCTGAGGAAGAAGTACATGGGAGTGTGGAGACGGACATTTGAGCCAATGGCCAGGATCATGAGCAGGTTCCCTGCAGTGCCAACCAGGTACATGACAAGGAAGAGTCCAAAGACCAACTCTTGCCTCTCTGGCTGGCTGGAGAGCCCTAGGAGGATAAACTCAGAGGTGCTTGTGTGGTTCCTGCTCTCCATGGGTGACTTGTCCTGCTGGGAGAGACAGACAGTCACAGATGAGTGAGACACAGAGGTTCCCATATCTCCCTCTGTCTAATCTGCATTCTCTCAACTCACACCTAGTCACATCACTGTTTGTTTTTCTTTTTGGTACAAACCTCAAAGGCAGTCTTCAGGGTGCCCTACAAAGGCATAAAAGCAGGGAGCCCTATGGCCTTGATATTTTAACATCCAGCGTTTTGTTTATGTTACTGCTAAAAATTCTGTTGGCTCTGGACTAAAGCCCATCTGCCATCACTCAGTGGAGAATCCTGATGTTGTATAGCCATGCATTCAGTGGTGACAGCAGTAAGGGAGTTACTTAGACTGTTTTAGCTCTAAATTTTCATTACGCTTTAATTATTTGATCTGAACAACTGATTGTATCACATGATTAAGCAAAAAGCTACAGAAATGTAATTCTTCCCATTCCCTATGAGGGCCAACTGAAGATCATTTCTATATGGAATTGTGGAAGCACAATGGCACATGTACAGATCCAGACAGCGTTGTCTATACACACCCTCCTTCTCCACACACCTACTTCCCCTCCAATACTTTATCTCCCTTGGTCCCCAAATACCCTGTAGAGCCCAGAGGTCTGGGGGCTTTGGCTGCCTCTCATCACCAATTCCAGGTATCTTGGTCCTGTGCTGATGCTGGGGAATGGAGTAGGTCAGGATATCCTGGAAAGGATAGCCTGCTGACTGGGATGGCTCATCCAGCCCTTCTTCCTGAACTTATCCAGGAAAGTCCTCCCTTCTGACAAGTGAAGAGAGACAGGTGGCTGTTGCCTCTGCAGATACCAAAGAGAAACTGCAGATGTAACATTGCCTGAGGTCACAGAGATGATGGAGGGGCCATAGGGAAACCTCACTACATTGGAATTCGTAATATAGTAGTTCAGAGAAACTTCAGTTGAAGTTTCATTAGACAGCATAAATTATTTTTCATGGCTTCACAAGAAGGAGTGGGATTTAGGTCCTATGAGAAAACAAATCTATGAAGAGGAAGGGAAGAAGGAAAGGACTGGAGTTAGTGTGCTGGTTGGGGATGGGACACAGGTGATGGGAACCTCGGTCTGGGAGGGCTCTGTGAGGTAGAGACCTGGTCTCTGGGAAATGGGCGAGGGTGAGGAAGAGAATAGGTTTTGGGAGGCTGACTTTGCCCCTGCCATAATGTTGCTGAGGTTGGACCTGCTTGGAGCAAGGAACTTACCAGCACAATTGGGCAGGCCAAAGTGAGGATGGAGAGTTCAGCTATGCAGGAACTCCCACCTGGGTTCTTGGCCTGGACTGAGAGCTGTTCCTTCATATGGAAGATAAATGGCTCATTTTGAGTTGCTATTTTACCGATTTGATTCTTTTAGGGACCAATGCTTTTGTTTCTTTGGTGGGAATTTTTTTGAAAATGAAAACCATAAGATGAAAATGCGAGAGCTTAAGACAAGAGAAAGCTATTTGTTGATAAGTGTAAATAAATATATGGTAGTTGACATGACTGAGATGTTCATCTGATCCCTAATCAGTGAAGAGCTTTGGTTAGGTGATGTGAGAGAAAAGAAACAATACAGGACATTTCTCAAAAAGCTTTAAAAGCTCTTTAAAAAGCTTCTAGTCAGATGTGAAATATTCACATCTATAATTAGGGCTATAGGAAGCTGACACTGAGCACTTTCTGTGGCAATGTTTCTGTGTATGATATACAGAGCTAGCATGTACCTGTGTCTAATTCCATCCTTACGTAAGCCTAGTCAGTATCACTATCCTTCTTTTACAGATGAGTAAACTGAGACAGAAAAGGTTTAAATAATTTCTCCCAAAGACATCAGCATTTAATTCTATGTCAGTGTGGTTTAAACAATTCTTCATTTCACAGCTTCGATTTTCTCAAAAAGACCAGGAATAAGTGTAACCGGGAATCTTAAACTTGAAGCATGTGTGTAAATGGACTGGGAAGTCCTAGGGTAAGCAGGTTGGGACTGGAGTAGGTGAATGGTGCCGGTTAGGGAGGGAAAGTCTGTCCTGGTGTGGCTGTAGCGTAAATGCTGAGGGTGACAATGCAGGTGAGCAGGGAGGCAGGGTGTGCACCCACAAAGGCTTGTCCTTTCCTTGGCTAATATTCCTTCCCAGCCTCCGGTGAGTCTGTTCTCCCTCCACTTCCAATCTCCCCGGTTCTTTTCTATAGACATAGGAGAAGAAAAATCTTCTTGATACCACTTTCTAAGTTTTAGGAAAATTCTCTTTCCAAGGATTTCTATTTTAAGAAAACCAAAGCTAAGAAAGTCTCATTAAAAGCATAAAGGGCTTTCCCCCTAGTTTCTGGATCACTGCTGTCAACATGCAGATATCTCCCAGTTTAAAAATCCACCCTTGACCCTCTAGCTTATCACATAAAAATACATGATTACTTTAAAATATATAAAATATCCTCAAAGGGTCAAAAAGAAGTAGAGAACATGCTACTAGAGAAAACTATAAAGTTACTAAATAGTTTCTAAAATGATATCTGATTCCAATGAAGAAAATTTTCTAACATTCCAGGAACCAATAATTCATGCAGCAGTATAAAAAATTAGAAATATAGAAAATGATGGCATATTAATGATCTACAAATGGATATAGAGGCAATGTTTGTCTACGGGTGTTGTAAGGATTAAGAAAATGCACATAACATGCTTAGAATAGGGTATTGCACATAGTATGTACACAGTGAATATTAGCTATGATTATTATTACAATTATTCAATTCTGTTTAGAGGCACATATGATTGTAATCCTAAACTTAGTGCAGACAATGAAAAGAATATTTTATGTCAATTTTGTTTATAGACATAAATACAAATGCCACTGATAAAATATTTGTAAATAAAGAAAGCAACATAGTGAAAACAACATTAGCTATTAACCTCAAAGAAATCTATTAACCTAGTTTATCATAAGCAAAATATCAGAATAATGTCATTAGATCCAGATAAATTTATCATTGCCTTATAGAGTAAAACTCTCAAAATATTAGAAATGTTTATTATAAATTGTGTATGTAATGAGACAACATTTTATTATTGAAGAACATGTCAACATTTTCCTTAAGAAGAAAAAATAAATGTTCTCTGTTCTTATTTATCATTTAACATTTCCCTAGAAATGTTGTTGATGTCTATCTGAAAATAAAAAACAAATACAAACATAACATTTTACAAAAGATGTATTTATAACTAAGCTATTAAAAGAAATAAAGCCATTGCCAGAAATATTTAAGCAAAGGTACAGAATATAGCATCACATGAATATGAATTAATTGATTACCTGTATCCTAACTCAAAGTAATCATTAAAAGAAGGAATGAAAATGATGATTTTATTCCCACTAATGATGAAATTGAATACTTGAATTTGAATTCAACTTGATATATAAAATATTTGTTCAAAGAAAGTTTGTAATAGATAAAATCAAGGAATATATAAGATATAAATAGATTCTAATTGAAAGGTATACATACATTCAAATCATTATGTTGTCCAAGGAAATATATAGAATTTTTTATCTATGTGCTATAAAAATTAATAAATGTACCCTATACACCAAGCACTGTATTATGTACTTAAATATTAGCTATTTAATTCTACTCCAAACTCTATAGGTAGGTACTCTTATTTAACTAACAGAAGCTTATAGAGATTAAGTAAATGTATAAAAATATAAGAATTTAATATTTTAATATCCTGTACTGCAGATGGAATTTGTGCCAGAATGTTTGCACATAACACTAACAAAAATAAGATGTTAATTTGGAGAGTGATTGGATCAAACTGAGGTTTAAACTCCACTAGTTTATTCCCTGCTAAGCTGCTGGCATGCATCACGATGTGGCAATGAGGCCATTCAAGCAGTCACCTGCTCTGCTGCTGAACCTTAGTGCCCACAAACATTTTCTGAGGTCTCTGCCCAGGTTAAATGTTAGAAGGGATTGGAATTTCCAGACAACAGAATTGCTGGAGAAGCCTCCATTATAGGGAATGAAGGCAGTGACTGAGCGAGGTTGTCCAGGAACTGAATCTTGCGTGATTTAGGAAGTCTGCACTCTGCTAACACAGTGAGGGTTGGATCTCTGGCTGGATTCCAAGGTTCCCTATAGGTTTTAGGTTCTGGGATATGGGAGAGAAGTGTCTCTTCCTGCCCCACATTGGCACTGACCTGTCCAGTTGGTCTGATTTCTGCCTCGGCCCCTTCGTGAGTCACTCCTCCTCTCTAAGGAGGGCAAAAAGATCACAAGCAGCCTGAGACTGGAGACACAAGCCTAGACCCCATGAAAAGCAGATGAAAAAGCAGGTGGGTAGAAGACAGGGTGGGGCAGGTAGCTGAGAAGAACAGAGCCCCATTCCCTAATTCTTGGGCCAAGGAGAGGTGTGTGAGCCTCACACTTGGATTATTTGTAGGGCTACTCTTGGGCTTTAGGGCGCCATCTCCAGGGGTATCATCAGAAATAAATGTTCAGTAATTTCCTGGGATCCTGTTGGGCCCAGGTCTTCTGGGCTCTAGGCACATCATCTCCTTAGGGTTTTCCACTGGAAAGTGGTTACCCTCAGTGGTTTAATTTTCTACTTTTGTCTCCAGAGGAAATTTTCCCAATTTTTTACTTGTTTTCTTCAGTCCAGGGAATTCATCTTGTTGGCTCTATCAGATCAGAACTCCAAATTCAAGGATGACAGAGTTTGCTAAATTGTAGTAAAACACCCATAGCATGAAACTGACTATTTTAACCATTCCTCAGTGGACAGTCAGCACCGTTAAGTATATTCACATTGCTGTGCAACCAATCCCACAACTTTTTTCATTTCTCCAAACTGAAACCCTGGACCCATTAAAAAAGAACTCTCTGTTTCTCTGTCCTCCCAGCCCCTGGAGACCACCATTCTACTTTCTGTCTCTATACTTTTATTCCTCTAGGTACTTCATATGAGAGGAATCATACAATATTTGTAATTTTGTGGTTGGCTTCTTTAATTCAGCATATTGCCCTCAAGATTCATTGATGTTGTGGTTTGTGTCACAGTTCCCTTCCTTTTTAAGGCCAACTAACATTCCATGTTATTTTTCCATTCATCCGTCCATGGACACTTGGGTTGTTTCCACCTTTCAGCTATTGCAAATAATGCTGCTATGAACAAAACTATAAAAATATCTCTTAGAGATTCTACTTTCAATTTTATATATATATATATATATATTGCTGAATTCTATGGTAACTGAATTCTTAATTTTTTGAAGAACCATTACACTTGTCTATAGTTTGGTACCATTTTACATTTCCACCAATAAGAATGCACAAGGGTTCTAATCCCTACACACCTGTGCCAACACTTGTTATTTTTTGGATTTTAAAAATAATAGGAGTCCTAACAGGTATGGAATGAAATCTCATTGTGGGTTTTGATTTGCATTTCCCTAATGATTGTGATGTTGAACATTTTTTTATGTGCTTTTTGTCCATTTATATATGTTCTTTGGAGAAATTTCTATTCAAGTCCTTTACCCAATTTTAAGTCAGATTGTGTGTCTAGTTTTGTTGCTGTTGTTGAGCTGTAGGAACTATTTAATTCTAGATGTTAGTCCCTTATCATATATATGACTTGCAAATATTTTCTCACATGCTATTTGTTGCTTTTATCCTCTGTTGATTGTGTGTTTTGGTGCACAGAACTTTAAAAAATTTTAAAGTAGTCAACAAATTTCTTTGTTGCCCTTGCTTTTGGTGTCATATCCAAGAAACCTTTGCCAAATCTAATGTCATGAATCTTTATCCCTATGTTTTCTTTTAAAAGTTTTATAGTTTTAGCTCTTATAGTTAGGTCTTTGATCCATTTTCAGTGAATTTTTATATATCAAGAGAGCCAAGAGTCCAGTTTAATTCTTTTGCATGTGGATATCAGTTTTCCCAACACTGTGTGTTGAAAGGACTATCCTTTCACCACTGAATTGTTTTGGCACCCTTGATGAAAATAATTTGACCATCTATGTGGGAAGTTATTTCTGGGCTCTCTATTCTGTTCTATCAATCTGTGTGTCTGTCTTTATGCCAGCACCACACATTTTTATTGTCATGGTATGTCACGTGTCATACAACAATAATGTGTAGTAAGTTGTGGAGTCAGGAAGTGTGAGACTTCCAGCTTTGTTTTTCTTTTGAGACAGAGCCTCAAGCTGTTGCCCTGGGTAGAGTGCTGTGGCATCCCAGTTCACAGCAACCTCCAACTCCTGGACTCAAGCAATTCTTCTGCCTCCTCCTCCCAAGTGGAGGACTACAGGCGCCCTCCACAATGCCTGGCTATTTTTTTTTTTGGTTGTAGCCATCATTGTTGGATTCGAACCCGCCAGCTCAGGTGTATGTGGCTGGTGCCTTAGCTGCTTGAGCCACAGGTATCGAGCCAGCTTTGTTTTTCTTGATTGAATATTGTTTTGGCTTTTTGGGGTCCCATGAGATTCCACATGAGTTTTAGTGTAGATTTTTCTTTTTCTTAAAAAAAAAATTAGGATTTTGATAGAAATTCCATTTAATTTATAGAACACTTAGGGTAACATTGAATTCTTAACAATATTGTCTTGTGATTCATAAACATGGGATTTTTTCCATTTATTGGTGTCTTTAATTTCTTTGTCTTTTTTTAGTGTAACTGAGAGATTTTATTTAGGATGAACAGAGAGAAAGTTTAGAGCACTTCCAAAGAGAGTTGGAAGTTGGTCCTTTTCATGGAGGAGAAAAAGAGAAAGAGATGGAGATGCTAAAGGCCTGCAGGGGTATAAATACCCTGTCCATTTGAGGGAAGTATGGATTTTTTTTCTATTAGACATTGATTGTCTCTTTCTATTGGACATTGGTTACCTGGGTTACTTCAAACCCACCCTTCTTATAGGCCCTCCAGACTTCCTTATTCAGCAGGCCAGGTTTTCCTCCCGCCCTGTTGAAGTCCTTTTGTTAGTGTCCCTTTTCATTTCTCCCTGAGGAGATAATGGTCTTGAAATCTTTTTTTTGTGTGTGTGTGTGTGTGTGTGATTTAAATAAAATTTATTTTTTAAAAGGTGTTTTTTCATTTGTTTTCTGAAATGCCACGGTTATAGGAGTATATGAAGAGGCAACATATCTCCTTTTCCTTAACCATGGTCTTTTTTTACTTTCTGCATAAAAAAGGTAAAAGTTTTTGTTAATCTCATAGTCAATGGCACAAAACAGAGGCTGGCAAACCTTTCCTACAAAGGGCCAGATAATAAATATTTTAAGTTTTACAGACCACATATGGTCTCTGTCACTTGTTTTTCCTAACCCTTTAAAAATCTAAAAACCATTTTTGGTTTGCACCATACAACACCAGACTGGGCCAAATTTGGGAGTAGTTTGCCAGCCCCTGGTATAAAATATCTATTTTCTGTCTTGTCAGAGAAATTGTTCTCTTTAGACTTCTAGACAGTCTGCTGCCTGAAGCAGAGCAGAGCCTTATTTATAATTGAATGTGGCTTGTGACAGGAGTAGAAATGGAGAGTTTCTACTCATTTTTGACAGTTTTACATTCAGTTATTCAATAAATTTGTTCAGTGCCTACTATGTACACTCAAATATCTTCATGTTAGCAGAGATTTCCAGTGTTTCTCCCTTAAAAGGGCAATTCCTTCAGCTTCCCTAACCCAGGAATTATTACGTACTAATACTCATGTTTTAGGGAAAATCAGTACTAAAATCTCTACTAGCACTCAAGAGGATTCATGATTTTAAAAAAAATGAATTTAGTTAACAATGATAATTCTTGCATCCAACAGTGACACATCCTTAAATAGCCTAGATGAGGAAAAACAGGTAACTATCTCTATTTTAAGTTACTTCTTTTCCTCCCATTGGCTAAAATGTTTTTAAAAATCATTCTCAGATCCAGGACAGCCTCCATTAATTTCTTCACATTTTCCTACTTTGCTGCCATGTAACATAAAATCTGGGAGCCAGGGAGGGCTCTCATTAGCTATTTCAACCATAAAACAACGTTACATTTAAGAGTGAATACTGCCTCCAATGCATGAACACTCCCACATTTCATCTGAGAGAAGGAGGGATTATGTTTCCACTCCTTCAGGATGAAAACTGTAGCTGTTAGCTTTCTGAATCCTTTTGCTATTTACTGAAGGTGAGAGAAGACTTACAAAGTGGCCAAAGGAGCATAGGACTTTAGTATTAAAATATAAAGGTTGCCCCCATTCCAGATCTTCGGTACAGACATCAACTGTAATAATCTGACTGCCCACACCACCAAAACTGGCACATTTTGTAATTAAAAGTGATTGTGATTTTCCTTTTGACCATGTAAACAAAAGGGGAAATGCCTTGGGAAACCACTTTGCAATGTTCTCTCATTTCCCTTAAATATACATGTGCACAACCAGCTGCTGTGTGATGAAATTCATGGATGGGGGAAATAGACTAGGCCAACGTTATCGCTTTCGTTCCCCTCTCTGTGTCCTTTTCTTTCCCTTTTCCTTGTGCTCCTGTTTGGCCAGTTTGTCTCTCTCCCTCTGCAGCTTGTCCTGTTCCTTCTTCCTTTGGGACTCATCCCTAAGTGAGTCTCGCTCCAGTTTTCGGGCATTGAGGACATCTTCCACACTGGTGTTTCGGAAAAGGGATTTGTCAGAACCAATGTTCATTGTGGTGGCACCTGAATCATCCTTCTCATCTGCTTCATCCTCTTCATCTGTCACATCAGCATACTGGGCCAGGAGGGTAGCTTTTCTCTGCTTCTCTTCTTCTGACACCATCCTGGGTTTTACCACGATCTGTGCCTGCTTCTCAATTAGAGTTGCCATGGCCTGAACTTCATCTTCTTTTTTCACTTTGGTGACAACATTCTGAGTCTCCGACCATCGTTCCACAATCTCCTTGCAGATATAAAGGAAGGAATCTTCTTCCAGGAAAGCAGAAAGGACACCCTGCAGAGCATCCAGCTTTTCTTCTTCCTGCAGGACACCCAGGATGTAGGCGCCATAAACGGCTCGGTCCACCCCCAGCGCCGCCAATCGTCTGTCTAGCCATAACCCAAAGCTGCCGCTCCCGCCATCGCCTTCGCCAGAGGTGGCCGCGGCCGCTTTGCTGAGCGCCGCCTGGTCTTGCAATCTTGAAAGGAAATGGATGACGACTGCTCTTAACTACTTACTGCTGTCAAAAAGAAGCATTGGCCTACCTATCAGGGAACCTCCTCAGGTTCCCTATTCTAAAGGGGTTTCGAGGTCAGAAGTTTCTGGCCACTTGGTTAAAAGGTTCCATCACTATTTGCTGGAATCCCTGCATCACCATCATCTTAGCATGGAACTGTTGGAGACTGGAAGACACAAACTTAATAATGAGGTTGAACAGGCAGCATCCAAACTTTAAGAAAAGTATCATAATTATAGGCCCAATGAAAGGATCTAGAAAGAAAGGTTTCTTTAAATAGGTATTCTTAAGGCAGGGCATTTAAAAGAGCCTGTTTTAAGGTTTAGAAGGCTTTTTCTTGTTCTTTACCTCATTTTAGCTCTGCTATCTCTTCCCCCTTTAACATCTCATAGGCATAGCCAGGTCTCCATATTGGGCAATCCATATTGACAGTACCCTGTCATTCCCAGGAGCTCCCTGAGTTGTTTTTTGTAGAGGGCCTAGTGAGGGAACAAATTGTCTTGACTCTCTCATGTGAGAGCCTCCCCTCACCAGGGGAAAGAGCAAAGTCCAAGTAAGTCACTTCAGGTTTGTACAATTGAGCTTTTTCCTTTGACACCTTAGATCTTTCCTTAAGAAAATTTAATACCTGTCTAGTGTCTTCAACTGTCTCAGAATCCCTGGGGGGAGTATTGTCCACATTAATTGGGTGGAATGCCCCATGGAAGGGCATTCAACAGCAAAAAGTGGTTGCAACTCTGAGTGTAAAGGAATAGTAAAGAAGCTGTCTTTCAAGTCTAAGACTGAGTAATATTGGGCATCAGCAGGAATCTGAGATATTAGAGTGTAAGGGTTCGGGAACACTGGATACAAAGGCACCTCTATTTCATGTATTGCCCTTAGATCTTGGACTAATTTCCATTTCCCATTTGACTTTTCTACAGCCAGAGTGGGAGTGTTATAAGGGGAGGAATGCTCCATTAGCATTCCAATATTCTTTAGCTGTTGCATAATTGGAGCTCTGTCCCTGATCCCCAGGGGCAAGAGATCGTACCTTGCCCTCTTGGGGTATCCCATCTCAGGCCTAACATGGAGTTTTACAAGTTTCCTGTTTCCTTCCCTGGAAGGTACCCCATCTGCCCACACTTCAGGATTTATATTAACTAGTTCAGGTGGCACACAATTTACACTCTGATTCTCTGTCTTCATTACCATAACAAAATCCTTTGGAAAGAAGGTTAAAACAGTTGCTAACTTAGACAAATCTCTTCCCAGCAAGGGTGCTAGTGATTCAGGGCTAATCAAAAATTGGTGAGTAATTAAAAGTCCTTCCCATCTGAAGGAAAAGTTAAATACCTGTGAATGGGTTGGACATTGATGCCAACAAAATGAGAGGAGGAGGAGAGGTAACCACCAAAGTCTTTCAAAACTGAAAAAGCTGCTCCCATGTCCAATAAGAATTTGACAAGCTTATTGGCAATGCTCAACGTGACCCATGGCTCCTCTTGTTTTATTTTGGCAGTGAGAGCTGTTGAAGAGCCTGGGCCCCATTAATCTGAAGGTGGGTACTCATTTGCTGTCATCTCCTTGGCTGCCTTCTTGGGACAGTCGGATGTAGTATCCAGAGGCACCGTAGTGGAGGCAGGTGAGCCAGGGTAATACTCCACCTCCTTTGCCATCCGTATTAGGCACCTTCTGCTTACACTCTCCCCTTAGATGGCCTAGTTTGCCACTGTTGAAACGTGTCTGGCCAGACTTCATACAGCTGCCAGAGGACTGTCGTCTCCCTTACTTGTCACAAGGATTGGCTGCAGTAACAGCTCCTTACAGTTTAAACTTTTGGCATTCTTTACTTGCCTCTTCCAGGTTGTGGTTGTTTAACATTGATGCGGCCAACTTCAGTAGCTCATTTGAGACACTTTGGGGTCCCAGTGCCTTAGGCCGGAGTTTCCTGGGATCTGATGTAGAATGTGGGGAATGCAAGAGTCCTCTGGAGGCCTTTTTCCTGAGGCTTCTGCACCAGGAAAAATGTTGAGGGTTTTCTTCCCAGGTTTTGCAGCACCAGAAAAGATGTTGGGGGCTAGTGGTCTTAGTTCTCCAGACCTAGATGACCTGGTTTTATTACTTAGCTGAGCTAGAAAGTTCAACTGAAGCACTGTGGTAATCAAAAGCAAAAGTGAGTGGAAATTGAAAATAAAACTGGAGCAGCACAGGCAGTGTGAATAGAAAGTAAAAAAGTAACCTACACAAGTTTTAATGTAACAAAGAGAGTTTATTTAGGAAGAACAAAGAAAAAGTTTAGAGCACGTCCAAGGAGAGTTAGAAGTGGGTCCCTCTCATGAAGGAGAAAAAGTGAGAGACAGACCTGGCATCTTTAATTTCTTTTAGCAATGTCTTGTCATTTTCAACGTGTGAGTCTCTTTCCTTCTTAAGTTTATTCCCAGGGATCCTATTATTATTGATGCTATTGTAAATGGAATGTCTTAAATTCCTTTTCAGACTGGTTATTCTTAGTATGTAGAAACACAACTGATTTTTTGGATGTTGATTCTGTATCCTGCAACTTGCTAAATTTGTTTATTAGTTCCAACAGGTTTTCTTGTGGAATCTTTAGGATTTATTACTTATAAGATCTTTTTTCTCATGTTTTTTTTTTTTTTTTCTCTTTTGGCCAGGGCTGGGTTTGAACCCACCACCTCTGGCATATGGGACCAGCACCCTACTCCTTGAGCCACAGGTGCCGCCCTATTACTTATAAGATCTTGCCATCTGTGGAAGAGAGGTGAATTTACTTCTTTCTTTCTGGTTGGATGTCTTTAATTTCATTTTGTTATGTAACTGCTCTGGCTAGGATTTGTGGCATTATGTTGAATAGAAGTGGGGAGGCAGGTATCCTTGTCTTGTTCCTGAGCTAAGAGAAAAAGCTATAAATTTTTCATCATTGAGTATGATGTTAGCTCTAAAGTTTTCACATGTACCTTTTTTTTCCTGAGGTAGTTCCTTCTATTCTTAATTTATGGAGTGTTCTCATCATGAAATGGTACTAAATTTTGTGAATTGCTTTTTGCATCGATTGAGATGACCAAGTAGTACTCTCTTCTCTTTATTCTGTTATTGTAGGGTAACAGAACCATGTTGATTGTCATATGTCATCTGTGCATTCCAGGAATAAATTTTACTTAGTCATATAACAGCAGTCCCCAAACTTTTTAGCACAAGAGACTGGATTCATGAAAAACAATTTATCGGGAGGCGGAGCATGATAGTGGACAGGACGGACATGTAGCCCACCTCTTCCAAGCCATCAGGTGAGAGGAAAGGTGGTCTGGACATTCCTCGTGTGTGGATTATTGGTGTGGACGGACAGCTGGAGATGCTCAGTGAATTGGCAGATTGCTATATATGAGGGGTAATTTAAAACCACAAACTTGGATGTAGAGATTCTTCCCTGCTTGGCCTTGCTGGCCAGCAGGCCCCTCCCTTACGAAGGACAGCAGCTTGCAAATGCTGACAAAACCCAATTGATGAATATTTATTCCTGAACTGAGGGAGGCATCCGAAAGGAGAGCCACTCAAAACCATGGGGAGCTGGGCAGCTTGATGGAAAATTGAAGGGAAGGGATCCCGCCTGGGAAACAGACATTTTGAACTACCCAAAAGGGCAGGCGCCTTCCCCCAGACCTGAATAGACCAGAGCATTCCTGGTGAAGAATGTTAGAGGGGGTTGGCGGTTCAGGCTGTACTGTGAACTGGCAGATCCCGATCCAAAAGGGAAACTTTGAACCATAAAACTCAGAATAAGGTCCCCGAGTGCTCCAGCCGCGGGAACCAGCTATAGTCGCGGGTCGCCAAGGACCTGCCACAACGGCTCAAACCCAGTAGCACCCTCCCCCACAGCCAATTGCAGTCGCCAGTTTGCAGGAGAACCTGGGAGCAGAGTGGAAAGATTTGAGAAGCATGGACTCCTGCACTGAGTGGGAAGGTCGGTCGTGAGAGCTGTCTGGAGCAGAACAGCTGAGGTTACACAATGCTTAGGTGACAAACTTTTACAGAAACTCCAAAATGGCCATTGGCCATGGAAGGTGATTACCATGGTAACAGTATAAACTGTGGATCAGGTATAAGCCTGGAAACCACTCACAGCTACACCGGGTGTCCAGAAAGTATATTGCAGTATGAATATATTCCTATGAAAGTCGATCCCTACATCATACATATAGATGTATATTTCTACATACAAGAATAATATTTTTGTGGTTGGTGCCTTTTTTTCTTTTCTCTTTTTCTTTCTTTCTTTTTTTTTTTCATTTCTTTTGTTCTGTTTTTTCCTCACCATTTCCTTGGAGGAGCTTTTGTTAATTTTTTATTATTACTTTTTATATAGATATATATTTTACTTCTATTTTTTCTATTTTTAATTTCTCCTTTCTTCTCTTTTAACTTTTCTATGAACACCACTTTTTTTCTTCTTTTTTCAATTATTTTACAATTATCACTATTTTTATTGCAGTTGTTTTTATGTTGCTGATGTCATGGGTGTTGTCTATATGTCTATGTGTCTCCGTCTGTCTCTGTGTCTATGGGCTCGTGTGTCTGGTAGCCTTTGTATCTGTTTATTTGCTCATTTGCTCTCAATGAGCTTGGTATTACGACCTGCAACTCTGAGCTCCCAGCACTCTCCTCCAATCTCACTCTGAGGTCTGGAGGCCTGCCCCCCAGGAGTCCAGATTCTTGGGTGATTTCTCGAGAGGTGTAGATAGGACCTGGACTGCAGCTGGACAGTGCTGATTCTGCAACATAGGAGTGAGGAGATGACAGTTGGCTAAGAGGGAATCATGCCAGAGTGGTGGTGCCCCGAGGTGCAGAGCAGCAGCCGACTTTAGCAATAACAAGACCCATTCCCAGATATCCTGTAGCCACTCCTCCTGTCTCCCTGGGCAACCAGATGAGGCCGGGCATCTTCTCAGATGGCAACCACTATGGAAAAGACCTGGGACTGAAGCACAGGACCCGTGAGTAAAGGGTTTGCCTGAGGCGGTACTGGCCCGGGTGGAATGCGGGGACTAGAAAACGCACACGCAGAGCCAGGAAACTCTGAGGGTGGGGCTGATCCAGAGGACCGCTTTACTGAGCCTAAGACACACCCGGCCCTCAGGAGATCATCAGCCTATAGACAAAGGAGGCCAAGAGCCTACAACTGACAACGAATTGTGCTCTGAATACAAACCTGCAAGAGTAAAGACAGGGCCTGAGGCACAGGTCTGGGAACTCAAATCAGCCTCTCCTCTGCAGAGGAATTTAGCAGGGTCAGAAACAAACTCCCACAGGGTTGTTCTGTTCAGCCAGTAACATAAACTAAGGGTGGGGCTGGAACTGAGTGAACACCCCCAGCCTCCATCAAGTGCCCAAGGTTGACAGGCCTCACTACCCCCTGCTGGATAGAGGCAGAGAGCAACGGCCTGGAAGAGCAGATACAGACTTCTCTGTGATTTAGACAGGTGCAAACCTCTAGAGTATCTGCTCACTACAGACAACTGACTGGGTCACAGCACTGCGGGGCTAGCAGTGATGGTGTGACAGAGCTGCAAGGTGGGGAAGGAGGCATCAACCTTCCCAAACTGATCTATTTGCTGGGTGGCTCCTCCTGACTACACGCAGCACTGGAGCAAGCCATATCAGAGTAGTCACCAGACCCCCGTGATCCAGTTCCCAGAGACCTCTTAAACTCTCCCACCTGAAAAAGGTGCTGACTGAGATAATTGTTTTGGACACTTTGAACTAAGCCAATCGTCTGAGGGCTATTCAGGTGGTGCCCTGGGTGTGTGGTTGTAGGAAGGTTTGATTTTTCCTTTTCCAATTGTTGCCTGTGGTGGGCGGGGTGATTAATTGCTGGTATTTCTCCACAGCTGAGACTTCAACCCAGAGTAACTGTTTCACTGGGGTTGAACAGAAACCAGCTGAAAACAAGACAGAACCAATTAGCCCCACCACACCAAACAGGGCCCCAGTTTTTCAGGCCACAGCACTGTATGGGTTCTCGACAAAGTTCCAGGGGAAAAATCAAAGGGAGTAAAATAATCATGGGGCAGAATCAGCAGAAAAACTCTGGTAACATGAATAACCAGAATAGATCAACCCCCCCAAGGAAAGATATGGCAGATGTAATTGAAGATCCCATTCACAAACAACTGGCTGAGATGTCAGAAATCGAATTCAGAATTTGGATTGCAAACAAGATTAATAAAATGGAATTAGGAATTCGAGGAGAAATTCAAAAGTTGTCTCAAGAATTTAACGAATTTAAAGACAAAACCACCAAAGACTTAGACACACTGAAGTAAGAATTTGCAGCCCTCAAAGATCTGAAAAATACAGCAGAATCCCTCAGTAACAGAGTGGAGCAAGCAGAAGAAAGGATTTCGGACATTGAAGACAAAGCCTTTGAACGCTCCCAAACTCTCAAAGAGGAAGAGAAATGGAGAGCAAAAATGGATCATTCTCTCAGAGAGCTCTGGGATAATTCAAAGAAGGCTAATATCCACCTCATTGGAATCCCTGGAATCGATGAAGTGGCCTCGCTAGGCACAGAGGCCCTTCTCCATGAAATTATGAAAGAGAATTTTCCAGACATGCCTAGAGATTCTGAAATTCAGATAGCAGACAGCTTCAGAACCCCAGAACGACTCAATCCCAATAAGACATCCCCCAGGCATATAATAATTAACTTCACTAAAGTTAATATGAAAGAGAAGATTCTCAAAGCAGCCAGACATAAGAAAGCCATTACCTACAAAGGGAAGAATATTAGAATGACTGCAGATATCTGCTGAAACTTTTCAAGCCAGAAGAGGGTGGTCATCCACTTTTAATCTCCTAAAGCAAAATAACTTTCAACCCTGGATCCTGTATCCAGCTAAACTGAGTTTCTTTTATGATGGAGAAATTAAATACTTTAATGACATTCTTATCTTGAAGACATTTGCCATAACCAAAACAGCTCTTCAGGATATCCTCAGACCTATCCTCCATAATGACCAACCCAATCCTCTACCACAAAAGTAAACTCACTCAGAAACTTTTGATCAAACTCCAACTTCCACACTGGTGAAAGGATTAAAAATGTCCACGGGACTTTTGAAAAACTCGATACCCAAAATTTTACCAGACTTATGAACATTCTCCATTAATGTGACTGGCTTAAACTGTCCTCTAAAGAGGCATAGGTTAGCTGACTGGATACAAAAATTCAGGCCAGATATTTGTTGCATACAAGAATCACATCTTAACTTAAAAGACAAATATAGACTCAGGGTGAAAGGATAGTCATCCAAATTTCAGGCAAATGGTAATCAGAAAAAAGCTGGTGTTGCAATGTTATTTGCAGATACAATAGGCTTTAAACCAACAAAAGTAAGGAAGGATAAGAATGGTCACTTCATATTCGTTAAGGGAAATACTCAATATGATGAGATTTCAATTATTAATATCTATGCACCCAACGAGAATGTGCCTCAATTTGTAAGAGAAACTCTAACAGACGTGAGCCACTTCATTTTCTCCAGCTCCATAATAGTCAGAGATTTCAACACTCCTTCGGCAGCGTTGAGTCAATCCTCCAATAAGAAGCTGAGCAAAGAAATTTTAGACTTAAACCTAACCATCCAACATTTGGATTTAGCAGACGTCTACAGAACATTTCATCCCAACAAAACTGAATACACATACTTCTCATCAGCCCACGGATTTTACTCCAAAATCAATCACATCTTAGATCACAAGTCTAACCTCAGTAAATGTAAAGGAATAGAAATTATTCCTTGCATCTTCTCAGACCACCGTGGAATAAAATTTGACCTCAGTAACAACAGGAATCTGCATACTCATACAAAAACATGGAAGTTAAATAACCTTATGCTAAATGATAGCTGGGTCAGAGATGAGATCAAGAAGGAAATTGCCAAAGTTTTGAAACAAAATGACAGTGAAGACACGAATTATCAGAACCTCTGAGATACCGCAAAGGCAGTCCCAAGAGGGAAATTTATAGCACTGCAAGCCTTCCTCAAGAGAATGGAAAGAGAGAAAGTTAACAACTTAATGGGATATCTCAAGCAACTGGAAAAGTAAGAACATTCCAACCCCAAACCCAGTAGAAGCAAAGAAATAACCAAGGGTGGCGCCTGTGGCTCAGTCGGTAGGGCGCCGGCACCATATACCGAGGGTGGTGGGTTCAAACCCAGCCCCGGCCAAACTGCAAGCAAAAAATACCTGGGCGTTGTGGCAGGCGCCTGTAGTCCCAGCTACTCGGGAGGCTGAGGCAAGAGAATCGCCTAAGCCCAGGAGTTGGAGGTTGCTGTGAGCTGTGTGAGGCCACGGCACTCTACCGAGGGCCATAGGATGAGACTCTGTCTCTACAAAAAAAAAAAGAAAGAAAGAAAGAAAAAAAAGAAAAGAAATAACCAAAATCAGAGAAGAATCAAATGAAATCGAAAACAAAAGAATTATACAACAGATCAATAAATCAAAAAGTTGGTTCTTTGAAAAGGTCAATAAAATAGATAAACCTTTGGCCAACCTAATCAGGAAAAAAAGAGTATAATCTCTAATCTCATCAATCAGAAACAACAAAGATGAAATAACAACAGACTCCTCAGAAATTCAAAAAATCCTTAATGAATAGTACAAGAAACTTTATTCTCAGAAATATGAGAATCTGAAGGAAATTGACCAATACTTGGAAGCATGTCACCTTCCAAAACTTAGCCAGAATCAAGTGGAAATGTTAAACAGGCCCATATCAAGCTCTGAAATAGCATTAACCATACAAAATCTCCCTAAAAAGAAAAGCCCGGGACCAGATGGTTTCACGTCAGAATTCTACCAAACCTTTCAAGAGGAATTAGTACCTATATTACTCAATCTGTTCCAAAAGGTAGAAAAAGAAGTAAGACTACCCAACATGTTCTATGAAACAAACATCACCCTGATCTCCAAACCAGGAAAAGACCCAACAAGAAAAGAAAATTATAGACCAATATCACTAATGAATATAGATGCAAAAATATTCAACAAGATCCTAACAAACAGAATCCAGCAACACATCAAACAAATTATACATCATGACCAAGTCGGTTTTATCCCAGAGTCTCAAGGCTTGTTCAATATCTGTAAATCTGTAAGTATAATTCAGCACATAAACAAATTAAAAAACAAAGATTACATGATTCTTTCAATTGATGCAGAAAAAGCTTTTGATAATATTCAGCATCCCTTCATGATCAGAACACTTCAGAAAATTGGTATAGAAGGAACATTTCTTAAACTGATAGAGACCATCTACAGCAAACCCACAGCCAATATCATATTGAATGGAGTTAAATTGAAAACATTTCCACTCAGATCAGGAACCAGACAAGGCTGCCCATTGTCTCCATTGCTCTTTAACATTGTAATGGAAGTTTTAGCCACCACAATTAGGGAAGAAAAGGTGATCAAGGGTATCCACATAGGGTCAGAAGAGATCAAACTTTCACTCTTCGCAGATGATATGATTGTATATCTGGAAAACACCAGAGATTCTACTACAAAACTCTTAGAAGTCATCAAGGAATATAGCAGCGTCTCAGCTTACAAAATCAACATTCATAAATCGGTAGCCTTTATATATACCAACAACAGTCAAGTTGAAAAATAAGTTAAGGACTCTATTCCATTCACAGTAGTGCCAAAGAAGATGAAATATTTGGGAGTTTATCTAACAAAAGATGTGAAAGATCTCTATAAAGAGAACTATGAAACTCTAAGAAAAGAAATAGCTGAAAATGTTAACAAATGGAAAAACATACCATGCTCATGGCTGGGAAGAATCAACATTGTTAAAATGTCCATACTGCCCAAAGCAATATACAATTTTAACACAATTCCTATTAAAGCTCCACTGCCATACTTTAAAGATCTTGAAAAAATAATACTTCATTGTATATGGAATCAGAAAAAACCTCGAATAGCCAAGACATTACTCAGAAATAAAAACAAAGCAGGAGGAATCATGCTTGCCAGACCTCAGACTATACTACAAATCGATAGTGATCAAAACAGTATGGTACTGGCACAAAAACAGAGAAGTAGATGTCTGGAACAGAATAGAGAACCAAGAGATGAATCCAGCTACTTACCATTATTTGATCTTTGACAAGCCAATTAAAAACATTCAGTGGGGAAAAGATTCCCTATTTAACAAATGGTGCTGGGTGAACTGGCTGGCAACCTGCAGAAGACTGAAACTGGACCCACACCTTTCACCATTAACTAAGATAGACTCTCACTGGATTAAAGATTTAAACTTAAGATGTGAAACTATAAAAATACTAGAAGAGAGTGCAGGGAAAACCCTTGAAGAAATCTGTCTGGGTGAGTATTTTATGAGGAGGACCCACCCGGGCAATTGAAGCAGCTTCAAAAATGCACTACTGGGACCTGATCAAACGAAAAAGCTTCTGCACAGCCAAGAACACAGTAAGTAAAGCAAGCAAACAGTCCTCACAATGGGAGAAGATATTTGCAGGTTATGTCTCGGACAAAGGTTTAATAACCAGAATCCACAGAGAACTCAAATGCATAAGGAAGAAAAGAACAAGTGATCCCATTGCAGGCTGGGCAAGGGACTTGAAGAGAAACTTCTCTGAAGAAGATGGGCACATGGCCTACAGACATATGAAAAAATGCTCATCATCCTTAATCATCAGAGAAATGCAAATCAAAACTACTTTGAGATATCATCTAACTCCAGTAAGATTAGCCTATATCACAAAATCCCAAGACCAGAGATGTTGGCGTGGATGTGGAGAAAAGGGAACACTTCTACACTGCTGGTGGGAATGCAAATTAATACATTCCTTTTGGAAATATATATGGAGAACACTTAGAGATCTAAAAATAGATCTGCCATTCAGTCCTACAATTCCTCTACTAGGCATATACCCAGAAGACCAAAAATCACATTATAACAAAGATATTTGTATCAGAATGTTTATTGCAGCCCTATCATAATTGCTAAATCACGGAAAAAGCCCAAGTGCTCATCGATCCATGAATGGATTAACAAATTGTGGTATATGTACACCATGGAATATTATGCAGCCTTAAAGAAAGATGGAGACTTTACCTCTTTCATGTTTACGTGGATGGAGCTGGAACATATTCTTCTTAGTAAAGTATCTCAAGAATGAAAGAAAAAGTATCCAATGTACTCAACCCTACTATGAAACTAATTTATGGCTTTCACACGAAAGCTATAACCCAGTTACAAGCTAAGAATAGGGGAAAGGGGGAAAAGGAGGGGAGGAAAGGGGGAGGTGGACAAAGGGAGGGGTATTGGTGGGATTAAACCTGCCGTGCATCTTACAAGGGTATATGTGAAACTTTGTAAATGTGGAATGTAAATGTCTTAGCACAATAACAAAGAAAATGCCAGTAAGGTTATGTTAACCAGTGTGATGAAAATGTGTCAAACATTAATGTACACAGCTATGATTTAATAAAATAAAAAACAAACAAAAAAGGAAAAACGATTTATCCCCTGATGGGGGAGGGGATGATATTGGGATGATTCAAGTCCATTACATTTGTTGTGCACTTTATTTCTATTATTATTACATTGTAATATATAATGAAATAATTATACAGCTCACCATAATGCAGAATCAGTGGGAGACCTGAGCTTATTTCTTGCAACTAGACGGTCCCAGTGCCTGTATCACTGTTTCAGCTCTATCACAGACCATCAGGCATTAGTTTGTCATAAGGATCACACATCCTAGGTTCCTCACATGTGGAGTTCACAGTAGGGTTTGCGTTACTGTGAGAAATCTATATGTCTTTGCTGATCTAACAGGAAGTGGAGCTCACCTCCTACTGTGTAGCCCAGTCCTTAACAGGCCACGACCAGTACTGGTCCGCTGCCTGAGGATTGGGGACCACAGTTTATAATACTTTTAATATGCGATTACATTTGCTAATATTTCATTGAGGACTTTGTATGAATACTTATCAGGGATATTGGGATTTTCTTATAGTGTTTGCAGGGTAATACAGCACTTATAAAATTGTTTTGGAAGTATAGTCTCCTCAATTACTTGAAAAAGTATGAGAAGAATTGGTGCTAATTACTCTATAACTTAGAATTCACCAGTGAATTTATCTGTTTTATGCTTTTTGTTGTTGGGAGGTTTTTGATCACTGATTCAATATCCTTACTAGTTGTGGGTCAGTTCAGATTAGCTATCCATTTATGTTGCAGTCTTTGGAGGTTGGGTTTTCTAGGAATTTCTCAATTTCACCTAGGTTATCTAATTGTTCATGCATGATATAGTGTTCTCTTAGAATTCATTTATTTTTGTAAAATTTATAGAAAAAGAAATAAAATCTTCTTTCTTTTCTAATTTTCATCATTTATGTCTCTTTTTTTTTTTGTTAGTCCACCTAGCTAAAATTTTGTCTATTTTTCTAATCTTTTACAGCAATAATTCTTGGTTCCATTGATTTTTTCTATTTATCTTTTTTTTATTAAGTCATTTGTACATAGATCATAAATATATTTATGCCAGTATGGGATTCGATGTGTTGGTTATTTGTACAAATTGGAGTGCTTACATCCTACTAATCAACATAGCTTTCACCTCATTTACCCAATTACAGCATTAAGACATTGTGTTCTACACCTGAAAGATCCAACTTGTACTTGCAATGTGCTCCATAGGTGTGGTCCCCCTACTATCCCTCCTTCTATCACCCCCACTCCCTTCTTCTTCCCCTTTGCTCCTTCATCCTAGGCTACAGTTGTGTTTCATTTTTCATATGCAAGTGTGAGTGATTATAAATTGGTTTCACGGTAGTACTGAGTACATTGGATATTTTTTTCCCCATTCCTGAGATACTTTACTAAGAAGAATATTTTCCAGCTCCATCCATGTAAACTCCAATTTTGTCTATCTTTGCTCCAATGTTTATTATTACCTTATTTCTGCTAGCGTTGGATTCAATTCTTTTGCTTATCTAGTTCTTCTTTATTTCAAAATATTAAGGGGGTAAAAATGTTTTGTTATATAGATTCCTTGTATAATACTTGATTTAGGGCTTTTAGTGTGCTTAATAGTTTTTACCTTTCATCCCCCTCCCACTACCTATTCTTGGTTTCCATTCTCCTTTACATCTCTTTGTGCCCATCATTTAGCAATGTTCATTTTTCTATTCCCAAGATCACTTAGGATAATCATCTTTGGTTCCATCCTAGTTGCATAAAAATCATTATTTCTTTCCTTTTTATGGAGGAGTAGTAGCCCATGGTATATATATACCACATTTTCTTTTCTTTTTTTTTTTTTTGGCCAGGGCTGGCTTTGAACCCGCCACCTCCAGCATATGGGACTGGCGCCCTACTCCTTTGAGCCACAGGTGCTGCCCCTATACCACATTTTCTTTATCCACTCATCAATTGATGGGAACATATTTGATTTCACATATTTGCAATTGTGAATTGTAATGCAATAAATATGCAAGTATAAGTATCCATTTGATAAAATGACTTCATTTCCTTTAGGTAGATATCCAGTAATGGGCTGGATGGATTGAATGCTAAGTCTAAATTTATTTAAGGACTTTTCATATGGTTTTCCATAGTAATTGTGCTATTCCCACCCCCACCTCCCTTAGAATGTGTAGATTTTCCTTTCTTTCTGCATATGCTTCTTCAACATTTATGACTTTTTGACTTTTTAATAATGGTCATTCTGACCAGGGCGTGGTGGTATCTCATTGTGATTGTAATTTGCATTTCCCTGTTGATTTATGATGGTGAACATTTTTTCATATGTTAGCTATTTTTTGTATCTTATTTTGAAAAGCATCTGTTCATGTCTTTTGCCCACTTTTTAGTGGGATTGTTTAGTGTTTTTCTTGCTGATTTTTTTTTAGTTTTTTTGTAGATCCTTTGTAGCCCCTTAATGTGTAGTTTGTGATATTTTTCTTCCTCTCTGTAGGTTGTCTATCCTGTTCATTATTTCCTTTACTGTACAAAGACTTATTAATTAAATTAAGTCCTATTTAGTATTTGCCTTTGGGATGTTAGTCATGAATTCTTTGCCTTGGCAGATGTCTAGAAGAGTTTTTTTTTTGCAGTTTTTGGCCAGGGCTGGGCTTGAACCTGCCACCTCCAGCAAATGGGGGCAGTGCCTTACTCCTTTGAGCCACAGGTGCCACCCTGCTAGAAGAGTTTTTCTTCCTTTTCCTTCTAGAATTTTTATTTTATTTTTATACCTTACATTTAACTATTCTATTCACTTTCAATTAATTTCTGTTTACAGTGAGAGACAGAAATCCTGATTCATTCTTCTGCCTGTGGCTATCCAGTTTACCCAGCACCATTTATTAAGTAGGGCTTCCTTTCCCAATATATTTTGTTGTTTGCTTTGCCAAAGATCATTTGTTTGTTGGTAGATAGTTTTATTTCTGGGTGCTTTACCCTATTTCATTAGGCTATGTCTCTATTTTTATGAAAGTACATGCTGTTTTGGTTATTATAGGTTTATAATATAATTTGAAATCAAGTAATGTGATGCCTCCAGATTTGTTCTTTTCCTTGAAATTTCTCTGGGTATTTGGCTCTTTCTTAGGTCCAAATGAAGCTTAAAATTGTTTTCTGTAGATCTGTGAAATATGATGTTGGCATTTTTAAGGGGATTGTAGTGAATACATAAATCATTTGGGATGATATAGCCATTTTAGCAATGTTGTTTCCACCAATCTATGAGCTTAGAATGTTCTTACATTTCTTTGTGTCATCTACAATTTCTTTCATCAGTGTTTAGTAGTTCTCACTTGTAGAGAACTTGCACCTCCTTGGTTATGTATATTCATAGGTATTTTACTTTCTTTGTAGCCACTGTGAATGATATTCAGTTCTTGATTTGATTCTCAGCTTGACTGTTGTTAAAATACAGATACGTTGCTGATTTGTGTATGTTTATTCTGTAACCCGAGACTTTGCTGAATTTATTTATCAATTCGAGAAGTCTTTTTGTGGAGTCTTCAGAGACTTCCATATATAAGATCTTAGAATTAGTGAACAGGGATAGTTTGACTTCTTTCCCTATTTAGATACCCTTTATTTTTTTCTCTTGCCTGATTGCTCTGGCTAGAACTTCCAGTGCTATATTTAATAGAAGTGGTAACAGTGGGGACCCTTGTCTTGTTCCAGTTCTTAGGAGACTGCTGTTGAAGTTTTTCCCATTCAGTATCATGTTTGCTGTGGGTTCGTCATATATGGCTTTTATAATTTTGAGACAATTTCCTTCTATGCCTAGTTTTTTGAGTATTTTTTATTATAAATGGGTACTGGATTTTGTTGAATGCAGATTGTCTTTGTTTTTGCTTCTGTTTATGTAGTGAGTTATGTTTATTGATTTTTGCATGATGAACCATCCTTGGATCCCAGAGATGAAACCCACTTGGCCATGGTGAATTACCATGACGTGCCTTTGAATTTGGTTTGTTACTATTTTATTGAGGATTTTTGCATCTTGTTCTTCAGAAACAAATCTTACAAAAACAATTTGTAAGGGTCTGTAGGGTTTTTTTTTTTCCTTTCCCAGCATTGGTGTCAAGATGATACTTCATAGAATTAGTTAAGGAGATTTCCTTCCTTCTCAATGTTTTGAAATAATTTCTGTAGTGTGGGAACCTGTTCGTTTCTATAGGTCTAGTTGAATTTGGCCATGAATCTACCTCCAAAGCTTATTTATTTATTTATTTATTATTTTTAAAATTCTTTTTTATTAAATCATAACTTTGTACATTGATGCCTTTATGGGGTTCAGGGTACTGCTTTGATATACAATGTGAAATGCTTACATTGTGAATGAAACTGGACCCACACCTTTCTCCTCTAACAAAAATTGACTCTTACTGGATAAAGGACTTAAACTTAAGACATGAAACTATAAATATTCTTAGAGAGAGTGCAGGGGAAATGCTTGAAAAAATTGGTCTTGGAGAATACTTCATGAGGAAGACACCCCGGGCAATTGAAGCAATATCAAAAATATATTACTGGGATCTGATCAAATTAAAAGCTTCTGCACTGCCAAGAACACACTAAGTAAAGCTAAAAGCCCTCAGAATGGGAGAGGATTTTTGCAACTATCCTTCCAGAGGATAGCTGGACAAAGGTCTAATAACCAGAATCCACAGAGAACTCAAACTTATTACTCAGCAAAAAACAAGTGATCCCATTTCATCGTGGGCAAGAGACATGAACAGAAGCTTCTCTGAAGAAGACAGGCACATGGCCTACAGACACATGAAAAAATGCTCATCATCTTTAATCATCAGAGAAATGCAAACTAAACTACTCTGAGATACCATCTAACTCCAGTAAGAGTAGCCCACATCATAAAAACTTCAAAGCTTTAAAAAAAAATTTAGGTTCATACAATTATGTTATATAAATTGTTTTTGTAAGATTACAGTCAGTGTTTCAGTTTTATCCTTCACCCAGGAAGTGTGCCATATATCTGTGCAATGTACTCTTTGGGTGGGAACTTACCTATCCCCTCTTGTAGCCTATTTGAATTTAATTTAATTTTTCTCTGATGTGAGCATGTATTTGTTCATATTCTAGCTTCAAATTGAAGTGAGCATATCTGATGCTTATTTTTCCATTCCTGGGATACTTTCCTAAGGAGAATATTCTCCAAGCCGATCCAGGTTGTTACAAATGATACAAACCCTCTGTCCTTTTTTTTTTTTTTTTTATTAAATCATAGCTATGTATATTAATGCAATCATGGGGTATAATGTGCTGGTTTTATATACAATTTGAAATATTTTCATCAAACTGGTTAACATAGCATCCATGACATTTTCTTAGTTATGTGTTAAGACATTTGTATACTACACTTAGTAAATATTATTCCATGGTATACATACAAGTGTTTATTTTTTAAATTTCAGATTATTATGAAGGTATAAATGATTATTTATAATGTCTGTGTTTGTTAGGTAAGGTCCCTGTTGTAGTTGTGCCCCTCACTCAGGAAGTATGTCATATACCCTTACATTGTGTCCATTAAGTGGGAGCACCCAATCCCCCTTCCTCTTCCTCTCTTCCCCAACTTGAATTAAATTGAGTTTTTCTCTTGTGTGGGCCTGTATTAATTCATCTACTGGCTTCATATTAGTATGGGGTACACTGGACACTTGCTTTTCCATTCTTATGATACTTTACCAAAGAGAATGTTCTCCAAATCTATCCAGGTTAATACAAATCTATCCATCATTCTTTATGGTTATATGGTATTCCATGGTATATATTTACCACAGTTTATTGATCTATTCATGTGTTGACAGGCACTTGGGTTGTTTTCACATCTTGGCAATTGTAAATTGAACTGACTTGTTTAATCTAGTGCAAATGTCCTGATAAAATGATCTTTTTTCTTTGGGGTAGATGCCTAGTAATGGGATTGCAGGATCAAAGGGAAGGTCTAATTTGAGTTCTTTCAGGATTCTCCATACTTCTTTCCAAACAGGCTGTATTAGTTTGCAATCCCACCAACAGTGTAAAAGTGTTCCCTTCTCTACACATCTGCACCAGCATCTGCAGCTTTGGGACTTCATGATGTGGGCTATTCTCATTGGGATTAGTTTGTATCTCAGGGTGGTTTTGATTTGCATTTCTCTGATGATTAGGGATGATGAGCATTTCTTCAGATGTTTGTTAGCCATTTGTTTGTCTTCATCAGAGAAAATTCTGTTCATGTCTCTTGCCCAGTGATTGATAAGATTGTTCTTTTTATTGATTGATTTGAGTTCCCTATAGATTCTAGTTATCAACCCTTTGTCAGATTCATAAGATGCAAATATCTTTTCCCATTCTGAAGTTTGTCTATTTGCTTTAATTGTTGTGTCCTTAGCTGTGCAGAATCTTTTTAGTTTAATTAAGTCCCATTTATTTATTTTTGTTGTAGCTGACATAGCCAATAGTCTTCTTCATAAAATCTTTCCCCAGGCCTTTGTCAGCTAGAGTTTTCCCCATGCTTTCTTCCAGAATTTTTATCATTTTTTTTTTGTCTTAGATTTAAATTTTTGTAAATGGTGAGAGGTGAGGGTCCAGTTTCAGTCTTTTACGTGTGATTATCTAGTTCTCTCAGCACCATTCATTGAATAGGGACTTTTCCCCCCCAGTGTATGTTTCTGTCTGGTTTATCAAAAATCAGATGGGAATAAGATGCTGGCTTCATCTCTAGTTTTCTATTCTGTTCAATAGACCTGTGTCTCTATTTTTGTGCCAATGCTGTTTTGATCACTGTAGATTTGTAATATAACCTGAAGTCTGATAGAGTGATACCTCTGGATTTTTTTCAATTAAATCGTAACTGTGTACATGTATGGGGTATAATGTGCGGATTTCATGTGCAACATGGAATACTTAAATCAAACTGATTAACACAGACATCATTTCACTTAGTTAATTGTTGTGGTAAGACATTTATACTATACTCTTAGTAGTTTTGAAATGTACCATTGCATTGTGCACAATAGCTCAAGTCACACAAAATACCCTATCTCCTCCTACCTCCCATCCACCCTCCTCACCCCTCCTTTTTTGTGGACTATGGTTTTTTTTTTTCATTCTTATGAATGTGTAGGTGATGATATATTGGTTTCATAATAGTATTGAGTACATTGGATACTTAACACCCCCCCATTCTTGGAATACTTTACTAAAAATAATATGTTTCAGTTCCATCTAGGTAAACATAAAAGTTGTAATGTCTGCATCCTTTTTAATGGCTGTATAGTATTCCATGATATACATATACCACAATTTGTTAATCCATTCATGGGTTGATGGGCATTTGGGCTGTTTTCATGACTTGGAAATTATGGACTGGGCTGCAATAAACATTCCGGTGCAAATTTCTTTGTTGTAAAGTGATTTTTGATCATCTGGGTATATATCTAGTAGAGGAATTGCAGGATTGAATGGTAGGTCAACTTTTAGTTCCTTGAGAATTATCCAAACTTCTTTCCAAAAAGGCCATATTAGTTTGCAATGCCACCAGCAGTGTAGAAGTGTTCCCTTCTCTCCACATCCATGCCAATGGATTTGTTTTTATTATTAAAAATTGACTGAGCTACCCATATTTTTTTCTGTACCATATTAAATGAAGAACTTTTTTCCAAGTTCTTCAAAGTATATGTTGGTATTTTAATGATATTTTGATTAGCAATGCTGATTCTTCCCAGACAGGAGCATGGTATGTTCTTCCATTGGCTAATGTATTTTAGTACTTTTTTTTTTTTTTTTCTTTTTCAGTTTTTGGCTGGAGCTGGGTTTGAACTTGCCACCTGTGGTATATGGGGCTGGCACCCTACTCCTTTGAGCCACAGGCACTGCCCAGTATTTATTTTCTCAGGGTTTCATAATTCTCTCTGTACAAATCCTTCACTTCCTTGGTCATATGTATTCCCAGGTATTTAATTTTCTTTGATACCACTGTGAAGGATATTGTGTCTTTAATTTGCTTCTCAACCTGATTGTTTTGGCCTATACAAAGGACACTGATTTATGGACATTAATTTTATACCCTGTGGTCTTACTAACTGTCTTGATCACTTCCAGAAGGATTGTGGTTGAGTCTCTTGGGCTTTCTTTCTTTCTTTCTATTTCCTTCCTTCCTTCCTTCCTTCCTTCCTTCCTTCCTTCCTTCCTTCCTTCCTTCCTTCCTTCCTTCCTTCCTTCCTTCCTTCCTTCTTTCCTTTCTTTCTTCCTTTCTTTCTTGTCATGGATAGAATAGATCATGACATTTACGCACATGTGGGGTACAATGTGTTGATCTTTTTTATACAATCTGACATGGTTACATCAAAACAATCAATATAGCTTTTGCCTCATTTACTTGATTACTGTGTTATGACATTTATATTCTACACTTGACAGATTTGACTTGTACCCTTGCAATATGCTCCATAGGTCTTGGGTTTTCTAAGTATAAGATCACGTCATCAGAAAGAGTGAGGGTTTGACCTCCTCTGTCTTCATTTGGATGCCCTTAATATCCTTCCCTTGCCTGATTTCATTGGCTAGAACTTCCAGAACGATGTTAAATAGTAGTGGCAACAGAGGACATCCTTGTCTGGTTCCAGTTTTATGTGGAAATGCTTTTAGTTTTGCTCTATTTGGTATGTCCTGGCTGCAGTTTGTCATAGATGGATTTTATAAGTTTAAGAAATGTCCAATCTATGTCTAATTTCTTTCTTTCTTTCTTTCTTTCTTTCTTTCTTTCTTTCTTTCTTTCTTTCTTTCTTTCTTTCTTTCTTTCTTTCTTTCTTTCTCTCTCTCTCTCTCTCTCTCTCTCTCCCTCTCTCTCTCTCTCTCTCTTTCTCTCTTTCTTTCTACAGAGTCTCACTTTGTTACCCTCGGTAGAGTGCCATGCATCACAGCTCACAGCAACTGCCAGCTCTTGGGCTTAGTCAATTCTCTTACCTCAGCCTCCCAAGTAGCTGGGACTACAGGCACCTGCCACAATGCCTGGCTATTTTTTGTTGCAGTTTGGCCAGGGCTGGTTTTGAACCCACCACCCTCGGTATATGAGGCCAGTGCCCTACTCGATGAGCCACAGGTGATGCCCTGTGCCTAATTTCTTCAGTGTTCTTGTTAAAAAAGGATGCTGAATTATGTTGAATGCTTTTTCTGTCTATATTGAGAGGATCATGTGGTCATGTTTTTGGTTCTATTTATGTGGTGAATTACATTTATCAATTTGCATATGTTAAACTAACCTTGCTTCTCTGGGATAAAGCCCACTTAATGGTGATGTATAATTTTTAAAATATGCAGCTGTATTCTATTTTCTAGTATTTTATTGAGTATTTTTGCATTGCTATCCATTAGTGAGATTGTTCTGTAGTTTTCTTTATTGTTGGGTACTTTCCTGGTTTTGTTATCATGGTGATGTTTGCTTCATAGAACATATTGGGAGAGTTCTCTTCTTTCAATGTTTTAGAACAGTTTCCTCAGTATAGGTACAAGGTCTTTTCTGGATGTTTGGTAGAATTCTGGTGGAAGTCATCTGGTCCTGGACTTTTTGTCATTGGGAGATTTTTTATTGTTTCTTCAATTTCAGTGCTTGATATTGGTCTGTTCAAGAGATCTACTTCTTCCTAGTTAGGTCTAGGGAGGCTGTGTGATTCCAGGTATTGGTCCATTTCCTCCATATTGTCAAATTTCTGGGCATAGAGTTTTGATAGTAATCAGAGATGATCTCTTGTATTTTTGTGGTATCATTCCCCTTTTTCATTTCTGATTGAGAATATTAGAGATCTTACTTTTCTGTATCTAGTGAGTTTGGACAAAGGTTTATCAATTTTGTTTATCTTTTTGAAGAAACAACTTTTTATTTTGTTAATTTTCTCAATGATTCTTATTTTTTCAATTACATTTAGTTCTGATTTAATTCTGGTTACTTCTTTTCTTTTGCTAGTTTTGGTATTGGATTGAACTTCTTTTTCCAGTTCCTTGAGGTGGTTCATTAGGTTGTTGATATGTGCTCTTTCTGTTTTTTGATGTAGACATCTAATTCAGTACATTTCCCTCTTAAGAGTGCCTTTTCAGTATCCTACAGGTTTTGGTAGCTTGTGGCTTCACTGTTGTTATTTTCAAGGACTCTCATATTTTCTTCTTTACCTCCTCCTTAACCCAGCTGTCATTCAGTATAAGGTTGTTTAGTTTCCATGATTTTGTGTGTGGTTTAAGGTTTTTGTTGGAATTGAGTTCTGCCTTTATTTCCTTGTGATCTGAAAATATATGAGGTATAATTTCAATTCTTTTGATTTTATAGAGTGATTTATAGAGTGATTTCCACTTTCCCTTTAATTCCCTTCATCATTTGTGCCATCATATTCTAAATTACCTTTATGTTATTTCTATAATTTCTTTATAGGTAAGATCCTCTATGGTAGCTGCCTTCTGATCCTTTGTGGTGCTTGATTTGTTCTGGTTTTTCATGTTGCCAGAGGGGTTTTTTTTTTTTTTTTTGGTTCCTCCTTATCTGTGTTTTCTTCCTGTTCACTTCATTTTCCTCCTTTTTCCTCTCATTCATCATTTTTCTTAGTTTTTCTTGTCTCTGTGTTCAGGTGTTGAAGTGGCCTTTTGGGACAGGGACAAAAGAAGAGAAAAGAGTGAGAAGGGAGAAAAGAAAGGAAAATAAAAAAGGGTGAAAGAAAAAATGAAAAATGGAGAGAAGAAGGAGAGGGAAAAACAGGAATAATAGTTGTATTTGACAGGACATGTTTACCCACACCTGCAATTCTAGGACTCTGTGGGGCAGGGGTGGGTGGGTCCCTTGATATCAGGGGCTCTTTACCAGCCTGAAAGCAAGACCCCTCCTCCCCGTCAAATATAGAACAAAACCAGCAGTGTGTCATGGTCAGTGCTTACCAATACCATCTTTCAGAAGGCCAAAGCTAGAAGGATGCCCCAGCCCAGGGTTTTAATGCCTCCTGAGCTAGGCCAATGGTGTGACACCCCAGTCCTGGCCTCATAGAAAGGCTCTGTCCTGTAAATAAAATACAGGACTAAACAGAACAAAACAGATAAGAAAAAAGGGATATTTTGATTATCACTTGAGAGATTTATGAGAGAAAGATTAGAAAAGTAGAAAAATATCTATAAAAAAGAGGAGAGAAATAAAAAAGAAAGGAAAAAGGCAGTAAAACCATAACTAAGATGGAAAGCTTGATACTGAAGAAATGAAAATGAAACACATGCAATAAAATGAAATAAAAGCACAACAAAGCAATAATAAAAAAACAAATAAGAACAAATAAAAAGATATATATTATATTGCAATATATTGCTTGGATACCAGGTGGTGCTCCAAAAAAAAAAAAACAGGAAAAAAAGATATATATATATATATATATATATAATGTATTATATTGCCTTGATACCAGTTGGCACTCCAGGGTTAGGAGATGCAAACAAGCACCCTATTACTGCTGCGTATGATGTGGGAGCAGGAAGCCACTATCTAGTTGTTGTGAGTACCCGGTTCTGTCTTCCTGATTTTTTTGACATCATTCAGGGCATAGTCGCTTCTCTAGCTTTCAATCTCCATGGGTTTGGGAGCTTGAAGCTCTCCTCAGGCCTGGGAGACACACCTAGACCTTCCAAACCGTGCCCCTTGGCCACCAGGGGGCCCAACTCACCCAAAGGGTGGCTGTCAGAGTTCAGCAGGCAGCCAGAGCTAGCCACATGCTGGGATCCTGCAGCCTATTCCTCCTCAGAGGCCCTGGCACAATGGCTCTTGCACAATGGCACTGCCCTGCCCGAGGCCAAGCTGTCTCAGAGTTCAAACCGTTTAGCAGTTCAAACTTGGCCACCAGTTGCCGTTTAAGTTCACTAGCTTGCTCAGGGCCTCCCAAGGCCACTCTGGTGAGTTCCCAAGTCTAGAAAAACAGGATGAGCCTTCCTTGTCTCTAGCCATCTGCCAAAAGGCCAGCCGGCCTCTGCATGTATCTAGACACCCACCTTCTGTGTGGGTCTTTCACTGCTCCTGACCTTTTCCTTGGCTCCTGGAGTCTCCTGGTATCTCACTGCGTCTCTGGAATGATGTTTCTGGGTGGGATAATCCAGCCAGAGATGGCTGGAGTTCACTCTCCCTGATCTCCCTAAAAGCAGATTGTGAGATGTCTGAAGTATGCCATCTTGGAGTACCTCCTTCCTTGGGGTTTTTCTTTCTTTCTTTCTTTTTTGCAGTTTTTGGCCAAGACCGGGTTTGAACCCACCACCTCTGGTATATGGGGCCCACGCCCTACTCCTTTGAGCCACAGGCACCACACCTTGGGGTTTTTCTAATGAGAGCTGAGCTGTGGAATTTAATTAATGTCCCCCAGATAATTTAATAGATATGAATCTATTATGTTTCAGCCAGCTTCTTCAGGTCTTTTCTTTGGAAAATATAATTTCTAGACATGCAAGTATCTGCATTTCAGGTTCTATTTTGATGTACATATTCTGAGAGTTGAGTGGTCAAAGAAATCTTGAGATTTAGTGACAGGTAGAAGAGTTGATCCTATAGTATGTTCCTGGATTGAGATGATTTCATATTTTCAGTCTTCCTGAAGTAGTCTGATCACCATCTGAACTTCCTAAGGTTCATGTGCTCAACTGAGGGCATTGTTTAATATTCAACAGAATTATACGAGCAAGTTGGTGCTGTACAAAAACATCAGATATGTGTCATCATTGCTGTTTTTATTTGAATTGTGACATATTCTAGCTGGTTGCTGATTTCAGCCATTGTGCCTACATTTTATCTCTAATCAAGGTCTGTGCACTGGAAATTTTTCAAATGAGTTCTTAGAATCCTGGACACTAAGAACGTGTAGTTCCATGGCCAGATGGGGAAGCTGAGAGTGAAAGGGGTCTTTCCCATGGTCAAAGGAGTGAACGACAGATTTGGAAAGGGACTCTGGAGTCTGAAATCCTGGGATGACTTTGTTTCAAAATGCTGTTCCAGTTGTCTTTTCATTTACTCCTAATCTCATATCTGGTCTGATCTGGCTATTTCCCATCTTTTATTCTTTGATTGTCTTCTGCAATGCTCCTTCAACAGGTTGTTCTGTGGCTCAAAGACCCTTTCAGATCCTTGATCATCTTCTTTAAATTAATGCTTAGTCTCCATTTACAAAGAAGTTCTAGGAAAAGCTAAAGGGGCCTGGGCCGTCTCTATGTGTTATCACATTCTTCTGACATCCATTGTCCACCTCTGATGGTGATCTCTGCTTTAAAAGAGCTGATGCATGTCAGATTAGACCCTCAACTGACCTTGGAGAGCTCACTTCAGCTGCTGCCTGCCCCTTCCAGCTTTTTCGGTCATTTCTCCAGACATGTCTCTCTGCTCTAACTCAGCAATCCTGGACATTGTCTTCATGCAGAGACTTTGCTTCCAGGGGTGTGCAGGACTCCATGGAGAGACCTATGGGCTCTTGAGAGTAGCCGGGGAAGGCCCTAGACCAGGCAATAAAGACAACATCATAGCTGGCAGGATAGGAGGGAAAGAATGTGTTTAAAAAGACCCTCACTGACATCCAGATGGAGAAGATTGTATTCCTCATCTCTTTTGCCAGGCTTCTTTCTTGTGGTGAAGAAATACAGTCTTACCTCTCTATATTTCCAACCCCTTATCTATAAGTTCATTTTTCTGAGAGCATTGAGGGTATATGCTCCACGTAAAAAGGGCGAAGGAAGAAGAAAAGTAACATTTGGTTATGCATCTATTGCAGCGTGTACTGGTGGTGCCCTATATACATCACTGCAGATGGTTTCCATGCTCAGGGCTTCCTGTGCCTCTGTGACTAAGGATGCTCTCCTGTCCATTGGCATGTGCCTGGTTCACGGAGGAACATGTAGAAAGAGCCATTCAGTTCATGCCCAAAGGAGCAATCCTTCATAAATAAAGAATGGAAATTAGTGGAAAAACAGCACAGTTTCCCTGCATTCTGAGGCATATTCCACATGGGCAATGAGAGAGTCCCCAGTGGGAGGGCTCAAGCTACCTGCAGCAGTGACTTGCTCATTCATATATACTATTCTACTTTCCTTAAGTCATATCTGCATCTTCTCAAAATACTTCCTGGGATCACCTTCCAAATAACTGTATACATCCAACTCTTCACTTCAAGGTCTGATTTTGGGGAAAACTCAAACTAAGTGCCTTACTGTGTACCAGGGGTTTTATGTTCACTTATGTCAGTTACTTTTCACACAGACCATGAAGTATGCATCAAATCCCTTGTTGGATGAGGATGTCCCAAGAACTCAAAGGTTATCTTCCTAGGTGGTCTCAGGCCAGTTCTTTCTCAGATACGTGCAGAATTTGGACAGTCCAGACCTGCAGCATAAATCTTTTGCTGTGCGTTCTCATAGGTCTTTCCTGTCACTCAAAACTCACTAATAACATGACCTCCTCAAAAGCCTGAGCATACTCTTCATCACCTCTGTTACTTTCCTTTGGTTTAGTTTCATCAGCTTTTCTAACCACTCCATATTTTCCAGTTGGCTTATTATCTACTCCCACCTTTCAGAATGTAATCCCTTTGAGAGTGGCGACTGTTAATTGTATTATATCTCAAATGCCAAAACAGAGAATTCAAAGAAGAAGCACTTCTTTTAAACCAGTAGTTCTCAACCTTCCTAATGCCTTCCTTTAATACAGTTCCTCATGTTGTGGTGATCTCCAACCATACAATTATTTTCATTGCTACTTCATAACTGTAATTTTGCTACTGTTATGAATCATAATGTAAATATCTGATATGCAGGAGACCCCCAAAGGGGTTGCGACCCACAGGTTGAGAACCGCTATTTTAAACAAAAGTGTTTATAAGCACCTTTTGATGAAGGAATCTGGACAAAGGACAGATCTCAATTTTTTCTTGAGTTAATTCATATATTTTTCTAACTAGATTTTGAGGTTTTATAAACAAAGCGCATTTTTCTTATGATTATTCTACTGGAAAACTTTCAAGGCAGGGTTCGGTAAGAGCTGATTTGAGTAAAGCTTGTTGACTGCATGACTTCTTCATGTCTTGAATGTCCCACACCTCTCTGTTGTCCTGGGACTTTCTATTCTGCTGTCTTTCTTCTTTTTATCTTATTTTGCTCCTGTGATTTGTGAATCATACTGTTTATCTGACCTGTGGTTGCTCCTATTTTTTTTTTTAATCTCTTTGCAACAATCTGGCTCTTCCTAAGATGACAAGTAAGTCTCTCCCATAAGACATGTGGCTTTCTGTTAAGTTAACTCTACCAGGAAGTTCATGTAACATTTTATAGCAAATGTCCATCTGGAGCAGCTACATTTCAAGAGCTCAATAGATAGTGGCTGCTGTAGTGAACCGTACAGGGCTAGATTTGCCTGGAGAAGGAAACGAATTCCCAAAGAACCTTGGGAATAGACTCAGAAAAGAACAGGCAGTGGTCAGGGAATCAAAAGGCCATAGACTTCATTTCCAGAAGATTTTTTGGCAACATTTGATAACGAGTGGAGAAAACAGGCCTGTGTGTGTGTTTTTATACACGAAAAATTACAAATACTTCCCCCAAGGAACATCTTTATGAAGACAGCTGTAGGGTCTGGAATATTACTCTGGAGTCCAATGACCTGGGGTTGACTCAGATTCCAACATGACTTAGCTGTGTGGCATGGGACAGTTCCGTCACTCCTTGGGGCTTTAGTTTCCTCACCTGTAAAATGGAAATACCAAGACTATCCACCTCATAGATTATTTGGGGATTCAATAAATTAAACTCTGAAGATATTCCAGAGTCTTAGGAGATGCTTCCCAAGATGTGTTTTGACCTGGTGAATTATTCTTGAGGCTGTATTCCCAGTAAGGGTTGGTGGGGTAGTTGTCCTCATAGGAAGGTTAGATTGGCTAAAGTTCTGGTGGCTCTGTGCCTGAATGCTCCGAATTTTTCACCTCTTGTTAGGCTTCCCTTCCATAGGAGTGATAGACGCTAAATCAGCAGAAAATGAATCTACTTCCTACAGTGATAGACCTGGGAGAAGCTGAACAGTCCACTCCTTCAGAGAGAAGAGAAGAAAGGTCTTTGCAAGAGAAGGTGCTAGGCCAGGGATCAGCCACTCTCAGAAACAATAGATCACGTGAAAGGAGACTGGAGTCACCTGGAACATCATGCATATGTTCCATTGTGTTCCAAACCCCTGGTACACAATAAGGCTCAAACTTAGTTTGAGTTTTCTCCAAAATCAGACCTTGAGGTGAGGATTTGGATTTATACAGTTGTTTGGAAGGTGATCTTTCATTTTTTCACCAATAATTGTGAACTCCTCTGGTGTGGCAGCCACTCTCTCTGTGTTAAGGATATTGAGGTAACCTAGATAGTTGATGTTCCTATCTTCAAGGGGCTTATATCTAGTGATGAGAGAAACAGACAACATGAAGGCAGAGAAATCCAGCAATTACATATTGTGCAAGTGCCAAGAAGGAAATGAATGTGGTGCCTAGATCTAAAGTACTGGGGAGACTTGGTTAGTCCAGAGGGTCAAGGAATGCCTCTCTGAAGAGGTGGTATTTTAAGCAGAAATATGAAGAATTAGTACTTTTCTCATGTTAGGTGAAGAACACCCTCCTAAGAACAGCCAGGAGAGCATTAAAGTTAGCAGAAGCAGCAAGTGCAAAGACCCTGTGGCAGGAAAAGGTGTGGCTTTGTTTGACAAATGATAGGAGGTGGCTAGAAGGTGTTAAGTGAGGTGAGGAGTGAATGGAGATAAAGTTGGGGCTGAGAAAGGACCTTGGGGACCATGCAGTAGCCCAACATTTACTAAGTACCTCAAGAACCCATTGGAGGGTCTTTAGATTAGCTAGGAAGGGGCAAGAGTGGAAGTGGGAGGTGGGGTGGAAACCATCAGAAGTATTTGGGTAAAAGATAATGGTGCTTAGGCTAGGGAGGTGGCCATGGAGGTGGTGAGGGGTCTGACCAGGGCAGGGAGAGGGGGATATTGGAAATACATTTAAACTCTTAAAAATATTGCTGGTTGTTTCTTCTAAAAATTTATGGCAATTCTCAAATACAGAAAATGTGAATGAAAGTGAAAAGAATTGTTAATAGCCATAGATCTGGCACCTAACTTTCTTTGCTTTGTAGTTTATCTCTCCATCCCTATATCCATTATGAGCTCATATGATGCATTTTGGTACAAATTACAGGATGAGAACTTTTTTTAAAAGAACTTTTTAAAAAAAAAACTTCTGATTAGGGCGGCGCCTGTGGCTCAAGGAGTAGGGCACCGGCCCCATATGCCGGAGTTGGGTTCAAACCCAGCCCCAGCCAAAAAAAAATAAATAAATAAAACCAAAAAAACTTCTGATTAATATAAGGGTACGTGCAATTATGTTACATTGTTTGCATTTGTTAGGTAAAGTCCATGCTGTAGTTGAGCCCTTCACCCAGGAGGTGTGCCATATACCCCTACATTGTGCCTATTAGGTGAGAGCTCACCGAGTTCCTTCCCTCCTTCCCCTCACCACTTCTTGAATTTAATTGTGTTTTTCTCTTGTATGGGTGTGTAATTGTTCATCTACTAGTTTCATATCAGTATTGAGTACATTGGATGCTTACTTTCCCATCTTGTGATATTTTACTTAGGAGTATGTTTTCTAAGTCCTTCCAGGTAGGTACAAAAGATGTAAAGTCTCTGTCTTTCTTTATGGCTGAAAGATATTCCATGGTATACTTATTTATCCATTCGTCAGTTGAGGGCACTTGGGTTGTTTTCACATCCGGTGATTGTGAATTGAGCAGCAATAAACTTTCGAGGACAAATGCCCTTATGGTAAAATGATTTGTTTTCTTCTGGGTAGTCATGGGACTGTGGGATCCAATGGAAGGTTTATTTTTAGCTTTTTGAGGATTCTCCATACTGCTTTCCAAAAAAGACTGTATTAGTTTGCAATGCTACCAACAGTTTATAAGTGTTCCCTTCTCTCCATACCCATGCCAGCATCTGTGCCTTTGGGACTTTGTGCAGGACGAGGACTCATTGTCCCTAAACATTGCTGCATGCCTGTCCTGACTAGATGAATCCTGGTATGTAAAGAAAGGTAACCTATGGAAAGTGTCCTTATTTAAAATTTTGACATTTAGTTTATCACAGATTTTTTTGCACTAATATGAACTTTTTTACAATATTGCATTTGAATATAATTTCATTTTAATTATTGAGATTTTTGGCAACTTTCTGCTCAAGTGAATGCCTCACTGTGCTCAGCCAAAATATTGACTGAGTTTTATAAATATGCTTTGTGGGTAAGGAAGGAATGAGCTTTCTTTGTTTTGTTTCGTTTTTTTTCTTTTTAGTCCCCTTGGGATTTGTCTTTTTCTTGCCTACAGAGTACTCCATTTGGGTAATGTGTAGAGACAAATTCTGCCCCAGGTGAGGATGAGGAGGGTGAGATGACTTTCAACCAGTTGGGGCTTCCAGACCTGGTGGGGGCTGGTGGTCCCACTCAAAACCTGCACCCACACACCTGGACAGTCAGTCCTGATTAGAATCCAGGAAATTAAGTCTCAGAACATTTGTGACATCTGCGGCTCCTCACACAGCAGTCAGTGTGAGAGCTGTTTAAACACTAGTGATAAGAAGGAGAAAGTTAAACAGTCCACCCTCAGCAAAGTCACAACCTGTTAATCATTTTTTCAGTAAAACTTGAACTCATGTCTCCCTTTCTTGATAAAAGAAAATACACTATGTAATTTGGGATTACTCTTTAACTCTTGTCTTCTCTCAGCCGCAAGTTGAACTTTGTTCATTTATGGTAGGAATGCCAAGAGGCATGTTCTAGGTTTAGCGGTGAGAGCCAAAACAAGCCAGTCTCACAGATCTAGATTTGTAGTCCCATGCAGACCACAGTCCAGGGTCTGGTATGGTCTGAACTTTTTTTGGGAGAGAAAGGCACTATCATTAACACTCTCTTTATACATTAGAGAACTGAGGCTGAAGGAACTTGAATTGCTCACATACGATCTGTACATCAGTCATGTTCTCGTACCTGCCAAAAGTCTACAGCAGAGAGAATAACTGTCCCTGGAGTCCAAGGAAAGCCCAGGACCACCTGGCTCAGGTCTTCACCACACCCCTTTTCTGTCACCCTCTATTTCTGACATGTTCTCACAGATTTTTCACCAGTTGTGGCTGCATAAAGTCAAAATTCAATACAATTTTACCACTTTACACACACTAGGATGTCTATAATTTTTTTTAAAAGAAAATAACAAGCATTGGAAAGGATGTGGAAAAGTGGGAACTTTCAAAAATTTCTGTTGAGAATGTAATACGGTGCCGCCACTATGCAAAAGACTTTGGGGGAATCATGAAACATTGGATTACCATATGACCTGGAAATTCCATTCCTAATTATAAACTTTAGAGAATTGAAAACACTTACTTAAATACATGTGCTTAGATGTTCATAACTGCACAATTCACAGGCAAAAGTTGTAAGCAACGAAAATGCCCATCGACAGCTGGGTGGATTGACACATTGTTGTCTGTCCTTACAGTGGAGTATTCTTTGGCCATGAAAGGGATGCACTACTGGCACATGCTGCAAAATGGATGGGCCTTAAACACATTGTGCTCTGTGAAAGAAGCCAAACACAAAATCCATTGAATGTATTATATGAAATATCCAGAATGGGGTCATCCTGCAGAGGCAGAACACACCATGATGGTGGCCAGAGGGAAGGGGACAGAGGGAAGAAACTGCTCAATGGCTGCAGGAGTTTATTTTGGAGCAACAAGAATGTTGTGGAACTAGACAGAGGCTATGACTGCACAACACTGTGAATGTACTAAATCCCTCTGATTGTTCACTTTTAAATAGTCAATTATGTTATATAAATTTTACCTCTATGCATTTTTTAAAATCTCAGAAATACATACTAAAAGCAGGAAGCATGTTACCGTGGTGCCTGCCAAGACCAGTCACTTTATCCTGGGCCCTGCCCCTCCTCAAGCCTCCTGCTGATTGTTCAGGGCCTTTGTCCAGTAGTACAAGGTCCATGGGTATAACTGGATTATTTTTTATTGAGACTAATTAAAATGGGCTCAATTTAGACACTGTATCGTGCGTCAGAGGAATGCATGTCCCAATTACAAGTCAAGAACTCCAGCTTGTCAACTGAGGTGATCTCAGCTGAATGAACCCTCTGGGCATTCTCCTTTGCCCTGAAATGTGTTAAGTTCAGCAACCTCTCTAATAGGAAATCTCTAATTTTTTGTGATTATTAAACCTTGCCCTCTGTTCACCCTGGATGAATCACAACCTAAAATCCTGACTAAAACAAGTAAGGACATTTTTATAATTTACAGCAAAAAATAAGTTAATTGATGGAATTAAAAAAATTTTTTTGAGACAGACCCTTAAGCTATCGCCCTGGGTAGAGTGCTGTGGCATCACAACTCACAGCAACCTCCAACTTCTGGGCACAAGTGATTCTCCTGCCTCCACCTCCCAAGTAGTTGGGACTACAGGCACCTCCTGTCACAATGTCCGGCTATTTTTTGGTTGCAACCGTCATTGTTGTTCAGTGGGCCAGGGCTGGATTCGAACCTGCCAGCTCAGGTGTATGTGGCTGGCACCTTAGCCACTTGAGCCATAGGCGCCGAGCCAGAATTTAATTACTTTTTAAAACTATTACTATTTTTGAAAAAGTTATATTTGCACATGGCACATAGTGAACATTAAAAATGTTTAGAGTGCCAGGCACAGTTGTAATCCAAGCACTTTGGGACGGGGAGGCAGAAGGGTCTCTTGAGGCCAGCCTGTGCAACATAGTGAGACCCTGTCTCTACAAAAAGTACAAAAACTAGCCAGCTGTGGTGATTTGCATCTGTAGTCCTAGCTACTGGGGAGGCTGAGGCAGGAGAATCACTTCAGCTGAGGAGTTGGAGTTTGCAGAGAGCTGTGATGATGCCACTGTACTTCGGCCTAGGCAACAGAGTAAGATCTTACCCTCCCCAATGAAAAATTATAGAAGATAATAATTTAAAATTATTAATAATGATTTTTAAAATTCTTTTGATACATTTACCTAAGAAAATTTCCTGCAATTAGTAGTTTAAGATTTTTTTTAAAAAAATGAGAGATGAATATTATCAAATACTTTCCCTAAAAGTATTGAGAGGCTCACGTATGGCCTTTCTCTTTTAATCTGCTGATGAGATCACTGATATTTATATTTTTTCTCTGTTAACCACCCTTGAGTTACAGGGTAATATTCTACTTGGCAATGGCATAGCATCTTTTTTTTTTTTTTTTATTGTTGGGGATTCATTGAGGGTACAATAAGCCAGGTTACACTGATTGCAATTGTTAGGTAAACTCCCTCTTGCAATCATATCTTGCCCCCATAAAGTGTAACACACACCAAGGCCCCACCCCCCTCCCTCCTTCCCTTTTTCTGTTTCCCCCCCCCATAACCATAATTGTCATTAATTGTCCTCATATCAAAATTGAGTACATAGGCTTCATGCTTCTCCATTCTTGTGATGCTTTACTAAGAATAATGTCTTCCACGTCCATCCGGGTTAATACAAAGGATGTAAAGTCTCCATTTTTTTTAATGGCTGAATAGTATTCCATGGTATACATATGCCACAGCTTGTTAATCCATTCCTGGGTTGGTGGGCATTTAGGCTGTTTCCACATTTTGGCGATTGTAAATTGAGCTGCAATAAACAGTCTAGGACAAGTGTCCTTATGATAAAAGGATTTTTTTCCTTCTGGGTAGATGCCCAGTAATGGGATTGCAGGATCAAATGAGAGGTCTAGCTTGAGTGCTTTGAGGTTTCTCCATACTTCCTTCCAGAAAGGTTGTACTAGTTTGCAGTCCCACCAGCTGTGTAAAAGTGTTCCCTTCTCTCCACATCCACGCCAGCATCTGCAGTTTTGAGATTTTGTGATGTGGGCCATTCTCACTGGGGTTAGAAGATATCTCAGGGTTGTTTTGATTTGCATTTCTCTAATATATAGAGATGATGAACATTTTTTCATGTGTTTGTTAGCCATTCGTCTGTCGTCTTTAGAGAAAGTTCTATTCATGTCTCTTGCCCATTGATATAAGGGATTGTTGGCTTTTTTCATGTGGATTAATTTGAGTTCTCTATAGATCCTAGTTACCAAGCTTTTGTCTGATTGAAAATATGCAAATATCCTTTCCCATTGTGTAGGTTGTCTCTTTGCTTTGGTTATTGTGTCCTTAGCTGTACAGAAGCTTTTCAGTTTAATGAAGTCCCATTTGTTTATTTTTGTTGTTGCAATTGCCATGGCAGTCTTCTTCATGAAGTCTTTCCCCAGGCCAATATCTTCCAGTGTTTTTCCTATGCTTTCTTGGAGGATTTTTATTGTTTCATGCCTTAAATTTAAGTCCTTTATCCATCTTGAATCAATTTTTGTGAGTGGGGAAAGGTGCGGGTCCAGTTTCAGTCTTTTACATGTAGACATCCAGTTCTCCCTTTTATTGAAAAGGGAGTCTTTCCCCCAAGGTATGTTCTTGTTTGGTTTATCGAAGATTAGGTGGTTGTAAAATGTTAGTTTCATTACTTGGTTTTCAATTCGATTCCGAGTGTCTATGTCTCTGCTTTTGTGCCAGTACCATGCTGTCTTGAGCACTATGGCTTTGTAGTACAGACTGAAATGTGGTATGCTGATGCCCCCAGCTTTATTTTTGTTACAGAGAACTGCCTTAGCTATACGGGGTTTTTTCCGGTTCCATACAAAACGCAGAATCATTTTTTCCAAATCTTGAAAGTATGATGTTGGTGTTTTGATAGGAATGGCATTGAATAGGTAGATTGCTTTGGGAAGTATAGACATTTTAACAATGTTGATTCTTCCCATCCATGAGCATGGTATGTTCTTCCATTTGTTAATATCCTCTGCTATTTCCTTTCTGAGGATTTCATAGTTTTCTTTATAGAGGTCCTTCACCTCCTTCGTTAGGTATATTCCCAGGTATTTCATTTTCTTTGAAACTATGGTGAAGGGAGTTGTGTCCTTAATTAGCTTCTCATCTTGACTCTTATTGGTGTACACAAAGGCTACTGACTTTTGGACATTGATTTTACATCCTGAAACATTACTGTATTTTTTGATGACTTCTAGGAGTCTTGTGGTTGAGTCTTTGGGGTTCTCTAAGTATAAGATCATGTCGTCAGCAAAGAGGGAGAGTTTGACCTCCTCTGCTCCCATTTGGATTCCCTTTATTTCCTTGTCTTGCCTAATTGTATTGGCTAGAACTTCCAGCACTACGTTGAACAGTAAAGGTGACAGAGGACAACTTTATCTGGTTCCAGTTCTAAGAGGAAAAGCTTTCAGTTTTACTCCATTCAGTAAAATATTGGTGGTGGGTTTGTCATAGATAGCTTCAATCAGTTTTAGGAATGTGCCACCTATGCCTATACTCTTCAGTGTTCTAATTAGAAAAGGAGGCTGGAGGGATGCAAGGCTGGTTTAACATACGCAAGTCTATAAACGTTATCCACCATATTAACAGAGGCAAAAATAAAGATCACATGATCCTCTCAATAGATGCAGAAAAAGCATTTGATAAAATCCAGCATCCTTTTCTAATTAGAACACTGAAGAGTATAGGCATAGGTGGCACATTTCTAAAACTGATTGAAGCTATCTATGACAAACCCATAGCCAATATTTTACTGAATGGAGTAAAACTCAAAGCTTTTCCTCTTAGAACTGGAACCAGACAAGGTTGTCCTCTGTCACCTTTACTATTCAACGTAGTGCTGGAAGTTCTAGCCAATACAATCAGGCAAGACAAGGAAATAAAGGGAATCCAAATGGGAGCAGAGGAGGTCAAACTCTCCCTCTTTGCTGACGACATGACCTTATACTTAGAGAACCCCAAAGACTCAACCACAAGACTCCTAGAAGTCATTAAAAAATATAGTAATATTTCAGGATATAAAATCAGTGTCCACAAGTCAGTAGCCTTTGTGTACACCAATAACAGTCAAGATGAGAAGCTAATTAAGGACACAACTCCCTTCACCATAGTTTCAAAGAAAATGAAATACCTGGGAATATACCTAACGAAGGAGGTGAAGGACCTCTATAAAGAAAACTATGAAATCCTCAGAAAGGAAATAGCAGAGGATATTAACAAATGGAAGAACATACCATGCTCATGGATGGGAAGAATCAACATTGTTAAAATGTCTATACTTCCCAAAGCAATCTACCTATTCAATGCCATTCCTATCAAAACACCAACATCATACTTTCAAGATTTGGAAAAAATGATTCTGCGTTTTGTATGGAACCGGAAAAAAACCCGTATAGCTAAGGCAGTTCTCTATAACAAAAATAAAGCTGGGGGCATCAGCATACCACATTTCAGTCTGTACTACAAAGCCATAGTGCTCAAGACAGCATGGTACTGGCACAAAAACAGAGACATAGACACTTGGAATCAAATTGAAAACCAAGAAATGAAACTAACATCTTACAACCACCTAATCTTTGATAAACCAAACAAGAACATACCTTGGGGGAAAGACTCCCTATTCAATAAATGGTGTTGGGAGAACTGGATGTCTCCATGTAAAAGACTGAAACTGGACCCACACCTTTCCCCACTCACAAAAATTGATTCAAGATGGATAAAGGACTTAAACTTAAGGCATGAAACAATAAAAATCCTCCAAGAAAGCATAGGAAAAACACTGGAAGATATTGGCCTGGGGAAAGACTTCATGAAGAAGACTGCCATGGCAATTGCAACAACAACAAAAATAAACAAATGGGACTTCATTAAACTGAAAAGCTTTTGTACAGCTAAGGAGACAATAACCAACGCAAAGAGACAACCTACACAATGGGAAAGGATATTTGCATATTTTCAATCAGACAAAAGCTTGATAACTAGGATCTATAGAGAACTCAAATTAATCCACATGAAAAAAGCCAACAATCCCTTATATCAATGGGCAAGAGACATGAATAGAACTTTCTCTAAAGACGACAGACGAATGGCTAACAAACACATGAAAAAATGTTCATCATCTCTATATATTAGAGAAATGCAAATCAAAACAACCCTGAGATATCATCTAACCTCGGTGAGAATGGCCCATATCACAAAATCTCAAAACTGCAGATGCTGGCGTGGATGTGGAGAGAAGGGAACACTTTTACACAGCTGGTGGGACTGCAAACTAGTACAACCTTTCTGGAAGGAAGTATGGAGAAACCTCAAAGCACTCAAGCTAGACCTCCCATTTGATCCTGCAATCCCATTACTGGGCATCTACCCAGAAGGAAAGAAATCCTTTTATCATAAGGACATTTGTCCTAGACTGTTTATTGCAGCTCAATTTACAATCGCCAAAATGTGGAAACAGCCTAAATGCCCACCAACCCAGGAATGGATTAACAAGCTGTGTTATATGTATACCATGGAATACTATTCAGCCATTAAAAAAAATGGAGACTTTACATCCTTCGTATTAACCCGGATGGACGTGAAAGACATTATTCTTAGTAAAGCAGCACAAGAATGGAGAAGCATGAAGCCTATGTACTCAATTTTGATATGAGGACAATTAATGACAATTATGGTTATGGGGGGGAAACTGAAAGAGGGAAGGAGGGGGGTGGGTGGGGCCTTGGTGTGTGTCACACTTTATGGGGGCAAGATATGATTGCAAGAGGGAGTTTACCTAACAATTGCAATCAGTGTAACCTGGCTTATTGTACCCTCAATGAATCCCCAACAATAAAAAAAAAAAAAAAGAAAAGGATGCTGGATTTTATCAAATGCTTTTTCTGTATCTATTGAGAGGATCATGTGATCTTTATTTTTGCCTCTGTTAGTATGGTAATAACGTTTATAGACTTGTGTATGTTAAACCAGCCTTGCATCCCTGGGATGAAGCCTACTTGATCATGATGAATGACTTTTTTGATGATAAGCTGTATCTATTGGCTAGGATTTTGTTGAGAATTTTTGCATCTATATTCATGAGTGAGATTGGTCTGAAATTCTCCTTTTTGTTTGGGTCTTTTCCTGGTTTTGGTATCAGGGTGATGTTTGCTTCATAGAATGTGTTGGGGAAGATTCCTTCTTCCTCAATTTTTTGGAATAATTTCTGCAGTACAGGAATAAGCTCTTCCTTGAAGGTTTGATAGAATCCTGGAGTGAAGCCGTCTGGACCAGGGCATTTTTTGGTTGGAAGCTTTTTTATTGTTTCTTTGATCTCAGTGCTTGAAATTGGTCTGTTCAGGAGCTCTATTTCTTCCTGGCTGAGTCTAGGGAGAGGGTGTGATTCCAAATATTGATCCATTTCCTTCACATTGTCAAATTTCTGGGCATAGAGTTTCTGGTAGTATTCAGAGATGATCTCTTGTATCTCTGTGGGATCGGTTGTTATTTCCCCTTTATCATTTCCGATTGAGGTTACTAGAGATTTTACTTTTCTATTCCTCGTTAGTCTGGCCAATGGTTTATCTATTTTATTTATTTTTTCAAAAAACCAACCCCTTGTTTCATTAATTTTCTGAATGATTCTTTTGTTTTCAATTTCATTGATCTCTGATTTGATTTTGGATATTTCTTTTCTTCTACTGAGTTTAGGCTTAGATTGTTCTTCTTTTTCCAATTCCATAAGATCTCTTGTGAGATTGTTGATGTGCTCTCTTTCTGTTTTTCGAATGTAGGCATCTAAAGCGATGAATTTCCCTCTCAAAACTGCTTTTGCAGTATCCCAGAGGTTTTGGTAGCTTGTGTCTTCATTGTTGTTATGCTCAAGGAAGTTAATGATTTCCTGTTTTATTTCTTCCTTCACCCATCTGTTATTCAACAGAAGATTGTTTAATTTCCATGCCTTTGGGTGGGGTCGAGCATTTTTGTTAGAGTTGAGTTCCACCTTTAGTGCCTTATGGTCTGAGAAGATACACGGTAAAATTTCAATTCTTTTGATTCTGTTGATATTTGTTTTGTGTCCCAGGATATGATCAATTTTGGAGAATGTTCCATGGGGTGATGAGAAGAATGTATATTCTTTATCTTTGGGATGGAGTGTTCTATATGCATCTATCAAGCACAGTTGTTCTAGGGTCTAATTTAAATCTCTTATATCCTTGTTTAATTTCTGTTTAGAGGATCTGTCCAGCTCTGTAAGAGGAGTGTTAAGGTCCCCTGTTATGATGGTATTATCAGATATCATATTGCTCAGACTGAGTAAGGTCTGTTTCAATATCTGGGAGCATTTAAATTGGGTGCATAGATATTTAGAATTGAAATGTCTTCTTGTTATATTTTTCCCTTGACCAATATAAAGTGACCATCTTTGTCTTTTTTGACTTTAGTTACTTTAAATCCACATGTATCTGAAAATAAGATTGCAACTCCTCTTTTCTTCTGAATTCCATTTGCCTGAAAAATTGTCTTCCAACCCTTGACTCGGAGCTTTAATTTGTCTTTTGAAGCCAGGTGTGTTTCTTGCAGACAGCAAATGGATGGCTTGTGTTTTTTAATCCAGTCAACCAATCTATGTCTCTTCAGTGGGGAATTCAAGCCATTAACATTTATGGAGATAATTGATAAGTGTGGTAGTATTCTATTCATCTTATTTGGTGAGAGTCCATTGCTTAGTTTTATCTTTTGCATCAGTGTGGAGGTTTGGTTCTGTCCTTTAATTTCTGAGTTCTTACTTTGCTGCTGATCCATTGTGGTGGTCAGTGTGCAGAACAGGTTGAAGTATTTCCTGTAGAGCTGGTCTTGTTGTGGCAAATTTCATCAATGTTTGTATATCCATAAATGATTTGATTTCTCCATCAATTTTGAAGCTTAGCTTAGCAGGGTACAGAATTCTGGGCTGGAAATTGTTCTGTTTAAGTAGATTAAAGGTAGATGACCATCGTCTTCTTGCTTGGAAAGTTTCATTAGAGAAGTCTGCGGTCAATCTGATGGATTTGCCCCTGTAGGTCAACTGGTGCTTACTCCTGGCAGCTTGCAGAATCTTTTCTTTTGTCTTGACTTTGGACAGGTTCATCACAATGTGTCTTGGAGAAGCTCGGTTAGAGTTGAGGCGACCTGGGGTCCGATAGCCCTCTGAAAGCAGTGTGTCAGAATCTTTGGTGATATTTGGGAAATTTTCTTTTATAATATTCTCTAGTATGGCTTCCATTCCTCTGGAGCATTCTTCTTCCCCTTCTGGAATTCCTATAACTCGTATGTTGGAACACTTCATAAAGTCCCATAATTCTGACAGTGAACGTTCTGCTTTCTCTTTCTTCTTTTCTGCCTGTTTTACTATCTGAGTTATCTCAAGAACTTTGTCTTCTACCTCTGAAATTCTTTCTTCTGCATGGTCTAACCTGTTGCTGATACTTTCCATTGCGTCTTTAAGTTCCCTGATTGACTGTTTCATTTCCTTCAGCTCTGCTATATCCTTTTTATATTCTTCATATCGTTCATCTCTTATTTGATTCTGTTTTTGAATTTCCTTTTGGATATTTTTCACTTTATTAGCAGTTTCCTTCATCGTTTCCATCATTTCTTTCATTGTTTTCAACATGTGTATTCTCAATTCCCTTTCTGTCATTCCTAATATTTTTTATAGGTGGAATCTTCTGCAGTAGCTACCTCATGGTCCCTTGGCAGGGTTGTTCTGGACTGGTTCTTCATGTTGCCTGGAGTTTTCTGCTGATTCTTCCTCATGAGTGATTTCTTTTATCTGTTTCCTTGCCCTAATTTTCCTTTCACTTCCTCTTGCTCTTTAAGTTCTCGTGCCTGTGGAGTAAGGGTTACAGGACCAGAAGGGTGAGAAGGTTGAAGAGCAAAAAAGGGATGAAAGAAAGGAGGACCGAGTGGTAAGAAAAAAGAAAAGAGAAAAATAGAGAAAGGAGAGGGGGTGGGTAAAAGGAATATTGACAAAAAGAAGAGAGGCACAGAAAGAGGGAGACAGAGCAATATAGGTGTACAGTAGGGTACTTTGATACAGCCTTTAAAAAAAACCACCTTCTGGGGGTGCCCAGTTGGGTGGTTCCCTTGAGATCAGCAGCTCTTTGCTAACCTGATCAGACACAGTACCTCACCTCCACCAAGGAGAGAGGAAAGACAAAAATGCTATAAATCAAACGAAAACAAGCAAACAGAAAACTTTACGGGATAAAATTGGGTGGAAAACCAAATAATAGCGGTAGAAACACTAACAAAAATGAAGTTCTAATTATTGAAATAGGCAGCAATGGGAAATTATAATTAAACTAGAAAAATTGAGAAAGAAAAAGGATCTGTATGGAAAAGGTTGAACTTAAAAAATAAAACAACAATCAAGATCATCAAAATAAACAAAAAAAACAACCAAACCAAAAAAAAAAAAAACACACACACAACCAAAAACAAAGCAGTATGTATATGTCATTGAATATTGTCTGGGCAACACGTGGTCTTCTGGGGTATGAGATGTTAATCACAGTTCTGATACGACTGGAGGCTGCTAGTTTCTCAAACCCCAGCAGGTAGACACCCTAAATCTCTCTTCAGCCCACTTAAAAGGCTCTTTGAACTTGTTCAGTTGCTGAGCAGAAGCTTTCCCAGGGAAGTGCTTGTCGCTGGAATCACTGCTGAAGTGGCTATCCACTTACCCTGTGTGCCAAAACTGGTCTCCCTCTGCCCCCAACGGTTAGGGCTGCAAGGCGGCTCAGACCCCGCCCTTAGGCTACTTGGTCGCTGGGTTACCAGCTCCCACCCAATTCTAGCTCTGCAACCCTGAGGGCAGAGCTTGCCAGGGCAGATCGCTCACAATGGCTGCCTGTGACCCAGAGCCAAACACTATTAGCTCCGTCTGGCTCAGCGGCTCAGACTGGGGCCCCAGACAAAGGCCAAAGTTCTCCACACTCCCGCTCAGGCTCTCCCCAAGGCAGTTCAGTTGAGTGCCAAGTCCAAAGACACCAAAACAGTTCACAGGTAAGGTCTTTATGGTTTGCAGTCTCGCTGCTACTGAACTTACAGTTGCGGGCGGGTTTAGACGGATTGAACACGTGCGACCACTTGCCGTTTTTCCACTATTTTAGTCCTCCTCTTGGGGTCCAGAAGTCTCTCGCTGACTCCCTGTATCCTCTCAGGGGTGATGATAGGCAGATCCCACCAGCCAGAGATGCCTGGAGTCCTATCTCCCCAGACTCACGGTGCCCAGATGCAAGGAAGCTGTTACTTGGCTGCCATCTTGCTCCACCTCTGCCAGCATATCATCTTTTGATCACTACTGTATTTGGTTTGCTAGTATTTTGTTCAGGATCTGAAGAACAGTCTGGGTAGGTAAGAGGAGACACAGGCACGTCACATTTGTGGAGCTTGGGGAGTGGCCAGTCTACCATGTGCTTAAAACATTATGCACATGGCAAAGAGACAACCTACACAATGGGAAAGGATATTTGCATATTTTCAATCAGACAAAAGCTTGATAACTAGGATCTATAGAGAACTCAAATTAATCCACATGAAAAAAGCCAACAATCCCATATATCAATGGGCAAGAGACATGAATAGAACTTTCTCTAAAGACAACAGACAAATGGCTAACAAACACATGAAAAATGTTCATCATCTCTATATATTAGAGAAATGCAAATCAAAACAACCCTGAGATATCATCTAACCCCAGTGAGAATGGCCCACATCACAAAATCTCAAAACTGCATATGCTGGCGTGGATGTGGAGAGAAGGGAACACTTTTACACTGCTGGTGGGACTGCAAACTAGTATAACCTTTCTGGAAGGAAGTATGGAGAAACCTCAAAGCACTCAAGCTAGACCTCCCATTTGATCCTGCAATCCCATTACTGGGCATCTACCCAGAAGGAAAGAAATCCTTTTATCATAAGGACACTTGTCCTAGACTGTTCATTGCAGCTCAATTTACAATCGCCAAAATGTGGAAACAGCCTAAATGCCCACCAACCCAGGAATGGATTAACAAGCTGTGGCATATGTATACCATGGAATACTATTCAGCCATTAAAAAAAATGGAGACTTTACATCCTTTGTATTAACCTGGATGGACGTGGAAGACATTATTCTTAGTAAAGCATCACAAGAATGGAGAAGCATGAAGCCTATGTACTCAATTTTGATATGAGGACAATTAATGACAATTATGGTTATGGGGGGGAACAGAAAGAGGGAAGGAGGGAGGGGGGTGGGGCCTTGGTGTGTGTCACACTTTATGGGGGCAAGACATGATTGCAAGAGGGAGTTTACCTAACAATTGCAATCAGTGTAACCTGGCTTATTGTACCCTCAATGAATCCCCAACAATAAAAAAAACAAAAAGAAAAAAAAACATTATGCACATGTGAAGAAGTGGACTGAGTCAAGGCTGAAAAAGCCAGATGTGGCCAGATGAAGAGACTCTTGAGCTGCTTCCCAGAGAGGTTTACATTTTATTCTGTGGATAGTAGGAGCAGTTGGAGTGATCTGAGCAAAGGAGGAGTGTCGCAGGGTTCCTACTTTCTCAGGTGGCTAGGGAGGGCATTTTCTAAAAAAGTTTTGCACAAGGTCAGGCCAAACAAACTAGGAGATTACTGCAACAACAAGAAGGAGATGGCACAGGCTCTGCTGTCCTTTTGTGACACACTCATTCTGACCCTCATCTTTTCCTTCACTAGTTTCCTTCCACATGGCCTTTGGAATTTTGACTAACATTTTCTGATTGTCTTTTGCTCATTGGTTTCATGAAATTTTACTTTCTGCATTCTTGGCCACCTGAATGATTTTTATTACAACATGTCATAACTATTTGGAACAAACTCATTTCTGCTAATACCATAAATTCAGTGAATACAAAATCAAGTAATGTGCAGAAGGCTGTGCATGTCATTTTTGTAGGCACAACTTGCTTTGCAGTGTTCCCAACTACACTGACAGTGCGCTGGGTAGGGTGCAAGGAAATATTTACCTTATGTGAGGTTGGCATGACCTTGCAGGTTATTTAAGGAGGCTCTTTGGAATCCTAGCAGGCCTGTCATTGGCACTATTTGGAATCACAGGTCCATGCCCTGCTTTCATGGTTTAATAATTTGGGCAAGTCTCATCCCCATTTGTTGCTTCCATATCTATAAAGTAGGAATTAAAATCATCCCAGCCCCATGTATCTCACAGAGCTATGAGACATGGGAAAGAACTTTATGAATTTCCAAGCACTGTAGAGAACTTAGTGGTTAGTTTAGCAAGAAATAGATGCTCTGAAATGGAGTATAAAGTGAGCAGCCATAACTAAGTCTTCCTCCTCCTTTTTCCTTTGCTGTAAAGCCTGGCGAGGTGCTTATACTTCAGGGCCAGGTAGTAGAAAGGATCTTTCTCTGCCACACCCCAGCACTCATTGATGGGCTTTTCGAGGGGGGCCTCAACTTGTCCTTGTGCAGAGGACAGAGCTCTGATCACTCCCCACATAGAAGGCCTGGGCTGCAGTCCTGGTCCCCCAGGAATTCTGAGTGGTATTGGGCAAGGCTGAGCTTGTGCTGAAGAATAAGGCCTTGGGCTCTAAAGCTGAAGGATCTAAATGCGAATCATTGCTGTGCTAGTGATTAGTGATGCAACTTTAGATGGGGTATATATCATTTCACCTTTTTGTTGCTTAGTTTGCTCATCTGTAAAACTAGGGTCATAACAATACCAATGTCATAGGGTGGTTGGACAGATTGAAGTAGTTAATGCAGGGAAAGTACTTAGAATTATATATAGTAGCCACTGCAGACTGAGAGAAGGTCTGTGTGTGAGCGTGTGAGTGTGTGAGTGGGAGTCTGTATGTGAGCCTTTTTTTCTGCAATTGCAGTTGAGAAACCATTTCAGAACTTAGAGCTAAGGGCCTAAAGGGGTAGTTGTCTTCTAGGTCCATCCTATTTCATCATTGTTCTTCTTCCTGCCTACAGGAGCTCTGGGTTTTAAGCTGGGCTAGAAGACCTGGGGGACACTAAATGGCATAAATAAGCAAAGGATAATAAATGAAAGGGGATGTCTAGAAAATGCTGTAGGGATACAGAGTTGAGAGAGGTGGGCAGTCCTGCAGGGGTCTTCCTATTATAAGAAGGACCTTGCTCCTCTTGGGTGAGGTCTGGTCAAATTCCCTCATAGACAGATGAGGAAACATGCCCAGGCAGGCCTGAGGTCTCACACTTCCCATCCTCCAAGTCCTTCTGATTCTGTTGTCTTTATATTTCTGAAGGGAGGACAGAGTTTAAGGAAAGAAAGAAAGATAGACTGTATTTAATACTGCTGGAAGCTTTAGTAAAAGATACTTTTATGTAATTGATTTTATCCCAATTTTTAGTCTAATCTTTGTGTAGTTATTTGTGTGTTTTGTCTTTCTCCTATTATAGTATAAGGTTCATGAGGGCAACGATTGTCTCTTTTATATTTATTGCTTGCCACATGCCCTGAACACAAGCAGACACACAGCTCAACCAAAGGCATGACACTGGGGTAAGGTGCCCACCTTCTGCAATGCCAAGTGAGAATGTCCATGGCCTGCCACTGTCCTCACCACCATCCCCAACCTTGATGCCAAGGAGAGTTGGCTACTCCTCTCCTCTAGTCACCAAAATGTACATATGACCAGGTTGCACATTTGACCAAATCGAGTTTTGCTGTGCTGAGAAAAATGGGGATTTGACAGCTGAGTTACAAAAAAAGAAGCTTCCTTTCATTTATTTATACCCTTAAGATTGTGACCTGTGAAATTTGAATCCATTACCAAATCGTTTCTGGGCCATACTACCTCTCTTGTGAGCAATTCACTTGGTTAGTGAAAGTCAAGACAAGCTTCCCAAAAGAGGAACCACTTGACTAACAACTTAAAAGGACAGAAATATTGGAGTGATGGTGCTCCTGGATCACCCAGTCCCTGGACAACCTGTGCAGTGATGCTGATATCTGAGCCTAAAGCTTTCCTGAATGTTCTTTGAGACTGAACTTTGATTCAATGCTAACAAGCCTGAGAAAGAAGATAAGCCATTCAGTATTGACGAGGGTACAGTGTTTCTCATACCTTTATGATTACTTTTTCTTGGCTAGACTATAGTTACCTGTTTACTTGTCTCTATCTTCAAACAGAATAATGTATGGGCCTTAGTCACCTTTGTGCCCTAGTCACTTCAGACAGAGCTCTCAAAGTACATGATGAATACTTTATTATAGGTTTGAGTACATGACAGACACAGGGTGGTTGGGGTGTTCTTCTGACACACAATGTCTCCCTTGACTCATTTAACCTGACTCTTAGTATGCAAATATTTTCATGTCAAAAGATGTTATGTTCTCTAGAATTAAGTAGCACACACACACAAAAAAAATGCCTTCTATTGCTTACCCTTGTGGAGCATGTCCCATTTCCACTGGTTAGGACATGGTGCTAGCTAGTTACATTTTAATCCCAACCAATGTTATAGATTCCAACCAATCAGTTCAATTCCTGAGCTTCACAGGACAGGTGAATTGTCATATTAGGCTTAATTATAAAATATTCTTAGATGAATATGTGTTTTGGAGAAAGATGGACAAATTAAAATAAGTTTTTGTAGGGGTTTGTTTCAGAAGGAATAAGAAAGGATTTTGGTCTAGGTGTGCTAAGAAAGTTGTCAATAGTTATTAGATGACACAATACCCTTTCTTTTGTGTGAATATATTCTGTGGACCTCTCAGATCTGGAGCATAGAGAGAGAGGTCCTCCCAATAATACCCTTGATACGTTCTGGCTGGCATCTTTCTTTCTTCCTGCTGGGATAAGATAGAGTCCTTCGTTTTGAAAGACCCATGGGGGAGTAACTATGGAGAGAGGAATGAGAATCTCAACCAATTTTCTATTTCATTCCTGAGTATCACTATTTCCCACAGTGAGCTTTATTAGGGGCAGAAGGTATTGAATACTGGTGTACAAGGGCAGCAGGGGACTTTTCATTGCCCTCTATGTTAACTTTATATATAATATTGTCTTGTGATCAACATCTTCTGGGAAATCACTTGCAATCACTGATCCTCAGTTTCTACGTCTGCACACTGGGGATAGCAGCATAACCCTATTTAACAGAACCCAAAGAAAGCACTGAAAAGAGACAGAAACTTATCAGAATTCTCTGACCTTTTATCCTACTTGTACTGGGAATTTTCTCCCAGCTTCCCATGGCTGTCATTTGTTGATATTCAAGCTTTCCACCACCTTTTTAAAAATTACCTTTCTATAGGGCTTCATCATCCCAGAGACTCTGGAGGTACACCATATGCTCACTGCCATTCCAGAGCATATATCAGTCTCTTTCCCTCCACTAAAAGGCTGGTCCCAAGGAAAGGGACTCTGTGGCTTCCAGTCAACATGTGGCACAACGCTTGCACATTGAAGTCACCACTAGGCCTTGAATCAATCCACAGATAAATAGACGAAGTCTTGCATTAAACTTTCCAGGGGCAGGTATGGATGTTAATAGGTATTTCCCAGTGAAACCCTTAATCTCAAGATGATGACCATAAGGATAGACATTTCAGGCTGTTCATCCAGCTCTCAGGAAAGAAAAGGAGTCTGGTGAGGTAGTTATGACTTAACACATTTTACCAATGAGATATCCACCTGCTCAGGCCAATGTCAAGCTGTCCTGGCAACATACAGGACAGAGGGATAGAAAGAGTTGGAGAGAGTTGATTAACAGTTTTTGTAGAAGGGCTGAGAATGAGAAAGAATAAAGAGAGAGGGAAGTACACAAGTACAGCTTAAACGTCTTCTGATCTGTGAAGTTTTAAGCACTTTGAGCTTTAGCTCTTTGTTGGATTTATAGCACACAAATACCTTCTCCCATTCTGAAGGTTGTCTCTTACTTGTGCAGATTTTTTTAAACTTGATAGGGTCCCATTTATTTATTTTTGTTGTTTCTGCAATTGCCTTTGGGGTCTTCTTCATAGATTCTTTCCCAAGACCAATGTTAATAAGAGTCTTTCTGCACTTTCTTCCAGATTTTTTATAGTTTAGTGCCTTAAGTTTAAATCTTTTCTCCATCAAGAGCTGATTTTTATAAGTGGAGAGAGGTGTGGCTCCAGTTTCAGCCTTTTACACGTGGTTAACCAGTTCTCCCAAGACCAGTAAGTGTCGCAATTACAGGCTTCCTCTTTGTCAGCTCCTGAGACCTATTCTTCAATATTAGAGAATCCTCTACTCATCAAACAGCAGAAAGCCATCTGCTTAACCCCCACTGCCTACCTAATGAGGGTCAGATCATCTTTCTAGAGTCCTGAGAGCTGTGTGTGCCTATAGTGACCTCTTCCTATCATTGGTGGCTACAGTGGTTGAGGTCAACCTGGTCATTGGGGCTGCTGTTCTCTTCTTCTCTTCATTCATACTGATGGTTCCTTAACCTACAGTCTTTCCAGAAGAGGTGGCCACTTTTTGTTCAAACCTGTCTAGCTTGATATCTACTGTAGGACCCCCTGATGGTAAACAGGAAGCCTCAGGAATGATGCCGTTTGGTACAGCCATCAGCTCCATCTTGTTCAATCCTTGTCTCTCCTTAGGAGCCCTCTTGTCACAGTATGTCAGTCTGAACATGCAGAGATGGGATATGAGGTACAGCAAACACTCACTGCTGTATTAATAATCTAGGAAGATAGTGTGGTCACCACAGAGTCAGAGAAAGGAACGCACAGGGGCTGAGCAGTCTCACCCAGGTCAACCTCACCAGTTTCTCTGGATGCCCACTACGTGTGAAGCACTCTGCTGTGCGCTGGGGATACAGACGTGAGCAATACCGGACTGTGCCCTAACTGTTCCCTGAAGAAGCTCACCCTCTGGTGAGGAACACAGGTGTGGACACCCACAGTAGTGGCAGAGAGTAGAGGGGACAATAGCAATATTATAGAAGAGGATGGAATTACCCGGAGGTAGAAGGGATTACAGCTGTGTGGGGATTTTGGGGAGGGAGGACTGTAAGAGAAGGGCCTATGTGACTGGGTTTGAGGATGAGTAGGAATCTTCTTAGGGATCTCAGGGATAGTGAAGGCAGAGGAAGCTGTGTGGGTAAAGCTCTGTAGTCTGTAGGTGTACCTTCATTGGTCTGATTTCTGTTTCTTTTCTTTCTTTCTTTTCTTTTCTTTTCTTTTTTTTTTTTTTGGACAAGAGTCTTACTCTGTCACCCTAGGTAGAGTGCCATGGCATTGCAGCTCACAGCAACCTAAAATTCTTGGGCTGAAGTGATCCTCTTGCCTCAGCCTTCCAAGTAGCTGGGACTACAGGCATGTACCACCATGCCAGCTAATTATTATATTTTCAGTAGAGACAGGTTTTGCTTTTGCTCAGCCTATTCTCAGATTCTTGAGCTCAAGCAGTCCTCCTGCCTCTGCCTCCCAGAGTGCTAGGCTTACAGGTGTGAGCCATGGCACACAGCCAGGATTCCTACTATTGCAACATGATGGTAGCCTTGGAGACAGGCCAGATCACAGGACATTAATTGTCACTGGATTCATTTGAGTTTATGATAAAACCTATAAACTTTGGACCTACTGATAACACTGATTGCATTGTTTATGATTTCCTACAGAACATGAACTTGAAGGAGGTCAATGTGGGAGGGTTTATAATTCTTTGTTAACTATCAAGAAGGAAAGGGCTCATCTGACTGTAAGTGGAGCACAGGCAGCTCTGACCCTGCCTCTTTTCCCAGCCCTTAAATCTTCCAGTCAGGCTTCCTAAATTACCTCCGTGCTGGGAAGGAAAGCTCCACACAAGACAGCCCAGCAAAGAGCAGCACAAAGCCAAGAGAGCAACTCCAAAGAGAGAACTAAAGATGGATCTCATCCCAGAATTTGCCACAGAAACCTGGGTCCTTCTGGCTACCAGCCTGGTGCTGCTGTACCTGTGAGTAACTGTCCAGGCTCCACTCCTCTGTAACCTTGAATGTGGGGTGTTAATGTAGTTACTGCTGTTAGAGTTATGGTTATTCTTTATTGCTGACATGTGTCCGCTCTCTCGACCATTCCAGCTCCTGAGGCAGTGAGGGAACAGCTCCTCCTGTATCTTTAAAATCACAATACCTGTAACCTGTCTTTCTCATTCACTTTATAGGTTTGGTACCCATTCTCATGGATTTTTTAAGAAGTCGGGAATTCCTGGGCCCACGCCTCTCCCTATTGTGGGAAATGTTCTCTCTTACCGCAAGGTGAGTTTTTGAACTCCCTCTTTTGCTTCCTATGCCTGCAAACATCACCTTAGTTCTGTCATAAAAGATGCCCCTCCTCGGGAGGGGGTGGGACCTTGGTGTTTGCCACATCTTTTGGGGGCAAGATACAATTGAAAGAGGAACTTTGCCTAACAAATGCAATCAGTGTAATCTGATTTATTGTACCCTCAATGAATCCCCCCACCCCCAAAAAAAAGAAAAGAAAGAAAAAATATGCCCCTCCTCACGATGAAGTTCTGGGGTTTTACAATGCCGAAGTGAAGACCCCAGGCAGAGCATACCCAGGCTTACCTCAGCACTCTGTTGTCTATTTCTGGGAGCCTCAGGTTTATGTCAGCAGAACAGCCCACATCTCTGGCAGCTCAGGACTCAATGTTCAGGACTTGCTGTTCAGATTGTGTGAGCAAGGTCTTTTTGCCTAGTGCATATTCACAGGAAGGTGCAGCCATACTCGGTATTAGGAGAAATCCAGGAAGGAGGATCCCCAGTAGGGGCTCATTTAGCTTGTGCACCAGATCCAAATGGTCTTTGGCAAGGGCTATTCAGTAGCTTTTTTGTCCTTCCTCTAGCATAGCTTAGAGACTTCATTTTATTGGACATCCCAAGTAGTCACTATCAGATAATTTGCACCGACTTACATTTTCTCAAGAACTACTAATAACTTAGGGGTACTTGCAAGCTGTACCCCCGATTTTCTTCCCCATAGTATATTATGTATTTTTTTTATTAAGTCATATCTACATAGATCATGAATACATTTATGCCTTTGTGGGATTCAGTGTGTTGTTTATTTGTATAAATTGGAGTGCTTACATCCTACTAATCAACATAGCTTTCACCTCATTTACTTAATCACAGTGTTAAGACATTTGTATTCAATACTTGATGGATTTAACTTGTACCCTTGCAATATGCTCCATAGGTGTGGTCCCACCATTAACCCTCCCTCTATTGAACCACCCCCCTCCATGCCCATCCCCCTCCACTTCCCTCCTTCATCCTGGGCTATAACATGGATGGAGCTGGAAAATATTCTTCTTAGTAAAGTATCTCAGGAATGGAAAAAAAATATCCAATGTACTCAGTACTACTATAAAATCAATTTATAATCACTCACACTTTTATATGAGAGATGAATCACAACTATATTTTGTAAATTTACCAGGCAGAATAAGAGAGTTCTGCTTTGCTTCTTTTCCTTCAAAGGTCTCCTCTGGGTGAGTCAGAGCAGGGGGTGGGTATGACCGAGACAGCACTGTGCTTGTCCATGGATTTCAGTTGCTTACCCATAAAATGAATTTTGTTGTGTTTTGGTTTTTTCAACCAAGGCAGACTTGCCTATGAAAAATCACTAGAAAGGAATATCACCAGAAAATTACCAAGAATTTGACTTAACTATTATAGGTGTCATATGGACTAATAATTCTTCATCTAGGACCTAGGCCCTGGAAAGAAAGGAATAAGCTCATATCCACAAGACCACCTGCAGCTAAAGCCATGTGCAGGCAGCTCTCTGACCCAAATTTCTTTTCCCACACACCATAAGCTTGTTTCTTGAAATTCTTCCAACTCAGCCAATTATTGCCTAAGATTCCATGTATTTTACTGCTGCAAAAGCAATAATTTCCTCTTCACTCTTCTCAGATCAACCCATTAGGAAACGTACCCCAAGATCCATGTATTTGAGATCTTCTTTTGCAAAGTTAAAATATTACAACTGTACCTAGGCAGCAGAAAGACTTGGTTTTAAGCTTCAGAAGTGAAAATGTGGAGCAAGTATTGTAATTTGCTGTGTCCTATGTGAAGAAATTACATTTCCTGATCTTTTCCATGTTGAACGAGACAGTGGGAGGGCAGTCCACTTTGTCATTGACTCAGCCACTCATTTTCTTACTCAACAATATGCCTTAGACTTATATAAATCTTCTAGACCAAAAGAGGTTCCTTATTCTACTAGAATTCTACAGAGACCTTGTGAGACTGATGAACGGGATGCTGAAAAGGAAAGGAAAGAATGTGCATCCCCTCAGCCTCAGTTTCCTCATGTACCCATGGAGGTGATAACTCAGAGAGTCATGAGTTATAGAAACAATACATGCATAAGCACAACACTTCCAACATATAGGGAGTTACTTAATATTCATAAACAAGGGTAAGTCATTCTGTATCCCATTGCAATTATCTCCTCTATTTTCCCCCACTTCTCCTAAAATATTTCAGAACAAGAGGTTTCCTCTAACTGCCAGTGAAACATAGTAAGACTGACCTGTACAGATCCACTTTTTTTTGCCCTAATTACAGGTAGGATTGAGTACATTGAAAACAATAATCAAGTTTTATTTTGTTTCCTTTCCCAGGGATTCTGGAAATTTGATGAAGAATGTTATAAAAAGTATGGAAAAATGTGGGGGTGAGTATTCTGGAAACTTCCACTGCATAGACTTGCTGCTGTGATGACGCCCTCACTGCACAGAGGACCATCTCAGCCCTCTTGGAATGAAGCTGTTGTCAGACTAAATAACAAAGACAGAGGTCCTCTCAATGAAACTGATAGTCTTAAAAAAAAAAAAAAAAGGAAAATGATATCCTTTGAGAATAGAGCATTGCAATGGGAATACGATGTTATAGTAAAGTACATGCCTATTCAGAGAAGCAAAGGAAAAAAAACGTTTTTTAAAGGAAAAAATAGTAGGATTACATAGCTATCTTGAAATACTTATCCTTAGCTACAAAGTTCAATAATAAGGACAAACCAGTCTGAGATTGGATGGGAACTTACGGGGCAGCTACCTCTGTAGAAGTACTTTTAACTAAGAGTATGGTCTTTGTGCAAGGTCATGTTTTTTGTAGAATATTTTGTGCCAATTTTGTTTTCAGGCATAGAAACTTCAGAACGCTCTCTTCATAGCCTTCAGGTTTTATTTATTTTTATGAAATCAGAGACTGTTTTGATTATGACAACATTCATATTCTCTATTATAAAGCTTTTAGAGCCTTATCCTGCCCAGAATTCCATAGGTCACCAGGTATTGAGGTGTGCAGTGTCAATTAGGCTGAGAACATTACAGGTTACCACTTTCCCCCCAGGCTTTGATGGTCCACGGACTCTAGGTGTCACTTTCTGCCAGTGTCTGGCTATTCACGTCTTCTTTTTTCCTACCTTAGGTCACCTCTAATTGAATAAAATGTATTATTTCATACTCTTCTAATATGTATTCACAAATGAGTGATACTACCTCCTTCCCACATTGATTAGCTTTTAATTACAAACCAAATTCTTAATTTAAATTTTTAGATTTTAATGTATGTTTTTGAAAGAAGAGCTGGAGGTAGAGATAAATAGATTGGGAAATCATTTATACTCTGCTTGTTTTTCTTTCTCTGCAACTATGGAACTTTGTTTTGTGTATTTTTTTTTCCGGATAATTTAGTGCAAACTTTATTTTTATTTTTATTTATTTATTTTTTTATAAAATCATAGCTGTGTACATTAATGTGATCATGGGGCACCATACACCGGTTTTATAGACCGTTTGACACATTTCCATCACACTGTTTAACATAGCCTTCCTGGCATTTTCCTAGTTATTGTGCCTGTGGTGCATCTTACTAGGGTATATGTGAAACTTGTAAATGTGGAATGTAAATGTTTTGTGTCGTTTTTGAAATTTAAGCTTAGATGTTCAAAGAGCAACGTATACAAGTGTTTGTCTACACCATCCTACTAACATTGAAGAAGAGATACAGATTATCCTAAATCCCTGAGTTCCCTAGAGGGCTGATGAACATTATGAGTTTAGGGCCCCCTCAGCCAACTGAGGAAACTGTTCCCTTCAGAGCTACAGGTGGTTTGGTGGGAGCAGCAGAAGGTGCACCCTGTGTCTGTGCACTACCAGCAAGTCCCCTCTTCCTTCCTCTTAACAAAAGGTTTCTGGTTATTTATACTTAGGACTTTTCAGAAGAGCTATTTTGTGTTTAAAATGTCTCTTCCCCAATTGAGCCATGTCACCCTTTATCCTATGACGCCTCCATTTGCTTCCGTGGTCAGAATCTTGCTGTGTGTCCTCCCCTAACTTGAACCGGGACCTAATGTAGCTGTGTACTGTACGACTAGGGCTGTAGATTATGTAATGTCAGGATCAAAGTCTAGATTCCTGGGTGTGGCTCCAGATGCAGAATCAGCACTTGAGCTTTAATCAGCTCTGTTTTCCTAACACAGGTTGTACGATGGTCGACAGCCTCTGCTGGCTATCACAGACCCCGACATGATCAAAACAGTGCTAGTGAAAGAATGTTATTCTGCCTTCACAAACCGACGGGTAAATTTATTCATTTATTAAACTTTTACCTCAAAATACAGAAAGATTCATAAGCGTTTGCTTAAAAAAATGGACAGAAAGTGTCCATGGATACTTTTTCCAGTTTTTGCTAATGGTAACATCTTGTATCACTATAAATGTAGTATTTTCCTGCTACTGTAGTTAAAGGAAATTGATATTGATACTATCCACAGAGCTTTTTCACCTTCCCTCAGGGTTATATGCCCTCATTTTTGTGGTGCATGTGTGTGTAGCTCCATGCAACTTTCTCACACTGGCAGATGTGTGTAACCAGCAGCACCATCAGGGCTCTGAAGGGTTCCAGCAGCTCCCTCCTGCTGTCCTTCTACAGTCATGCTGCCTGGTGTGTCTTTTTCACTTGACAGGCTCTATTTAGAGCACAGGTTTTTTTCTTTTTTTCAACTTTGAGTGGGCCATTTTATTAATATTTCCTTTTATGGATTGTGCTTTTGGTGTCGAGTCTGAAAATTCTTCCCCTAGCTGTCTTCTACTGTTGTTGTTTTCTCTAAAGTTTATACAGTTGTATCCTTTACTGTTAAGTCTTTGAGCCATTTTCTATCAATTTTTGTATAAGGTATGAGGTTTAGGTCGAACTTTGTTTTTTGTGGTGTATGGCCGCCCAATTGTTCTAACACTATCTTGGAAAGAATGTCCTCCCTCCACGGAATTGCGTTTCACACACTTGTCAAAAATCATTTGGACCTAGTCAGGTGCATCATTTCTCATTCTCATTCTGTTCCATGGATTTCTCAGTCTCTGTTCTGTTCCACTGGTCACTGTGTCTATCCCTACTCCAGTCCCGTGCTGCTGTGGACTGTAGTAGCTGCATGGTAAGTCTGAACAGCATGTAGAGTGATCGCTCCCACTTTATTATTTTCCCAGAGGTCTTCCTGCAGTTCCTTCATTAGGAAATAGAATTACCTCTTTTTTCTATTGGAAAAAATAAGAGAAGAAGACTCTCAAGTAATTGTATTATTTCTAAAAAATAGATTTGTAATATTTTAAGTATTAACTACTATTTTTAAAACAATCACCAAATCAAGGTATCCTTTTCAAATTGCTCATATTATGATATAAGTAAAGACAGAATTACTCTAAGGCAACACAGTCTGCCAAGCCCACCTGATGACCTGTCACCTCTCTCTCCCTTCTCTGCACAGCCCTGGAGGAGGTGCAGGCCTTCTTTCCCTCTATTACACTGGAGGAACAGTTCCCTACCAGGGAGATCATTTGCATTTAAAAGATGACTCAGATACAGAGGCTGGAAACCGTTAACAGGTGACTGGGTGACCCCAGACCTACTCACACAGGCACAGACACACACACACAAACACACACACGTGTGCTCGCAGGAGGAGAGGCATTTGGCAGAAAGCTACATTAACACCCAGCATGGTGTCTGCCACCTTTTACAAAGTCACTAAATAGTTATTAAATAAGTGATGTCTGTTTAAACATTTCTACATCTGTGGAAATGTGCAAGACTAAGAAACAAGTGCTCTCTCCAAGACTTATATGGGACGATATATTTTTGATTTAAACTACAGCCTTTTGGTCCAGTGGGATTTATGAAAAGTGCCATCTCTATATCTGAAGACGAGGAATGGAAGAGAATAAGAGCATTGCTGTCTCCAACCTTTACCAGTGGAAAACTGAAGGAGGTAAGAAAACAAAAGAATTAGAAACTTAAAGAATGAATCTGGGCACAATGCAAAAGTAAGATCATAGCCTCTTTCTGGGAGGTAGTGCACTAAGGTTAGGCTTGCTACAAATGGTCTTTTATCTTTATGTCTAGAAAAGTCAATTGCAAAATTCATTATAAAATGTCACTCCATGCTAGGGCAAGCAACGCCCTCCTGGGACTTGGGTCTGCTCATTTAATATGTGTGGTCTTATGTTTTGTGCTTAGATGTTCCCCATCATGAGCCGGTATGCAGATGTGTTGGTGAGAAACCTGAGGCAGGAGGCAGAGAAAGGCAAGGCCATCACCTTGAAAGAGTGAGTAGGAGCACAGTCTTGGGGTTTTATGTTGTTATGAAACCCTGTAGCTGCCTGCCATGGGGCTGTTATTCCCACTACTGAGTCACTCCAGTGACCACACAGAAGCAGGGTGTGTGTGGTGTTACATCTACAATGGGCAGTTTGCATAGAAGGCAGGGCAGCTGGGAATAGGGAAGTGTCTTCTCCCCTGTGCACAGGATCCAGGAGGAATTAATCTCATAAAGTGTTGTTTGGACATTCTGGAAGACAAAATACATAGTTTAGAAAGAAGAAACAAGACTGCACCAAAGATTTAGGCAGATAGCTTATGGGATAGTAAGAGGGCAAGTGGCTTGTTACCTGTTGGCTGACAGTGAACTGAGCATAAGAGTGACTGTGGGAGATTTGGGAGAATGTAAATCCCATCATGGTTTTACTGAGGATATCACCAGACTCTAAATATGAAATCTTCCCCCATGTCTGCTTCCTCCAATATTAAAAGAGAGCAGGCTCTGTAAAAGCTATTTGTAGGGGAGCCCTGTCATTTAATGTCTAAACTGATATATTTCTGAATTATGCAGGAACAATACATGTTCACTGACACTGTCCTGGGCAGAGTGGGGACATGTGGTCACTCAGCTATGTGATTTCTCCAGTTTGGGTGGGATCTATTCTTTTGTTATCTATTTTTTTTCTACCTTGTAAAATTCTCAATTCTTACCTTTTATAGAAATGCTTCTGTAAAAGGCCAATGCCAGATCACAGGATTTGAGGAAAGGGGGCCTTTCCAGAGCCTTAGCAGAGAACGTAGGAAAGAGATGATGTTCATGGCAACTCAGAACAGGGTGTTGCTGTTCAGTAAAGTGCTGAGGAGGAAGCACCACTGTGCATGTCTCTCTGCTGAGGCAGTGTCTCCTTTCTTCAGTCAGTAGGATGTCAGTTATTCCATTCCTATTCTACTGAAGCACTGTGTAAGCACACCTCTTTTATCCCCCACACTCAATACACACTCCTGTAGTTTGTCTGACTCTGGGTCTCGGTTCCCCTCTGAGTGACCTCCTTGAACTAAGAGGTGGGTATGATACACCTTAGTGTCCCCATCACCCCCAGAACAGGGCCAGCTGCATCCCTGGAACCTGATAATGACACTATGCGAGTGGGATGGGAGGTAATCTAGCAGGTAGTTCTGAAAGTCTGTGGTTCTCTATTGTCCTAATGGAGCATATGGATTTACACACAGAAATTGCTGTATGTGTAGCAGAAGAATGGTAAAGAAGTGCTAATTTCAGTTTTCCACATTTCTCTATTCAGCATCTTTGGAGCTTACAGCATGGATGTGATAACGGGCACATCATTTGGAGTGAACGTTGATTCTCTCAACAACCCGCAGGATCCCTTTGTGGAAAAGACCAAGAAGCTCTTAAAAATTGACTTCTTAGATCCACTCTTTCTCTCAATAAGTATGTGGACTATTTTGTTGTTCTCTCTTTTTTTCAGATAACTGATGTATTGTGATAATATCCAAATACCGTGTAATTTACACACTAAAAATGGACATTTCAGTGGAACATGTCCATAGTGCATTCAATGATATGTGTAATCATCTCCATTGTCAATTTTAGAATATTTTCATCAACTCAGTGGCCCATAATTTTAACTATCTCCACTCCTTCAACCTATCAATCTAAGGAATCACTAATCTATTTCTGTTCCTCTGGATTTGCCTATTCTGGGTATTTATTTATTTATTTTCTTTTATTAAGTCATATACATATAGATCATGAATACCTTTATGCATTTGTGGGGTACAATGTGTTGATTTTTTATACAATTTGGAGTGCTTACATCAAATTAATTAATATAGCTTTCACCTCATGTACTTAATTATTGTGTTAAGACATTTATGTTCTGTAGTTGATAGATTTGACTTGTACCCTTGCAATATGCTCCATAGGTGTGGTCCCACTATTTACCCTCCCTTATCAAACCTAACCCCTCCCCTTCTCTCTTTCATCCTGGGCTATAATTGTAATCTATCTTTCATAAGAAAGTGTGAGTAATTATAAATTGGTTTCATAAAAGTACAGAGTACATTGGATACCTTTTCTTCCATTCTTGAGATACTTTACTAAGAAGAATATGTTCCAGCTCCACCCAGCTAAACATAAAAGAGGTACAATCTCCATCTTTTTTAAAGGCTGCATAGTATTCCATGACATACATATACCACAACTTATTAATCCATTCATAGGTCGATGGGCACTTGAGTTTCTTCCATGATTTGGCAATTATGAATTGAGCTGCAGTGAATAATCTGGTGCAAATATCTTTGTTGCAAAGTGATTTTTGGTCTTTTGGATATACACCTAGTAGGGGAATTGCAGGATCAAATGGCAGGTCTACTTTTAGATCCCCGAGTGTTCTCCAAACTCCTTTCCAAAAGGAACATATTAGCTTTTTTTCCACATTCATGCCAATATCTGTAGTTTGGGGATTTTGTGATATGGGCTATTCTTACTGGAGTTAGATGATACCTCAGAGTGGTTTTGATTTGCATTTCTTTGATGATTAAAGATGATGGGCATTTTTTCATGTGTCCGTAAACCATGCCTCTGTCTTCTTCAGAGAAACTTCTGTTCAAGTCTCTTGCCCACAGTGAAATGGGATCACTTGTTCTTTTCTTATTAATAAGTTTGAGTTCTCTGTGGATTCTGGTTATCAGACATTTGTCAGAAACATAACCTGCAAATATTCTCTCCCATTCTGAGGGCTGTCTACTTGCTTTACTTACTGTGTTCTTGGCAGTGTAGAAGGTTTTTAGTTTGATCAGATCCCAACAATGTATTTTTGGTATTGCTTCAATTCCTCAGGGTGTCCTCCTCATAAAGTATTCTCCCAGGCCAATTTCTTCAAGTATTTTGGACATTTATATTATAAAAATGGTTTCAATGATTTTTCTCTATACATTTTTCTCTTTTTCATTGCTTTCATCATTATTTAAATGTTTCCATGTCAGTAGTAATTTCCCTCTCTGAGACTATTAATCTAAGTTATCTTTCTTTTTTAATCTGGTAACCTAGCTAAAGATTTGGTGATTTTGAAGATATATTCAGAGAACCTTCTTTGCATTCATTAATTTTTCTCTATTGTTTTAAGCGTCTATCTCATTAGCTTACACTTTAGTTTTTCTTATAATTTTCTCTTGTGCTTGCCTTAAGTTTAGTTTACTCTTCTTTTTTCACTATTTTATGGAATAAAGTTAAATTATTGATTGGAGATCTTTTTATTTTTTCAAATTTAGACATTTAAAACCATAAGTTTTCCTCTGAGCACTGCTTTTCCTAGATTCCATAAATTTGGGCCTATCCTGTCTTCGTTTTTATTTATTTCAAAATAATTTATAACTGCCCTTTTGATTTCTACTTTGACACATTGGTTATTTAGAAGAGTTTATTTAATTTCCACATAATTTTGGGTTTCCCAATTTTATTTCTGTTATTGACTTCTAGTTTCATCCCATGGTAGTTGAAGAACATAGGCTATATTATTTGTATCCCAATTACTATTTCATGTAAAGTGCAATAAATTAAAGTAGCAAAATATGGTCTACCAAACAAGAAACAGGAAAAGCATGAGAGGTCAAGCAATTCATCTTATTCTTTGCTTATCCAAAAATGCAGAAGGGGTCATTGTTCTCACTGCCACAGCAGTGACCTCTATGTATGTATGTTCCCTTGCTTAGCCACTGGCCTGCAACATGAGCAAAGGTCACAGAGTGAATGACTCCTGGTTGAGAACCCTGAAGTTAGCTGCTCCTCTGAGAAAATTATAATTGCTCCAGATAAATGTGGGGGTTTCATCATTGGTTCCTCTTTTTTTTCTTTTTCCTACAGTACTCTTTCCATTCCTTACCCCAGTTTTTGAAGCATTACATATCTCTGTGTTTCCAAAAGATGTTACAGATTTTTTAAAAAACTCTGTACAAAAGATGAAAAAAAGTCGCCTGCAAGATAAACAAAAGGTAAAATCTGGTGGTGGGTAATGAAGATGTTCACATTTTGATAATTTGGGGATATTGTATACTTATAATACAAAAGAATTCATTTTATAGTAATGAAGAAGGTGGGTGTGGTGAGAGGAGGCAGATATGAGAATAAGTCAGAAAGACTTATTTAAAATTTAATGCCAGGCACAACAATTAGTACTTCATGGCACAAAGTTGGTGAGGTAAAATTTTAACACTTGGCTTCACTTCAATAAATTATCAAGGGACAAATATTACTTTTTAACAATTTATTGCTATTATTACTTTCCCACATCTTAGCCTGATAAGGAATCCTGTCAAGTTATTTTAGACAGTCTCCCATGAAGGCCTTCTCTGGCTACCTGTGTGGTATAGTGTATGTTACATTTCAGCCTGGTCAGCCTGAGAGTGGGTGGGGTCTTCCTTGGGCCTTGAAGCTGCAAACAGCCTGACCCATCTTTACTCTAATGAGGTCTGAAGACGAAGCCAAGGATTTCTGCATGTCAAGGACATGGGACTGATTATCCAGGTGTCACTGAGGATTGTATAGAGTTCTGGGAGGGTGGAGCACTTGAACATGCTACCACAAAAAAACTGTGAAGGAGCTCAGAAAATGTCAGGAGATTAATCCATATGGCCACTGGTTCAGAATGAGGTCCTGAGAACAAAAATAACTTAAGTCCTCAACAGGCAGGTCTGAAAAGAAACACTGTTTAAAAGGCAGATAATCTGGGCAGCCCCTGTGGCTCAAAGGAGTAGGGCGCCCGCCCCATATGCCAGAGGTGGCAGGTTTAAACCCAGCCCCGGCCAAAAACTGTAAAAAAAAAAAAAAAGGCAGATAATCTGAGGATCAGGGAGAACAAAGAGTAAAAAGCAGTTGCGTGTGGTAGCTGAATTTCTCTCAGGGGAACACCTTGCTCTCTAAGGTCTTAGAATATTTTTTTCACTCGAGACTTAGGAAACATATATCAGACTCTGTATTTTAAGGGCCCATATTTTTAGAAGGGAAGTTGATGACTGCACTCCTGATTTATTTCTGACTTAACGAGTCACTTTCTGTCATTGAAATTTCTCTTTCTGCTTCCAGCACCGAGTAGATTTCCTTCAGCTGATGATCGACTCCCAGAACTCCGAAGAAACAGAGTCCCATAAAGGTAACCAAGGAGGGCTTCTGGGGACTCCTGATGGGGAAGCCCAGAGGGAGCAGCTCATTCTGAAAATGTGCAGGAAGCTTTCTAGAGAGAGGAGAATTTCTGCCACATTGTAGAATGACACATGTCTGGATATTATAAGTGGTAGCTGGAGGCACCTTCTAGAAGCACACAGGCATAGCCATATTCAAAGCTACAAGGGTAGCCCTGAACAAGCCTGTCATGCTTGGAAATCAGCTGGTGTCTTGGATCACCTACATGAAAAGTAATGCTGGTTCTTAGGTTCCCCCAGATCCACTGAGTCAGAATCTCTGCCTGGAAATTTACATCTAACATCAAATCAGGAGACCTACTGTTCTAATAAGGGTTATTTTAACTAGAAATACTTGGTGAGAATGTGTTCACTAGCTCAATCTACTTTGAGGATTTATTTTCCCTTTGTAATGAGGAAGCAACCAATGGAGGAAACATTTCAGATTATGTAAAAATCTTACTTCCCTTCAACCTTTCACCAACTGGTTTCACCATCTATAGATAATTTTGATTGAAACTATTACTACTATGATGGTAGAAAAATGAAGATCCAGGTCAATTTCCAGCTTCAAAACTTTGACAACCGTCTCATGAAAGTCCTCAATATTTAACAATTAGTTCTAGAGAGCAGGGATGGACGTGCTCCAGCACATCACTGCAAATATGTCTATGTGCACATCTGTTTCTGTCATCCATCCATCATTTACCTATCTATTATCTGTCTGTCTATCCCAATACAGCCTTCTGTGATGATGGAAATAGCCTATCACTTCCTGGTTGAATACAGTAACCACTGGACACATGGGGTTGTTGGGTACTGAACAAGTGGCTAGTGCCATTGAAGAGGAATTTTTAGATGTATTTAATTTTAATTAATTAAAATTTAAGTTTAAACAGGTACATGTGGTTAGTGATTATCTCATTAAACAGCAGAGCTCTAAACATCTGAGAATATAGTGTAATTTCAATTCAGTTTCATAGGGTTCATGGTTAACCACATAAAATAATTTGGTAGTTGAATTTACCTACTGATGCGTCACAAAAGTCATCACTGTTAAATCACAACTCTGTAGACCCCTATCATACTCTTCTTGTATTGTTTTTGGTAATGAATTACATGGTTGGAAGGGTTACCATGTTTACTTCAGTGATTCAGGTGTTGAAACATCCTAATCCAGTCCCAACCAACCAGTTTGGAGCCTGACCCTGGTCAGCTTCTCTCAGAAGAAAAATCAAGAGGGAGGCCAACTTACAATCATGAGGGCTTTTGCTATGTTATTGCCATTAATCAGATGACTGTCATCACCACCCCTTTGGTGTTTTCTCTATTTTTGTAGTTTATGTACATCCAAAAGAGTTCATTTTGAAGAACTGTGCCCTAGATTTTCTAGTACCTGATGTCTCTCAAAGCTATAATCCTTGCTTCTCAGGCTGGGGTATGCACACAAATCACATCTTCGAAAAGTTCAGATAGGGAACTTCTAAGGAGATTTAGGGGGGGTTTGAGACTCTGCATTTCTAATAAGCTCCCAGATGCTGCTGATGCTACTAGACCATGGGCCAACTTAGACTAATAAGAGTTTATATGAAGCCCAATATTGTTACCTTAAGTTCTGTCAACCCTGTGTAGAGGGAAGATCCTTCAATTGTCCCTGCACTAAAGGCTTATAATGCTTGAAATAATACAATCAAAGATTTTCAAGCTCTGTTGTAACTACAATACTTTCAATTTCTCCTGAGGGAGAATGCTACCCTGTATTTTACATACAGCTGGAGTACTTTTGTGATTACCCAATGGTCATACCAATCACACTGAGTATATCAGACAGAAATGGTCTCTCTGGAAGTTACCCAGATGTGTTGGTGGTGAGGACAGCATTATGAGAAGTAGATAGGCCACAATTATACACACTTCAAGACATATTTGGGCTAGTACCATTTTGCCTTCTAGAAGATAGACATCAGTGTGAAAACCACTCCCAGTGTGACTCCGATTTACTTTTCCATTTTTATCATTGGGGATTTGAGAGCTCACATGTGTTTTGCTTCCTCTGAACTGGGGTGTTCTACATTGACATGCTTTACCTAAAATATCCTTTCTTCCCTTTCAGTCCTGTCTGATCTGGAGCTTGTGGCCCAGTCAATTATCTTCATTTTTGCTGGCTACGAGACCACTAGCAGTGTTCTTTCCTTTATTATGTATGAACTGGCTACTCACCCTGATGTCCAGCAGAAATTGCAGGATGAGATTGATGCGGCTTTGCCCAATAAAGTAAGCTACAGAAAGAAGGAGGAGGTGAAGCCTTAGCAGGAATGCCTGCTCACCACTTCCTAGAAAGAGTTTTGCAAAATTTGTAAGCTTTGATTCTTTACTGGCACTACTAAGGAAGGCTCTAAAGAGAAAAACAGAGGCATAAATACAGGCAATCGACGCTGCTCTTGGAAATAAGCCATTTGTAAAACAGTGCTGGTCCTTGTGCATCTATTATGAGTTACTAAAATAATCTCAACCCCCTCCCCCCAAGAAAGCCTCAGTGGCATATAACAATAAGAAGTTTTTTGCTCACATGTCTGGATAGGTAGCTCAACAGGCTCTGGTCTGGCTGTTATCCAATTGCACCTGGCCTTAAAAGCAATGGGGTGGTGGACCCAGCTCTGCCCACAGCTGTCTCATGCTGCAGTCACAGAGCTAGTGGGGAAAAAGCCATGTAGCAACCAGGGTGTCTGACTCCAGGAGAATATCTTAACTTCTATACCATTGCTTCCAAATACAAGACCAAGTGCTAGTGACGTGTTGTCTTGGCTGTTTTCAGCTCTCTTCTCAGTTGGGACTATTAGTGGTGTGATGAGGGCTGGCTTCTGGGGCTGCCTAGTTAGGTCTGACAGTGAGGTGAACACAAAGGAGTCTTCTTCAGAGTTACAGTCAAGCCCTAACCAGTAAGTGGAAGACTGCTCCAGCAAGAGGATGGGGTAGAGTATGCAATTCTTATCCTCTTTATAGCTTTCACTGGAAGTGAAATTGTTTGCCCTGGGAGTTTCAAATCATAACCTTTCTTTATCCTTTTTGGGTAACAAAAGAACTAATTTATTATCAAATTATTTATAGAGCTTCTTATAGAGTTTCTGTGTATATCTTATGTATGTAATCAACATGTTATCAGCAGAACTTTCAACTAAAAAGTCTTACGTGGGCAGCAAAGGTCATATTCCTTTGGTAACATTTATGTACCTGAGAAAGAAAAGGCCCTATATGGTGATGCTCAGGATTTGAGTCCTGGGTAGGGAATGACCCCAGTGTTCTCCCACATCCATAATATTTCCACATGTCTCAGTGTGGCATTGAATAGGTCAAGTACTTGATAGTTATTACATGCCTTATGATGTGGAGTTCTTTATAAAAGTGTTTCTTTCAATCTCCTAACACTTCAATAGTACTGAATACACTGCGTTGATGGTCAATTACAAGTCTCCATGTATTCAAATGTGTTTATTTCTTCCCAGGCACCCGCCACCTATGATGCCCTGGCACAGATGGAGTATCTTGACATGGTGGTGAATGAAACTCTCAGATTATTCCCAATTGCTGGAAGACTTGAGAGGGTCTGTAAGAAAGATGTTGAAATCAAGGGAGTGCTCATTCCCAAAGGAACAATTGTGATGATACCAACCTATGCCCTTCACCGAGACCCAAAGTACTGGACAGAGCCTGAGGAGTTCTGCCCTGAAAGGTATGAAGTACTTGGGAGAGGGAGCCCACCCTGACCCAGCCTGGTTACAGCATATTGTGCAACTGTTAGTATGCATGACAATCATGTGATTGCACAGGCATTTACTTTAAGTCTGTTTATTTGTTAAAGTTTTCTGTTAAAAAAGTATTAATTCTTAGTAAAGCATCACAAGAATGGAGAAGCATGAATCCTATGTACTCAATTTTTATATGAGGACAATTAATGACAATTAAGGATGTGGTGGGGTTGGGGGAAGGGGAGAGCAGAGAGAGAAAGAAGGAGGGAACAGTGGGGAAAGGAAGAGCAGAGAGAGGGAAGGAGGGAGGGGGTGGGGCCTTGGTGTGTGTCACACCTTTTGGGGGCAAGACACAATTGTAAGAGAAGCTTTACCTAACAAATGCAATCAGTGTAACCTGGTTTCTTGTACCCTCAATGAATCCCCAACAATAAAAAAAAAAAAAAGAAAAAAGGACAATAAAAAGGTATTAATTGTGAAACTTTGTAAACCACTGATTAGTAAAAGGAAAGCTATATCTACTCACAGTGACACACCATAAGATAAGCCTTATTAATTATGTGACATATGTCCTGATGGCCATTTTTCTCAATATATATAACTTTTAAAATCTACAGTGTTACCACATTTTATTTATGTTTGAACTGCATCTTACTTTATGAAGGCATAAAATATACAGTGTCCACTACTTTTTATTACATATTTTTGGTATGCATATGCCATAATTCATTTCACCCTTATTTTATTTTAGAATAGGATTTTTACTCCTTTCAGTTCTGTGTTATTCTGTTTAGTTTCGAGAATTTACATTAGGAGATGTTTCCACATCTATTTTGTTCAACACCAGTTGCTATTTTCTCAAGGGCAATTTAAAAGCACAGGCTGAGAACCTGACAGGTCCTCATCCCTGATGGTTTTAGCTGCTTCAGTGAGGACACAGGAGAGCTTGGGTCTTCCTGGTGCTGTCTGTGACTGTAGTCCTGTGCCAGCTCCCTTATGCTCTCAGTAGTCAGTGGCTCTTCCAAAGCATAGTCATCAGCTCTTTAGACATCTCAGACAACCCAGCAGGCTCTTCTGGGAATACACACCCAGAGCTGGGCTTGGGCACTCTGGAAATAGTTAATGCTTCTTCATTATTCTATTGGTGAGCAAAGTTAAGAGTGAAATTGTTAGGGCACTGCCTGGTGAGTCAGGAAGCCTGAGGTCTAGACTTCTATTGACCCCTCCCTAAAAGCCTGCTGATGTTTGGGACCCTGTCTTGTTGGCCATGGTGTCCCCCAGGCTGGCATGGAGTCTGCACATCCGTGTTGGAAGAGTAAATCAGAACTGACCAAGTGCTCTGTTCCCTGGAGCAGAGCACTTCTGTGTTTCATCGAAGCTCAGCACTTCAACCTCCTCTAGCTGTATAAACACAAAATCAGAGACCACTCCCTGTATGTTCTTTGATTCATTCTGTCACCAAACAGAGAGTAAGTGGTTACTGAGTATCAGGGACTAGGTCAGGGTGTGAGAAATCCAGACGTTGCCAAAAATCTGTTATGGAGGATGTCTTACGAGTATGAATATATATCTATAAGAAGAAGTCTATAGAGCTCTTTTCATGCATCTCCATGTGCCCATCCCCTGCTCTGGGAGTGGTCAATGCATGCCAGCTTCCCCATTCACACAGCACCACACCATCCCCCAAACTCCTGTTTTTTGAGGCATTCACCTATAAATATCTCAGAATGCTCTCCAAAATATAAGGACATAGTTTACAAAACATCACCCCAATGTCATTATCACATTTGCCAAACATTTTTCTTAATATAATCAAATATTTAAGAATAATTTAACAAAATATGGGTCTAACTACCAGTAGTAGATAAGGAAAGCTGTGATTATAGTACAGGAGAGGAGCATCAAATGCCCATGTAAATTACTTGACTTAAATTATTTATAATGGAGGACGGAAAGAGAGGGAGGGAGGAGAAAAAGTAGAAGAATAAGGAGAAAAGGAGGGGATGGGACATTTAGAAAGAAAACAAAGCAGAGGAGACAGGAGGAGAAGAAAAGGAAAACGAATAATTTAAATAGCGCCAGATATTTCCTTCTGCTCCTTCCCTAATGAACATATGGTGAACATAAATCTGACTTGAGGCAGGGACCAACTTTTTCATTCATCAGTCTCATTTCTTATGTGCCTTTAGGGTGTAAACACATCACCACCCTGAATATGATTTCAGTACTTAGAAGTGAGTTTTTAACATAGTATTCATCAACAAAATGGATAGCACCTTTAGAATAAAAATGATGGAAAGGATCTGTAGCTTACAATTTTTTTATGTGTGTGTGCTTGTGCTTTTTTTGAATTAAATCATAGCTGTGTACAATAATGCAATCATGAGGTACAATGTGCTGGTTTTATATACAGACTGAAGTATTTTCATCAAACTGATTAACATAGCCTTCATGGCATTTTCTTAGTTATTGTGTTCAGACTTTTATATTCTACATTAATAAGTTTCACCTGTACCCTTTTTTTTTTAGTATTTTTTTAATTTTCAAATTAATATGAGGGTAAAACTTTTATGTTACATTGTTCTCACTTCTAGGGTAAAGTTCTATTTGTAGAAGAGCCCTTCACCCCGGGGCGTGTTATACACCCTCATAATGTGCACATAGGTGAGATCCTGCCTCATGCCCTGCCTCTTCTGCCAAATGTCCTCCCCCTCTCCCTGTAGCTTACAAATTTTTATAGCAAAATAATCTTAGCAGGATTTCAATGACTAACCCACATGAGTATTTCGTTCAGTACAGTTGTGGGGACAGGAGGTTAAGTCAGAACTCCTAACATACAGTCCATGTGGTTTTCATTTTATTAACATTACTACTGTGCATCCAGGTTCAGCAAGGAGAACAAGGACAGCATAGATCCTTACACATATATGCCCTTTGGATCTGGGCCCCGAAACTGCATTGGCATGAGGTTTGCTCTTATGAACATGAAACTTGCTCTCATCAGAGTCCTGCAGAACTTCTCCTTCAAGCCTTGTAAGGAAACACAGGTCAGTAAACGTTCTGTATAAATAATGCCTTATTGGGAGTTTCATTAAGTGTGGAGTCTATACAAGTAGTTCCCAAGTTATAAACATCAGACTTATGTATAACTTGTACTTACAAACAGAGGTTATTACAGGTAATAGGTAAATGTACGTGTTCTAAGTTACATACAAATTAAACTTAAGAACAAATCTACAGAACCTACCTTGTTCATAACCCAGGGACTTCTTTATTTAAAAAAAGAACATGCTTGTTAATCTTTTTAGTAAGTTATTTTATTGGGCAAATAATCTATTTGGAACCATCAATGATCCTTGAGGGTGTTTTGGTTCTGCAGTTCAAAATGTGCCTTTATTTAAAACAAACTATAAAAATAACTAAAGTCAAACATATTAGTATGACATAATTATGTCCAGTCTCTTTGAAATTGACCAAGGTTTATATTCAGTTTTAAGTCAGTTGGAAACATGGGGAAGTGTTCTCACAGTCACGCAGTGCTATGATTACCTCACCATGACATCTCAGTGGTGCTGTCCTTCACCCAAACCTACCGAAGCTGCCTCATGACGGAAGTTCTTAGCCATGGATGCTACACTGCAGTCACTAGGGTGCTTTAAAAATTACTATGTGAGGATCATCTCAGATAGTCTAAAAAGTAGACCCAGAATGTGGCTTTAAATGCTTCCCTCTTGGTTCTTATTTGAAGCCAAGTTTGAAAAACACTGATTGAGGCATGGCTGCCAGACATGAGGATTAACATAGGGCCATTCTGAGTGTTTGAATTCCCCTCTTGGTTGCTTACTTTATACAAGGTTGGCTCCTTTTCCACCCAATAATAATTTTGTGAATGTTCTTCCCACTCTCCTCATTCTGTATTCATCTTTCAAGTCCTAGGTCAAACTACAATCCCCTCCAAGGAATCTTCTCTATTCCAGGGTCCATTCTCTGCTCTATTTTCGGTTATACCAAGATATTATCATCACCCAACTTTGTACCTTGCCATTAATCATCCGGTTTTCATCTGTATATTTTCAGTATATCTGAGAATACCTCTCAACTCCCTTAACTATATCTCCTCATTTTATTCCTTTCATAAAATCAGAATGGTGGCTTGAAGCAGACATTGTTCACTGCAAATATTCAGTAATTGTTTAGGGTGATTTATAGTTTATTTGGATGTCATGAATGCAAACTTCAAGGTATTTTGATTTTAAAATTTAGCAAATGACCTTTGTGTGTGTGTGTGTCCATCTGTCTGTCTGTAAGGAAAATATATTAATCCATATGAAATAAAAAATAATAAGGTATTGCAGTTGTAGAAACATTTGGGTTTTCATCTGAAAACCTTCAAAAACAATTGTCATTAATTTATATCAACCAAGACACAGTAAGTTACACATTGCAGGAGTTACACATTCCATATGCAACTTCTCCCTTACATAATCTTTCAGTAGGGGAGAGGAAGAGGATGGAGATAGTTTCCATATTATTTGCAGCTATAGGGCAGCTATGTAGCTGCCCAGTAAGTTTGTACAGACTGAGCCCATCTCTGAGAGAAACCATGCTGCAGGCATGCCTGGGGTGAGCAATATGCTCCCAGGCAAGCTTCCCAGCATTACAGGCTGGCTTTTCTTAATCTCCATGACAATTTGTTTGCCCTGTACTCTATTAAGATCAGAAGGTTACTCAGGGCTGGCTCCCCAATGTGGAAAGAGTGACTCAGTGAGAATTGTTCCCAAACTATTAATCAAAACACTGTAGGATGTGAGAAGTGCCCCCATTTCCATGACATTTGAAAAAACCTAGAGAAGATAGTTTTAAAAATAGTATAATACTTTCTAAAGGTACCTTTCCATCATTATACTGCATGGTTCAACTGAGAGTGGATACTGTATTGTTAAGAATTCAAAGACCACCTATATGATTGAAATGTATAGTACCTACTCAGGATAATGCTGCGAAATTCAACGTACACAAAATGAGTTGTATGTGGCTTTTTGAAAATAGTTTGCCATAATGCCTAAAAATTTGGAATAAATAAATTTCGAAGATTCATTCATTTTACATAAAATTTAAATTAAAAAATATTTTAGCTAACATGAATTTGTCTCAGACTTGTCACAACATAGGTGCTTAATAAATATTATATCAAATGATGGGTGGAAGAATACTTCACTGTCCAGTTTTTACACACCTTATCAAATAAGTATAAAGAATTCAAGATAGATGATGCTAAAAGTAGTTTTTTAAATTTGCAAAGCATTTTTATCCTTAATTTATCTTTTCTGCTTTGTTTCTACCTTTACTTCATTTGCTTCATTTATCATTTCAGATTCCCGTGAAATTAAACACAAAAGGAATACTTCAGCCAGAAAAACCCATTGTTCTAAGGATTGAGTCAAGAGACGGGACCATACATGGAGCCTGACTTTCCCTAACGGGATCTGCCCTGTTGTTCTGGAAAGCTACATCTAAGAACAGTAGAGACCCCAATTTATATTGTAAAGAAAACTCAGAAATGAAGACGAGCTTAACTCAGAGCACTGGATGAATGACTGGGGATTCTGTACATTCATTGTGCTGCCTCAGTGTCTGTGGAAGACTGTATGTCATGTGACATAAAGGAGGTGACTAAACTAATGCCACATATGTGGACTCTGCTACTCTGATTCTCATAGGGCAAGCTCCACCCACCTCCAGTTGGTACTGTTAACTCCTACTTAGCTCTGATAAGAAAATAAACATTTCTCAACATTTTAGCAAGAATTTTGGATGAATGTGAGAATTATTGTGACTTTAATAGTGGCATTTATAGCACATATTTGTAATGTTCTATAATAAATATTATAAAGAGCAAACCAATATATATTTCTTTATAAAAGTATTATCTGATGGTTTCGTGCACATTAAGGAAGAATCTGTAGACATGAATGATTGAGAACCAACAACTAAGAATGTTTTGTTATCATAATCACTCGTTCTGTGAGGCCTTTTTCAAAACTCCAACTTGATTATCAACATCTGTGAGAGTTAATTCACTGTGACTTTGCCTTTTGTCTTTTTTTTTTTTTTTACACAGTGTAACAAAGAGATTTTATTTAGGAAGAGCAAAGAGAAGGTTTTGACCACCTCAAAAGAGATTTGGGAGTGGGTTTCTCTATGAAGGAGGAAAGGTGAGAAAGACCAGAAAGTATTTTCATAGTTTAGTTGTACCTTTTGAAGCACAGATCCTCCAAACAGAAAATAAACAGAAACAATGGATATAAACAGAACTCTAGACAAAAAGGCCCAATAGATGTTTATAGACTATTCTAAGCAAAACTCACTAAAGAAACATTCTTCTCATCAGCTCATGAGCATTCTCTCAGACTGATCATGTCCTACACCACAAAACATGTCTCAGAACATTTTTAAAATATAGAAATTACACCATGCATTGTCTCAGACCACAAAGGAATAAAATTAGAAATCCACTCCAACAGGAACACTCATTTCTGCACAAAGTCATGAAAAGTGAACAACCTACTAGTGTAAGATAGTTGGCGAGAAAATCCTATCCTAGTGTAGGATAGTTGGAGAAAATAAAGATGGAAATCAAAAGATTTTTCAAACTAAATGAGAAAGGAGACACAAGTTATCAAAAACTGTGGCATGCACCTAAAGAAGTACCTAAATGCCTCCATCCAAAAGACAGAAAGATCACAAATTGATGATCTAATGAAACATCTCAAGAAACTGGAAAAGGAAGAGCATACCAATACCAAACTAAGCAGAAGAAAGGGAATAACTAAGATTATAGCAAAAGTAGATGAAATTGATATCAAATGAACTATGCAGAGGATCCACAAAACAAAAGTTGGCTGTTTGAAAAGATGAACATAATTGACAAATTGACAGGCCTCTTACTAGACTAGCCAGAAGGAGAGAACAAAGGACTCTATTAAGCTCAATTAGATATGAAAAGAGAGAAATCTTCTCTGATACCAGGGAAATAGAAAATATCATCTCTGAATACTATAAAAATCTCTATGTTCATAAACGTTAAAATGTGAAGGAAATGGAAAAATTCTTGGAAACACACAAACTCCTGAGGGTCAGTCAAGAAGAAATAGAAATCCTGAACAAGTCAATATCAAATATTGAAATTGAAGCAGCAATAAAAATGATTTCAAGAAGTAAAAGTCCCAGATCAGATAGTTTCCATGTAAATTTTACCAGATGTACCAAGAAAAACTAGTACTTATCCTGCAGAAATTATTCTGAAATATGAAGAAGGAAGGCACTCTTCCCAACTCATTCTATGAAGGTAATACCACCTTAATACCAAAGCCAGGAAAAGGCACAACAACAACAACAAAAAAAACTATGGACTAATATCCCTATGATTATACATGCAAAAATTCTCAATAAAATTCCAGCTGCAAATAAAACAAACTAATTTTTTTAATTTAAGAGGTTTATTCCTTTATTTTTTTTATTAAATCATAGCTGTGTACATTGATATGATCATGGGGCATCACACACTAGCTTCATAAACCGTTTGACACATTTTCATCACACTGGTTGACATAGCCTTCCTGGCGTTTTTCAGTTATTGGGCTAAGACACTTACATTCTACATTTACTAAGTTTCACATATATCCTTGTAAGATGCACCGCAGGTGTAATCCCACCAATCCCCCTCCCTCTACTCACCTCCCCCCTCCCTCCCCTCCCTTTCCCCCTTCCCCCTAGTCTTAGGTTGTAGCTGGGTTATAGCTTTCATGTGAGAGCCCTAAATTAGTTTCATAGTAGGGGTGAGTACATTGGGTACTTTTTTTTCCATTCTTGAGATACTTTACTAAGAAGAATATGTTCCAGCTCCATCCATATAAACATGAAAGAGGTAAAGTCTCCATCTTTCTTTAAGGCTGCATAATATTCCATGGTGTACATATACCACAATTTATTAATCCATTCGTGGATTGATGGGCACTTGGGCTTTTTCCATGACTTAGCAATTATGAATAGGGCTGCAGTAAACATTCTGGTACAAATATCTTTGTTATGATGTGATTTTTGGTCTTCTAGGTATATGCCCAGTAGAGGAATTACAGGATTGAATGGCAGATCTATTTTTAGATCTCTAAGTGTTCTCCATATCTCTTTCCAAAAAGAATGTATTAATTTGCATTCCCATCAGCAGTGCAAAAGTGTTCCCTTTTCTCTACATCCACGCCAACATCTCTGGTCTTGGGATTTTGTGATATAGGCTAGTCTCACTGGAGTTAGATGATATCTCAAAGTAGTTTTGATTTGCATTTCTCCGATTATTAAAGATGATGAGCATTTTTTCATATGTTTGAAGGCCGCGCGCCTGTCTTCTTCAGAGAAGTTTCTCTTCAAATCCCTTGCCCAGCCTGCAATGGGATCCCTTGTTCTTTTCTTGCTAATGCGTTTTTTCTTGCTAATGCATTTGAGTTCTCTGTGGATTCTGGTTATCAGATCTTTGTTGGAGGCATAACCTGCAAAACTCTTCTCCCATTCTGAAGGTTGTCTGTTTGCTTTACTTACTGTGCTCTTGGATGTTCAGAAGCTCTTTAGTTTGATCAGATCATAATAATGGTATTTTAAGTGTTGCTTCAATTGCCAGGGGGGTTCTTCTCATAAAATACTCGCCCAGACCAATTTCTTCAAGTGTTTTCCCTGCACTCTCTTCTAGTATTTTTATAGTTTCAGGTCTTAAGTTTAAACCTTTTATCCAGTGAAAGTCAATTTTTGTTAATGGTGAAGGGTGTGGGTCCAGTTTCAGTTTTCTATAGGTCGCCACACAGTTCAGAACTGTTTGTTACATAGAGAATCTTTTCCCCACTGAATTTTTTTTTATTAAGTCATTTGTACATAGATCATAAATGCATTTATGCCATTGTGGGATTCAATGTGTTGATAATTTGTACAAATTGGAGTGCTTACATCCTACTAATTAACATAGCCTTCACATCATTTACCTAATTACAGCATTAAGGTGAAGGGGCATTAAGGTGAAGTTCCACTGCACCCCAGAATGGTTACTCAGTCTCATATGTGCTCCTTGAGGTATGAGGCCTTGAGAAGGGAAAATTCCATTCTTGGCTAGAAGAGAGACTTGGGGGTTAATTCCTCCCTGCTTGTTAAAACAGCAGAGACTCAGGGGTTAATTCCTCCCTGTTTGCTGAAAAGGCCTTGAGAAAGGAATCTGGGAGGGCCCTGCCAAGTTGCAGCTGAAGATTTAACATCTACCTGGGGCAATGCACTGTTGCACTTCATTCCCTAACTTCAAGTTACACAAAAAGCTTTTTTTTACTCTTGAAAGCTATAACCCAGTTATAACCTAAGAATATGGGGAATGGGGAGAGGGAGGGGAGGGAGGGGAGAGGATGGGCAGAGGGAGGGTGATAGGGGGATTACACCTGCGGTGCATCTTACAAGGGTACATGTGAAACTTAGTAAATGTAGAATATAATTGTCCTAACACAATAACTAAGAAAATGCCAGGAAGGCTATATTAACCAGTGTGATGAAAATGTGTCAAACTGTTTATAAAACCAATGTATGGTACCCCATGATCGCATTAATGTACACAGCTATGATTTAATAAAAGTTTTATTTACTCTTTGAGAGAAAAGGGAAAACAGAACAAACAGCCAAGAGTCCTCGAAGTTTATTTTTAAGTAAAACATCCCAGAATTAGAAATGATGTGTATGTGCTTTGTAACATTTATGCTGAGGAGGAATTTGTATGGCAGTTTTCAATTATTCCATTTGTTCTTTACTTTTGGTTATTTTTGTCTGATAAGTTTGGATATATAAGAAAGTGAATAAAGATGGGCTATGCTGAAGGCCTAAATGAGCCTCAGTCTTCCCTTTGCAAATCATTCATTCCATCTGTGGTGTTTACCTCCGTGTAGCTGACTAGGCAAAGTGGACAGTAACATCAAGGCATTTGTGTTCTACACCTGATAGATCCAACTTGACTTACAATATGCTCCATAGGTGTGGTCCCCCTATTAACCCTCCCTCTATCGACCCACTTTCTTCCCTTCCCCTACCACTCCCCTTCCCTCTTTCATCCTGGGCTATAGTTGTGATTCATCTTTCATATGAAAGTGTGAGTGATTATAAAATGGTTTTTGTTTGCATTTCTCTGATAATTAAAGATTATGAGCATTTTTTCATGTGTCTGTAGACCATGTGCCTGTCTTCTTCAGAGAAGCTTCTGTTCATGTTTCTTGCCCACAATGAAATGGGATCACTTGTTCTTTTCTTATTAGCAAGTTTGAGTTCTCTGTGAATTCTGGTTATTAGACCTTTGCCGGAAATATAACCTGCAAAAATCCTCTCCCATTCTGAGGGCTGTTTACTTGCTTTATATACTGTGTTCTTGGCAATGCAGAAACTTTTTAGTTTGATCAGATCCCAGTAATGTATTTTTGGAGTTGCTTCAATTGCCCATGGGTGTCCTCCTCAAAGTATTCTCCCAGGCCAATTTTTTCAAGTGTTTCCCCTGCATTCTTTCCAAGAATTTTTATAGTTTCATGTCTTAAGGTTAAGTCCTTTAACCAGTGAGAGTCAATTTTTGTTAAAAGAGAAAGGTGTGGGTCCAGTTTCAGTCTTCTGCAAGTCACCAGCCAATTCACCCAGCAACATTTGTTAAATAGGGACTCTTTTGTTGCTGTCCACTAGCCCAATCAATAACACAGACATATCACTGCAGACGGAATGAATTAATTATTAAGGGAAGACTGTGGGCTCGCTCAGGCCCACAGCAATTGCCAATCTTTATTCGTTGTATTGTATATCCAAACTCATCAGATAAGAATAAGTAAGACTAAAGAACAAAAGCATTAGCTGAGACTGCTATAAAAATTTCTCCTCAGCATAAATGTTGCAAAGCACATACACGTGATTTCTAAGTCTGGAGTATATAACTTAAAGATAAACTACAAGGATACCAGGCTGTCTGTTCTGCTCACCCACCTCCCTCAAAGGTTAAATGAAACTTTTGTGTAATTTGAAGTTAGGGAATGAAGAGCAACAGTTTAGCTCCAGACAGGTGCTAAATCTCCAGCTACAACTTGGCGGGGACCTCAAGGATTCCTTTCTTAAGACCTTTCAGCAAGCAGGGAAGAATTAACTCCTGCATCTCTGCTGTTTTAGCAAGGAGGGAGGAATTACCCCCGAGTCTCGTTTATAGCCGAGAATGGAATTTTCCTGTCTTAGGTTCTCGTACCACAAGGAGCACATATGAGACAAAGCCACTTTTCTGGGATGCTGAACACTGTGCCCCCTCACTTTTTCCCCCAATTTATATTTTTGATAGGCTTATCAAAGATCAAATGATAATAAGATCAAATGATCAAATGAGTTCATCTCTTGGTTTTCAATTCTGTTCCATCTACCTCTCTATTTTTGTGCCAGTACCATGCTGTTTTGATCACTATGGATTTATAGTATAGTCTGAAGTCTGGAAGCACGATTCCTCCCGATTTGTTTTTATTTCTGAGTAATGTCTTGGCTATTTGAGGTTTTTTCTGTTTCCACATAAAATGAAGTACTAATTTTTCCAGATCTTCAACGTATGACAGAGGTGCTTTAATAGGGATTGCATTAAATCTGTAGATTGCTTTGAGTAGTATAGACATTTTAACAATGTTGATTTTTCCCAGCCATGAGCATGGTATATGTTTCCATTTGTTAGCATGTTCAGCTATTTCTTTTCTTAGAGTTTCATAGTTCTCTTTATAGAGATCTTTCATGTCATTTGTTAGGTACACACCCAGATATTTCATCTTCTTTGGCACTATTGTATAAGGAATAGAGTACTTGATTGTTTTTTTACCTTGACTATGTTGGTATATATAAAGGCTACAGATTTGTGAGTATTGATTTTGTACCCTGAGACGCTGCTGTATTCCTTGATCTCTTCTAGGAGTTTTGTAGTTGAGTCCTACATAATATACATATATGTCCTATATATGATATACAATCATATCATCTGCAAAGAGTGAAAGTTTGATCTCCTCTGATCCTATTTGGCTACCCTTGATTGCCTTCTCTTGCCTGATTTAGATGGCTAAGCCTTACATTACAATGTTAAAAAGCAGTTGAGACAATGAGCAATCTTTCCTGGTTCCTGATCTGAGTGGAAATGATTTCAATTTAACTCCATTCAATACGATATTGGCTGTGGGTTTGCTGTAGATGGCCTCTATTAGTTTAAGAAATGTCCCTTCTACCAATTTTCTTAAGTTTTCTGATCATGAAGGGATGCTGGAGATTATCAAAAGCTTTTTCTGCATCGATTGAGAGAATCATATGGTCTTTTTTTTTTAATTGTTTATATGATGTATTATATTTATGGATTTATATACATTGAACCAGCCTTGAGACTCTAGGATAAAATCCCCTTGGTCGTGGTGTATAATTTGTTTGATGTGTTTCTGGATTCTGTTTGTTAGGATCTTATTGAATATTTTTGCATCAATATTCATTAGAGATATTGGTCTATAATTTTCTTTTCTTGTTGGGTCTTTTCCTAGTTTGGGGATCAGGGTGATGTTTGCTTCATAGAACACGTTGGGAAGTATTCCTTATTTTTCTATGTTTTGGAAAAGATTAAGTAATATAGGTACTAGTTTCCTTTAAAGGTTTGGTAGAAAAGCAGAAAGAGGGATGGAGGGAGCGGGTGGGGCCTTGGTGTGTGTCACACTTTATGGGCGCAAGACATGATTGCAAGAAGGACTTTGCCTAACAATTGCAATCAGTGTAACCTGGCTTATTGTACCCGCAAATGAACAAATAAACAAATAAAAAAGCAGCCAGACACACAAGCACACAGATGCACAGACAATCAGAACAAGTAAACAAGCAAACAGACAAAAAAAATCCAAAAAGAGAAAAAAAAAACTCAAATAGCCTAATGTAAGCACTCTCAGTAATCATAAGAAGGGAAGAAGAGAAAAAATAGTATTAATAATAATTTTTACAGAAAAAATTAATAACTCCTACAAGAAAGAAAAGGGAAAAAAGCAAAAGAGCAAAAAGAATGAGAAAAGAAAAAAGGCACCAACAACAAAAATTTTATTTGGTTGTTATATATATATCCCTCTGTGTGTGTGTATATATACATATATATATATATACAACTATATATATGCCATAGGGATCAACTTTAGTAGGAATATATTTATGTTGCAATATAATTTATGGACACCAGGTGGCTCCATGAGTGGTTCCCAGGCTTATACCTGATTCCTCGCTTACACTGTTCTTGTTGGTTGCCTGGCTACCTGCATGGCACTTAGACTGCCGAACTTTTGATTCCACTGATCTCAAAAAATCTTCACAGGCAGGGTTCACAAATTCTCCCTGCAACAGCACCTGTGAAGTGCGGGATATCCTGGGCCTGCTTTGGGTGCAGGATGGTTGCCTGCTGGTGAGCCTCAAATCGCCACCCCTGGCCTGAGTGGAAAGGTGCCTGCAGCAGTCGCCATTTCCCAAATATCAAAACATATCTGCTTCCTATCCAGGATCTTTCCCGTCTGAGTGTCTCTCCCATGGACTAGCCCCAGCAGTGCCACTCCAGACAGCACCCCTATCTGGCCGCCAAATTCCTCTCAGAGTCCACACTTCACCAATCTTTCCACACAACACCTAGTTTCCCCATGAACTGGGGATTGTAATCCTCCATGGGAGGGGGGCTGGTTGCTGCCGCCACCACAGTCCTCCCCCTCACGGCTTCAGCAGCGGCACAGAAAATTTCCTGGTAGTCTCCACAGCTCCAGATTACACTCCAAATCCAGCAATCCACCACTTCGCTGCACACTCCAAACAACCTGTCCACAAAAATGTTCCACACTGGGAATGATCTAGTCCATTCACTCTCACCTGTTGTTCCTGGAGAACTGAGTTAAACGTCTATCCATTTGCCATCATGCTCTGCCTCCAATTCTGCTCTAATTTTAATTCTTTTTTTCTGCTGGATTTGGGGTTGAAATGTTCTTCCTTTTCCAGTTGCTTGAGAAGTCCCATTAAGTTATTGACTTCCTCTCTTTCTTTTCTTTTAAGGTAGGATTGCAATGCTATAAATTTCCCTCTGAGGACTGCCTTCACGGTATCCCAGAAGTTCTGGTAATTCGTGTCTTCATTATCATTTTGTTCCAAAAATTTGGTAATTTCCTTCTTAATATCATCTATGACCCAGCTATCATTCAGCATGAGGTTATTTAGTTTCCATGATTTTGTATGAGTATGAAGATTCCTGTTATTACTGAGTTCAACTTTTATTCCATGAGGGTCCAAGAAAATACAAGGAATAATTTCTATTCTTTTAAATTTGCTTAGGTTAGACTTGTGACCTAAGATGTAATCAATTTTGAAGGATGTTCCATACACTGTTGAGAAGAATGTTTATTTGGTTTTGTTAGGATGAAATGTTCTGTAGATGGCTGTTAAATCCAATTGTTTTTTTTGTTGTTGTTGTTGTTGTTGTTTTATTGTTGGGGATTCATTGAGGGTACAATAAGCCAGGTTACACTGATTGCAATTGTTAGGTAAAGTCCCCCTTGCAATCATGTCTTACCCCCATAAAGTGTGACACACACCAAGGCCCCACCCACCTCCCTCCTTCCCTCTTTCTGTTTCCCCCCCATAACCATAATTGTCATTAATTGTCCTCATATCAAAATTGAGTACATAGGATTCATGCTTCTCCATTCTTTACTAAAGTGATGCTTTACTAAGAATAATGTCTTCCACGTCCATCCAGGTTAATACGAAGGATGTAAAGTCTCCATTTTTTTTTAATGGCTGAATAGTATTCCATGGTATACATATACCACAGCTTGTTAATCCATTCCTGGGTTGGTGGGCATTTAGGCTGTTTCCACATTTTGGCGATTGTAAATTGAGCTGCAATAAACAGTCTAGTACAAGTGTCCTTATGATAAAAGGATTTCTTTCCTTCTGGGTAGATGCCCAGTAATGGGATTGCAGGATCAAATGAGAGGTCTAGCTTGAGTGCTTTGAGGTTTCTCCATACTTCCTTCCAGAAAGGTTGTACTAGTTTGCAGTCCCACCAGCAGTGTAAAAGTGTTCCCTTCTCTCCACATCCACGCCAGCATCTGCAGTTTTGAGATTTTGTGATGTGGGCCATTCTCACTGGGGTTAGATGATATCTCAGGGATGTTTTGATTTGCATTTCTCTAATATATAGAGATGATGAACATTTTTTCATGTGTTTGTTAGCCATTCGTCTGTCATCTTTAGAGAAAGTTCTATTCATGTCTCTTGCCCATTGATATATGGGATTGTTGGCTTTTTTCATGTGGATTAATTTGAGTTCTCTATAGATCCTAGTTATCAAGCTTTTGTCTGATTGAAAATATGCAAATATCCTTTCCCATTGTGTAGGTTGTCTCTTTGCTTTGGTTATTGTCTCCTTAGCTGTACAGAAGCTTTTCAGTTTAATGAAGTCCCATTTGTTTATTTTTGTTGTTGTTGCAATTGCCATGGCAGTCTTCTTCATGAAGTCTTTCCCCAGGCCAATATCTTCCAGTGTTTTTCCTATGCTTTCTTGGAGGATTTTTATGGTTTCATGCCTTAAATTTAAGTCCTTTATCCATCTGGAATCAATTTTTGTGAGTGGGGAAAGGTGTGGGTCCAGTTTCAGTATTTTACATGTAGACATCCAGTTCTCCCAACACCATTTATTTAAAAGGGAGTCTTTCCCCCAAGGTATGTTCTTGTTTGGTTTATCAAAGATTAGGTGGTTGTAAAATGTTAGTTTCATTTCTTGGCTTTCAATTCGATTCCAAGTGTCTATGTCTCTGTTTTTATGCCAGTACCATGCTGTCTTGAGCACTATGGCTTTGTAGTACAGACTCAAATCTGGTATGCTGATGCCCCCAGCTTTATTTTTGTTACAGAGAACTGCCTTAGCTATATGGGTTTTTTTCCGGTTCCATACAAAATGCAGAATCATTTTTTCCAAATCTTGAAAGTACGATGTTGGTATTTTGATAGGAATGGCATTGAATAGGTAGATTGCTTTGGGAAGTATAGACATTTTAACAATGTTGATTCTTCCCATCCATGAGCATGGTATGTTCTTCCATTTGTTTATATCCTCTGCTATTTCCTTTCTCAGGATTTCATAGTTTTCTTTATAGAGGTCCTTCACCTCCTTCGTTAGGTATATTCCTAGGTATTTCATTTTCTTTGAAACTATGGTGAAGGGAGTTGTGTCCTTAATTAGCTTCTCATCTTGACTGTTATTGGTGTACACAAAGGCTACTGACTTGTGGACATTGATTTTACATCCTGAAACATTACTGTATTTTTTGATGACTTCTAGGAGTCTTGTGGTTGAGTCTTTGGGGTTCTCTAAGTATAAGATCATGTCATCAGCAAAGAGGGAGAGTTTGACCTCCTCTGCTCCCATTTGGATTCCCTTTATTTCCTTGTCTTGCCTGATTGTATTGGCTAGAACTTCCAGCACTACGTTGAACAGTAAAGGTGACAGAGGACAACCTTGTCTGGAAGGTTGAAGAGGAAAAGCTTTGAGTTTTACTCCATTCAGTAAAATATTGGCTGTGGGTTTGTCATAGATAGCTTCAATCAGTTTTAGAAATGTGCCACCTATGCCTATACTCTTCAGTGTTCTAATTAGAAAAGGATGCTGGATTTTATCAAATGCTTTTTCTGCATCTATTGAGAGGATCATGTGATCTTTATTTTTGCCTCTGTTAATATGGTGGATAACGTTTATAGACTTGCGTATGTTAAACCAGCCTTGCATCCCTGGGATGAAGCCTACTTGATCATGATGAATGACTTTTTTGATGATAAGCTGTAATCTATTGGCTAGGATTTTGTTGAGAATTTTTGCGTCTATGTTCATGAGTGAGATTGGTCTGAAATTCTCCTTTTTGTTTGGGTCTTTTCCTGGTTTTGGTATCAGGGTGATGTTTGCTTCATAGAATGTGTTGGGGAAGATTCCTTCTTCCTCAATTTTCTGGAATAATTTCTGCAGTACAGGAATAAGCTCTTCCTTGAAGGTTTGATAGAATTCTGGAGTGAAGCCATCTGGACCAGGGCATTTTTTGGTTGGAAGATTTTTTATTATTTCTTTGATCTCAGTGCTTGAAATTGGTCTGTTCAGGAGCTCTATTTCTTCCTGGCTGAGTCTAGGGAGAGGGTGTGATTCCAAATATTGATCCATTTCCTTCACATTGTCAAATTTCTGGGCATAGAGTTTCTGGTAGTATTCAAAGATGATCTCTTGTATCTCTGTGGGATCGGTTGTTATTTCCCCTTTATCATTTCTGATTGAGGTTACTAGAGATTTTACTTTTCTATTCCTCATTAGTCTGGCCAATGGTTTGTCTATTTTATTTATTTTTTCAAAAAACCAACGGCTTGTTTCATTAATTTTCTGAATGGTTCTTTTGTTTTCAATTTCATTGATCTCTGATTTGATTTTGGATATTTCTTTTCTTCTACTGAGTTTAGGCTTAGATTGTTCTTCTTTTTCCAATTCCATAAGATCTCTTGTGAGATTGTTGATGTGCTCTCTTTCTGTTTTTCAAATGTAGGTATCTAAAGTGATGAATTTTCCTCTCAAAACTGCTTTTGCAGTATCCCACAGGTTTTGGTAGCTTGTGTCTTCATTGTTATTATGTTCAAGGAAGTTAATGATTTCCTGTTTTATTTCTTCCTTCACCCATCTGTTATTCAACAGAAGATTGTTTAGTTTCCATGCCTTTGGGTGGGGTCGAGCATTTTTGTTAGAGTTGAGTTCCACCTTTAGTGCCTTAATGTCTGAGAAGATACAAGGTAAAATTTCAATTCTTTTGATTCTGTTGATATTTGTTTTGTGTCCCAGGATATGATCAATTTTGGAGAATGTTCCATGGGGTGATGAGAAGAATGTATATTCTTTATCTTTGGGATGGAGTGTTCTATATGCGTCTATCAAGCACAGTTGTTCTAGGGTCTCATTTAAGTCTCTTACATCCTTGTTTAAATTCTGTTTAGAGGATCTGTCCAGCTCTGTAAGAGGAGTGTTAAGGTCCCCTGTTATGATGGTATTATCAGATATCATATTGCTCAGACTGAGTAAGGTCTGTTTCAAGAATCTGGGAGCATTTAAATTGGGTGCATAGATATTTAGAATTGAAATGTCTTCTTGTTGTATTTTTCCCTTGACCAATATAAAATGACCATCTTTGTCTTTTTTGACTTTAGTTACTTTAAATCCACATGTATCTGAAAATAAGATTGCAACTCCTCTTTTCTTCTGAATTCCATTTGCCTGAAAAATTGTCTTCCAACCCTTGACTCGGAGCTTTAATTTGTCTTTTGAAGCCAGGTGTGTTTCTTGCAGACAGCAAATGGATGGCTTGTGTTTTTTAATCCAGTCAACCAATCTATGTCTCTTCAGTGGGGAATTCAAGCCGTTAACATTTATTGAGATAATTGATAAGTGTGGTAGTATATTATTCGTCTTATTTTGTGAGAGTCCATTCCTTAGTTTTATCTTTTGCATCAGTGTGGAGGTTAGGTTCTGTCCTTTAATTTCTGAGTTCTACTTTGCTGCTGATCCATTGTGGTGGTCAGTGTGCAGAACAGGTTGAAGTATTTCCTGTAGAGCCGGTCTTGTTGTGGCAAATTTCCTCAATGTTTGTATATCCGTAAATGATTTGATTTCTCCGTCAATTTTGAAGCTTAGCTTAGCAGGGTACAGAATTCTGGGCTGGAAATTGTTCTGTTTAAGTAGATTAAAGGTAGATGACCATTGTCTTCTTGCTTGGAAAGTTTCATTAGAGAAGTCTGCGGTCACTCTGATGGATTTGCCCCTGTAGGTCAACTGGCGCTTACTCCTAGCAGCTTGCAGAATCTTTTCTTTTGTCTTGACTTTGGACAGGTTCATCACAATGTGTCTTGGAGAAGCTCGGTTAGAGTTGAGGCGACCTGGGGTCCGATATCCCTCTGAAAGCAGTGTGTCAGAATCTTTGGTGATATTTGGGAAATTTTCTTTTATAATATTCCGTAGTATGGCTTCCATTCCTCTGGGGCATTCTTCTTCCCCTTCTGGAATTCCTATAACTCGTATGTTGGAACGCTTCATAAAGTCCCATAATTCTGACAGTGAACGTTCTGCTTTCTCTCTCTTCTTTTCTGCCTCTTTTACTATCTGAGTTATCTCAAAAACTTTGTCTTCTATCTCTGAAATTCTTTCTTCTGCATGGTCTAACCTGTTGCTGATACTTTCCATTGCATCTTTAAGTTCCCTGATTGACTGTTTCATTTCCTTCAGCTCTACTATATTCTTTTTATATTCTTCATATCGTTCATCTCTGATTTGATTCTGTTTTTGGATTTCCTTTTGGTTATTTTCCACTTTATTAGCAGTTTCCTTCATCGTTTCCATCATTTCTTTCATTGTTTTCAACAGGTGTACTCTAAATTCCCTTTCTGTCATTCCTAACATTTCTGTATAGGTGGAATCCTCTGCAGTAGCTACCTCATGGTCCCTTGGCGGGGTTGTTCTGGACTGGTTCTTCATGTTGCCTGGACTTTTCTGCTGATTCTTCCTCATGGGTGATTTCTTTTATCTGTTTCCTTGCCCTAATTTTCCTTTCACTTCCTCTTGCTCTTTAAGTTCTCGTGCCTGTGGACTAAGAGTTACAGGACCAGAAGTGTGAGAAGGTTTCAGAGCAAAAAAGGGATGAAAGAAAGGAGGACCGAGTGATAAGGAAAAAAAAAGAAAAATAGAGAAAGGAGAGGGGGTGGGTAAAAGGAATATTGACAAAAAGAAGAGAGGCACAGAAAGAGGGAGACAGAGCAATATAGGTGTACAGTAGGGTACTTTGATTCAACCTTAAAAAAAAAAACCACCTTCTGAGGGTTCCCAGTTGGGTGGTTCCCTTGAGGTCAGCAGCTCTTTGCTAACCTGATCAGACACAGTACCCCACCTCCACCAAGGAGAGAGGAAAGACAAAAATGCTATAAATCAAACCAAAAGAAGCAAACAGAAAACTTTACGGGATAAAATTGGATGGAAAAACCAAATAATAGTGGTAGAAACAGTAACAAAAATGAAGTTCTAATTATTGAAATCGGCAGCAATGGGAAATTATAATTAAACTAGAAAAATTGAGAAAGAAAAAGGATCTGTATGGAAAAGGTTGAACTTAAAAACAAAACAACAATGCACAACATCAAAATAAACAAAAAAAAAAACAACGAAACCAAAAAAAAAAAAAAAACACACACAACCAAAAACAAAGCAGTATGTATATGTTATTGAATATTGTCTGGGCAACACGTGGTCTTCTGGGGTATGAGATGTTAATCACAGTTCTGATACGACTGGAGGCTGCTAGTTTCTCAAACCCCAGCAGGTAGACACCCTAAATCTCTCTTCAGCCCACTTAAAAGTCACTTTGAACTTGTTCACTTACTGAGCAGAAGCTTTCTCAGGGAAGTGCTTGTCGCTGGAATCACTGCTGAAGTGGCTATCCACTTACCCTGTGTCTCCCTCTGCCCCCGAGGGTTAGGGCTGCAAGGCGGCTCAGACCCTGCCCTTAGGCTACTTGGTCACTGGGTTACCAGCTCCCACCCAATTCCAGCTCTGCGACCCTGAGGGCGGAGCTTGCCGGGGCAGATTGCTCACAATGGCTGCCTGTGACCCAGAGCCAAACACTATTAGCTCCGTCTGGCTCAGCGGCTCAGACTGGGGCCCTAGACAAAGGCCAAAGTTCTCCGCACTCCCACTCAGGCTCTCCCCAAGGCAGTTCAGCTGAGTGCCAAGTCCAAAGACACCAAAACAGTTCACAGGTAAGGTCTTTCTGGTTTGCAGTCTCGCTGCTACTGAATTTACAGTTGCGGAGGGGTTTAGACAGATTGAACACATGCGACCACTTGCCGGTTTTCCACTGTTTTAGTCTTCCTCTTGGGGTCCAGAAGTCTCTCGCTGACTCCCTGTATCCTCTCAGGGGTGATGATAGGCAGATCCCACCAGCCAGAGGTGACTGGAGTCCTATCTCCCCAGACTCACGGTGCCCAGATGCAAGGAAGCTGTTACTTGGCTGCCATCTTGCTCTGCCAACTCCAAAATATTTCATCTTCTTTGGCATTACTGTAAAAGGAATAGAGTCCTCGATTGTTTTTTCAACTTGACTATTGCTGATATATATAAAGCTACAGATTTATGAGTATTGATTTTGTGACCTGAGATGCTGCTGTATTCCTTGATCACTATAAGAGTTTTGTAGTAGAATTCTTGGTGTTTTACAGATATACAATCATATCATCTGTGAAGAATGAAAGTTTGTTCTCCTCTGACCCTATATAGATCCCTTGATTGCCTTTTCTTACCTAATTGCAATGGCTAAGACTTCCATTACAATGTTGAAAAGCAGTGGAGATGATGGGCAACCTTCCCTGGTTCCTGATCTCAGTGGAAATGATTTCAATTTAACACTATTCAATATGATATTGGCTATGGGTTTGCTATAGATGGCCTCTATCAGTTTAAGAAATACCCCTTCTATATCAATTTTCTTAAGTGTTCTGATCATGAAAGGATGCTGGATATTATCAAAAGCTTTTTCTGCATCAATTGAGAGAATCATATGGTCTTTGTTTTTTATTTTGTTTATGTGATGAATTATATTTATAGATTTACATATATTGAAGGTGCCTTGAGACCCTGGGATTAAACCCACTTGGTCATGGTGTATAATTTGTTTGATGTGTTGCTGGATTCTGTATGCTAGGATCTTGTTGAATATTTTTGCATCAATATTCATTAGTGATATTGGTCTATAATTTTCTTTTCTTGTTGGGTCTTTTCCTGGTTTGGGTATCAGGGTATTATTTGCTTCATAGAATGTGTTGGGTAGTATTCCTTCTTTTTCTATATTTTGAAAAAGGTTAAGTAATATAGGTCCTAGTTCCTCTTTAAAGGTTTGGTAGAATTCTAACATGAAGCCATCTGGTCCCGGGCTTTTCTTTTGGGGGAAATTTTGTATAGTTGATGCTATTTCAGGACTTGATATAGGCCTGTTCAACATTTCCATTTCATTCTGGCTAAGTCTAGAAAGGTGGCATGCTTCCAAGTATTGGTCTATTTCCTTAAGATTTTCGTATTTCTGAGAATAGAGTTTCTTGTAATATTCATTAAGGATTTTTTTAATTTCTGAAGTGTCATTCGTTATTTCTTTTTTGCCATTTCTGATTGTTGAAATCAGAGATTTTACAATTTTTTTCCCGGTTAGGTTAGCCAAAGGTTTATCTAACCTGTGATTATTGACCTTTTCAAAAAACCAACTTTTAAATTTATTGATCTGTTGTATAATCCTTTTGTTTTCAATTTCATTTAATTCTGCTCTAAGTTTGGTTATTTCTTTCCTTCTGCTGGGTTTGGAATGGGAATGTTCTTTCTTTTCCAGTTTGTTAAGCTGTCTTATTACGTTCGTAACTTCCTCTCTTTCTGTTCTCTTGAGGAAGGCTTGCGTTGCTATAAATTTCCCTCTTAGGACTGCCTTTGCAGTATCCCAGAGGTTCTGATAATTCATGTCTTCATTATTGTTTTGTTCCAAAAATTTGGTAATTTCCTTCTTAATCTTGTCTATGGCCCAGCTATCTTTCAGCATAATGTTATTTAGTTTCCATGATTTTGTGTGAGTATGTAGATTCCTGTTGTTACTGAGTTCAACTTTTATTCCATGATGGTCTGAGAAGATGCAAGGAATAATTTCTATTCTTTTTAATTTGCTGAGTTTAGGTCACATTTGTGACTTAAAACGTAATCAATTTTGGAAGATATTCTATGGGCTGATGAGAAGAATGTGTATTCAATTAGAATGAAATGTTCTGTAATGGCTGTTAAATCCAATTTTTGAATTGTTAACTTTAAGTCTAAAATTGTTTTGCTGAGTTCCTTACTTGAGGATTTATCCAAGACTGCCAAAGGAGTGTTGAAATCTCCAACTATTATGGTGCTGGAGGAAATCAAGTTGTTCATGTCTATTAGAATCTCTCCTATAAATTGCAGCACATTCTGGTTGGGTGCATAAATATTAATAATTGAAATCTCATGTTGAGTGTTACCCTTAACAAATATGAAGTGACCATTCTTATCTTTCCTTACTTTTCTTGGTTTAAAGCCTATTATATCTGTGAATATATTTGCAACACCTAACTTTTTCTGATTTCCTTTTGCCTGAATTATAGATGACTATCCCTTCACCCTGAGTCTATATTTATCTTTTAAGGTAAAATGAGATTCTTGTATGCAGCAGATATCTGGCCTGCGTTTTTGTATCCAGTCAGACAACCTGTGCCTGTTTAGAGGACAATTTAAACCATTCACATTAATTGTAAATATTGATAAGCCTAGAAGAATTTTGGGTATCGAGGTTTTCAAAAGTCCAGTGGACATTTTAATTTTTTTGTTGCTGTGGAATTTGAAATTTGATCAAAAATTTCTGAGTGAGTTTACTTTGGTGGTAGAGGATTACACTGGTCATTATGAAGGATAGGTCTGAGAATATCCTGGAGAGCTGGTTTAGTTATGGCAAATTTCTTCAACATGTGATTATCATTAAAGATTAATCTCTCTATCATAAATGAAACTCAGTTTAGCTCGATACAGGAATCTGGTTTGAAAATTATTTTGTTTTAGGAGATTAAAAAGTTGATGGCCACCTTCTTTTAGCTTGAAATGTTTCAACAGAGGCATCTGCAGTCATTCTAATATTCTTCCCCTTGTAGGTTATGTTTTCTTATGTCTGGCTGCTTGCAGAATTTTCTCCTTCATATTTACTTTTGTGAAGTTAATTATAATGTGTCTGGGACATGTATTATTCGGGTTGAGTCATGCTGGGGTTCTGAAACTGCTATCTGAATTTCAGAATCTCTTGGCATGTCTGGGAAGTTCTCCTTGATTATGTCATGGAGTAGAGCATCTGTGCTTTTTGAAGCAAACTCATCACCTTCAGGAATTCCTATAAAGTGAATATTAGTTTTCTTCAAATTATCCCAGAGCTCTCTGAGAGAATGATCCATTTTTGCTCTCCACTTCTCTTCCTCTTTGAGTGTTTGGGAGTGTTCAAAAGTTTTGTCGTCAATGTCAGAAATCCTTTCTTCTGCCTGCTCCATTCTGTTACTGAGGGATTCCACTGTATTTCTAGCTCTTTGAAGGCTATAAGTTCTTTTCTCAATTTGTCAAAATCTTTGGTGATTTTGTCTTTGAATTCTTAAGACAACTTTTGAAATGCTCCTGAATTTCTACTTCGAACTTTACCTCCATTCTATTAATCTTCTTTGTAAACCAAATTCTGAATTTAATTTCTAATGTCTCAGCCATTTGTTTGTAAATGGGATCTTCTGGTGTGTCTGCCATGTCATTTCTTGGGGGAGTTGATCTACTGTGATTATTCATGTTGCCAGAGTTTTTCCATTGATTCTGCCTCATGATTATTTTACACCATTTGGCCAGATGAGCAGATAAGGTGAAGTTGGATTGTGGGCTCCTGGAGTAGGGATTAACCAGCCCTTTGCCCAAGAGTTGGAGCTGGTGTCTGTACCTTTTCCCCTAGAGCTTTGCAAAGGACCTGTACTATAGCCTGAGACACTGGGAACCTGCTTGGTGTGGTGAGGCTAAGTGGCTCTATCTTGTTTTCAGCTGGTCTCTCTCCAATCCTAGTGAATCAGTTACTCTGGGTTGAAGTCTCACCTGTGGAGAAATACCAGCTATTAAGTCACCCCACCCTCCATAGGCAGCAATTGGAAAAGGAAAATCAAACCTTCCCTAAACCACACACCCAGGGTACCACTTTGGATAGTCCTTGGGTGATTGGCCCAGGTCAAGAGTTCCAAATCATTTGTCCCAGTCAGCACCCAGTCTCATGTGGGAGAGTTCAAAAGGTCTCCAGCAGCTAGATAGCAGGTGTCTGCTGGTAGCTTGAGTATGACTCACTCTGGTGCTCCATGGAGTCAGAAGGACCCACCTAGCAAATGAATTAGTCCGGGAAGGTTGATGCCTCCTTCCCCACCTTACACCTCTGTCACACCCAGTCACTGGTAACCCCAGAGAGCTGTGACCCAGTTCCCTCGAATGAGGAGATGCTCCAGGGTTTGCACCTGCCTGAGTGACAGAGAGATCTATGTCTCCTTGGCAGACTGCCACACTCTTCCACCAGCTGGCAGATGGAGCTGAAGCCTGAAAACCTTGGGTGCTTAAGGGAAGCTGGGTCAGTTTACTCAGTTCCAGCCCTGCCCCAGATTGATGTTGCTGCCACTTATATTCTCACAGAATTTTTGTTTCTTTCCTGGCTATATTCCCCTGTGGGCCAGGTGCTCTTTGAATTCACAGAAACTATGACTCAGCCCCACCATGTGCTGCTGCCATTGCACCTGCTTTCATGGAGCTGGCATCTCTGTTTCTGCTGCACTTTGTGCTGTGGCAGGTGTGGTTAGATCTCACACTCAGCTCTCAGTTCCTGCCTCTCCCTGGGCTGCCACTTGCACACAGCTCTCAGTTTCTGCTTCTCTCTGGGCCGGGTGCTTCTTAGGCTCACTAAAGCAGCACTTCTGACTCAGCTCCACCCTGGGAGTATGCTTCTCTGCATGGTGTATTCTAGTCTCTGTCCCTGCCATGCCCCACCCAGGCAGGTACCACCTCAGTCATACCCTTTACTCATGGGGCCTGCATTTCCATCCCAGATCTGTTCTGCCAGTGGCTGCCAACAGAGTAGAGGCCTGGCTTTCTCTGGTTGCCAAGAGAGGCGGGGAGTGTCTCTTCAAAGTATCCCCAGGGGTGTGGGCCCTATTGTTCCTGCCACTGCCACTGCTGCTCTGTGCCACATGGCACCATTTCACCCTTTCCTGTATGACCCCCTCGGTCCATGGTCCTTTCTTTATCCCTGTGCCACAGAATCAGCACAGACCTGCAACAGCCCATGCCTTGTCCACACCTCTCGAGAAAATGCCCAAGAATCTGGACTCCATGGGGGACAGGCTTCCAGATCTCAGGGTGAAAGTGGAGGAGAGTGCTGAGAATTCAGAACTGCAGGTAGAGAATATATACAGTTTTATGCCTGGTGGGAGAATGTCATGGCACACTAGTGGGTCCTCTCTGGGGAAGGAGTTTTGGTTTTTAGAGGGTCTCTCTCTTGGGATAAAATAGGAGGAGATCTGAATTCTGCTAGCTTGTTTGTATAAAGTATACTATGAGCCATTCTCATGGGGGAGGGGACTCTCATCTACTTGGCGATGGATTTTGTACCTATTGTTTGTTTCCTTAGGATCACCGCTCACCTCAGCAGGGTTGATATGTGTTCTTCAACCTTCTCTCTTGGCTCAGCTCCAAACCATCAGCTTACTTGCTAAACTTCTGTCCTTTAACTCTCCTTCTGGACAGGAGCCTCTGTGGAAAGCTGGCTCCAGGTGGCCATCTTGCCTCCACCCCAGGACAAAATCTTAACACCTCTGGCTGGCAACACGAAACCCTTCCTCATCTGGCCATAGCCTTTAGTCCTGTTTCAGTCCACTTTTCCACATGTAAACAATGTGTAAAGGAAATGGTATGACTGGTCACTCCCTAAGTGTCCCAAATGTGACATGTCTGTGTCTCCTTTTGTCTGCACAGTCTCCTCTTCAGCTTGAAGAGGGCCCACCCTATCTCCTATCTGGGGAATTCCTGACTGTCCTTTAAGGGTCAACCAGGGCATCATCTTCCCCAGTGACCCTATTCCATGGTCTCAGCAGGCAGGTGGGGCAGGGGAGAACCCCACTTGCACATACTCACAGTTCCTAGGGATGAACACACAATGACTGCCAACCCAGGATGCACATCACAAACCACATGCATGGTGAACTTTGGAACAATACAGATGCTTGTACCTACCAGACTATCAGAAACATTAAGGGGTTGCTCAGGGGCCTAACAACTAGGAGGCAGATACCACTAAGGGCCACCTACAGGCTGCTAATGCATAGGTGAAGCCAAGAGAGTCATATGTGAACCCAGAGAAGTGAAAAAGAGAGCATCAAGCCCAACTCATTCTATAAGGGCAATATCCATAGGACCAATTTAGAAAAACCAGGACAACAAAGGAAAACTACATGCTAATCTTACACATGAGCATTAATGCAAAAATATGAAACAAAATTGTTGCAAATATAATACAGCAGTGTCAAATGATGATATCCCATGATCAACTTGGATTTAACATTGGGGATTTAAGGGACATTGACAGAGAAAAAAATATAAACAAAGTGCTCTCATCAACATATTAAAGGAGAAAATTTGTATGATCGTCTCAGTGATTTCGGAAAAGTGAGTACTTGATATTATTCATCTCATATTTATGATTCGAAAAAATTCTTAAACTACTAATAGTAGCAAGTTGCCTAGTTCTGATAAAAATGTCAATAACTTAAATAAAATATCATTCTTAGTAATTTAAAATCATCATTCTTTATATCTTCTTTTCTGTTGTTTTTGAGACAGAGTCTCAAGCTGTTGCCCTGGGTAGAGTGCTGTGGTGTCATAGTTCACAGCATCCTCCAACTCAGGCTCAAGCTCTCCTCTTGACTCAGTTTTTCTATTTTTGGTAGAGACAGGGTCGTGCTTTTGCTCAGGCTGGTCTCAAACTTGTGAGCTCAAGCAATCCACTTGCCTTGGCCTCCCAGAGTGCTAGGATTACAGGCATGAGCCACTGTGCCTAGCCTCTTTATATCTTTTTAAATGTTTACAACATACACATATAACCTTTTCAAAAGTAGTAATATTTTTTAAAATATAGAAAATTCACCAAGTAACTTGTTTCTGTTAAAAGAATGTCATTCCTCTTTTTTTGGGTCACTCCTTCCACAAGGAATATAGCTTGTGATTCACCCAAGGTATACAGGTGGCAAGGTTTAATAATCACTGAAAAATATTAAACAAAATGTTCTACTTTGTGAGGCTGCTTGAAAAGGACCTGGTTTCAAGGGCACCAACTGGCAGGGGATAGGAGAACACCAGTGGATTCATTCAGCTGAGATTCCTTCAGTTCACAAGCTGGAGTTTTTGACCTGTAGCTGGGACATGGGGTTCTTTGATGACCAGATAAAAGTAATGAACCGTCTCTCCAGAAAACAAACAAGCATCCAGAATTTTTTGTATGGTTCCAAGGGAAACTCAAGAAGATATGTTACTATGATGCTGTGACATTCAGTGATTTCCTCCAAGGCCCCTGCCCTTCAAAGTTCAGCTCACTCCTGACCTCCAGCACAAGAGACCCTATTCTGGTCTGTTATGTGGTTATCCCCAGAACCATGGTTTCTTCTCTAAAGTCTGAATTGATTCTTCACTGTGCCTAGTGCATTTGTGTACCACAAGGGAACAGAAGCATACAGCAAAACATGTACAAGACAGTTGTTAAGGGAGCCATTTCAGAGCCTCGATTGCAGGAGGTGACTGGAAGGGAGAGAGAAGAGAATGTGGAGCCACCCAGGGCGGGTATGGGAGCTTCCCAAAGGAGTGACAATCAGCTTACACTGCCATGGACAGAGGCATGGTTGGGCAGAAGGGAAGGAGAGAAACATTTCAGGCTGTGAAATGACAATATCTGTGTTAATTCTTGGTTTCAAGGTACGGTGTCTGAATTGAGCCTATTTTAATTAGTCTTAATAAGTAAGTAATCCAGTTACAGGCCAGGCTATGGACCATGTACTCTTGGGCAAAGGCCCTGGAACAGTCAGCAGGAGGCTTGAGGTGGTGCAGGGCCCTGGATGAAGTGACTGAGCTTGGCAGGTACCACGGAAACGTGTCTCATGCCTTTAGTGTATATTTATGAAAATTTAAAATGCATGGCAGTAAAATCAACCATTTAAAAGTGAACAAATCAGAGGGTTTTAGTATATTCGCAATGTTACATAGTCATCACCTCTATCTGTCCCAAAACATTCCCTTCTATCCAAAATAAAGTCCTGCATCCATTAAGTGGTTTCTTCCCACTCTCCACTCTTCCCAATCCACACACCATTGTGTGTGCTCTGTGGATTTATTAATTCTGGATACTTCATATAATATGATATATAGATTCTTGTGCTTGGCTCTCTTCCCTTAGCATAATGTTTCCAAGATTCACTCATTTTGTAGCATATGTCAATACTCCATTCTTTTTTTTTGCAACAAAATATTGAGCAATAATAATAATAATAATGCAAAGAAAGTATCATTCACATTGTCAAATAAGAGTATGTAATACTTCATTCTTTTTTTTTATTGTTGGGGATTCATTGAATACTTCATTCTTTTAATGGATAAATATTCTACTGTATGAAGAGACCATACTGTGTTTATTTATCCATACGTTGATGGATATTTGGGGTGTTTCTACATATGGACTATTGTGAGTTGTGCTATTATGAACATGAGAGCGTGCATACTTGTTTAAGTAACTGTTTTCTATCCTCTTAGGCATACAATTAGAAGTGGAATTTCTGTGTCCTAGGGTGGTTCTATGTTTATTTTTTTTGAGAAGCTTCTAAACTGTTTTCTGTAGCAGCTTTCCTATATTATGTTCTCACCAGCAATGTGTGTAGGTTGCAATTCCCCCATGTTCTTGCTAACACTTATTATCCTAGTAGGTGTAGAGTGGTAAAATTTTTATTGATTTTGACTTTGTGCAAGCACAAATGGTTAAGAATCTGTTAGAACAGAGCAGAACTAGAGGAGCAGAAGAAAATTGAGTGGTGAGGCCCTGATCCAGGGGGTCTTGGGCTTTCTCTAGACTCCAGGGACATTTCTCTCTGCTGTAGATATCTGGCAGGGAGAGATCCTGAGAACATGACTGATGCACAGATCATTTGTGAGGTATTTAAAGTACCTCAGCCTCACTTCCCTAATGTAGAAAATGAGTGTTAATGATAATGCCTTTCCCTCCCAAAGGAGCCCAAACCATACCAGATCCTGGCCTGTGGCCTGTACAGGGCCTCAGATCTAGATCTGTGAGTCTGGCTGGTTTTGGCTCTGGCTGGCAGGAACAGGGTACATTGCTAAGCCTGGAACATGTTCCTTGGCAGTAAATGCGGGCTTAATATGAAGAAAGTTCAACTTGCGCTGAGGGAGGACAACAGTTATAGAGTAATCCCAAATTACATAGTGTATTTTCTTTTATCAAGAAGGGGAGATAAGAGTTCAAGCTTCACTGAAAAAAATTATTAACAGGTTGTAACTTTGCTGAGGGTGGGCTGTTTAACTTTCTCCTTATCACTAGTGTTTAAACAGCTCTCACACTGACTGCTGTGTGAGAAGCCACAGGTGTCACAAATGTTCTGGGACTTAATTTCCTGGATTCTAATCAGGTCTGGCCTGCCCAGCTGTGTGGGTGTAGGTTTCGAGTGAGACCAACAGCCCCACTTTTCCTTACCCACTTAGGGTCTGGAGAGGGTGGTTGAAAGTCCTTCTCCTCTTCTTTTCTCATCAGGGCCAGTATTTGTCTCTACATATTTCCACAAATTGAGCACTTTGTAGGCAGGACAAAGACAAATCCCAGTGTAAGCAGGGACAGCTCAATCTTTCCTCACTTACACAGCATATTTATAAAATTAGTCAGTATTTGAGGTGAACACAGTGAGGTATTCCACCTGAGCACTCCCTCCTATGAGGAAAATCATTCAGTGACCCTTCCTGGGACTGCAGTCTCCAGAATAATTCAGCAGGAGAAAAACACACCTGACCAGAATTTCTTACTCCTCATAAACTATTTGACATGTCTTCTGTGTTGAACTCATCAAATCCCAAACAACTCCAGGAGGTAGTAATTATTGTCTCCATTTTACAGATGAAGAAACTAAAGCCCAGAGAGGTGAAGGAACCACTCCATATCACACAGCTAAGTTGTACAAAGTGTGATTCAAACCTAAGTGGTCAGACTTAGAAAGTGCTCTGGACCTCAAAATCATCTGTAAAAAAATTCCTTAGGGCAGTATTTACAGCAGTGACAATTCACATGAAAGTCTTTTTCCCTTCACTCACTTTCGTTTTTGCTTCTTGAAATTAAATCCATGGGCTTTTGACTCCTTGACCACTGCCTGTCCTTTTGTGAGTCTATTCTCAACCCCTTTTCAGATTTCTTTTCCTTTCTTTGGTAAGTCAAGCCCTGTAACGTCCAATATAATGGACACTGGCTTGACTTCTTGAAATGTAGCTGCTTCAGATGGACATAAGTTGTAAAGTGTTATATGAGCTTCTTGCTAGAATTAAGTTATCAGAGAGCCACAGCTCTTAGGGGAGAGAGCCACAGCCAGTTTATTGTGAAAGAGATAAAAAAAACAGGAGCAACCACAGGTGAGGAACAATAGTCTGATTCACAAGTCACATAATCAAAATAAGAGAAAAAGAGGAAAGGCAGGGGAAGGGAATGTCTCTGGAGAGCATGAGAGGTATGGGGCATCAGGGAAAGGAAGAGATCATGCATTGAACAAGCTTTATAAACAAGCTCAACCCTGCCTTGAGAATTTTCAGGTATAATAATCACAGAAAAAATGGTCTTTGACATAAGAACTCAGAATCTAGTTAGAAAAATATGAGTCAACAATTCATATTGTTGAATAGAAAATACATTATGTAACTTGGATTTACTCTATAACTCTTGTTCTCTTCATGGCAAGAGTTGAACTTTGTTCATGTTGAGGCAATGCCTATGGGAAGACAGCCTGTACCCAGGTACCAGACTTGGTGATGTGCCCTGTTCTCTCCAGCCAGATGAAAAATGAGTCATACTTGCATCTCTACAATCAAAGCCCATTGCAGCTCATAGCTCATTATAACAATAAAAATGCCAGTTTTGAAGCCAGAAAAAAATATCTGAAATCAGATCATGGTCCAGTTCTCCTCGAACAAATTTGTAAACGGAAACTAAGCATTTGTGACAGAATGAAGTCAAGGGTCACAGAGAGTTTCTGAGCCACAGAGTGACACAATGAAGGGTTCATTGAAGTTGGCAGGCAGAGAATAGAAGGTGGCAAACAGCCAGATCAGATCAGACATGAGGTTAAGAGGAAATGATGGGACAATTCGACCAGTATTGTAAGAATGAAGCCACCATAGGAGTTCATATCCCAAGGTCCTACTCTAAACCTGCCATTCACTCACTTGACCATGGGCAAGACCCTTTCACTGTCAGCCTCCCCATCTGGCTGTTAAATAACATGTTCTTAGCATCCAGGATTCTATGAGCTAAACTGAAAACTTCTAGCAATGTAGATCTTGAAGAAAGAGAAAATGCAGGTACAGAGGCAGCCAGCTAGAACATGCGGAAATTTAAAAAACCTACCAATGATGTCACATCTCTGATGTTTTTCTACAGCACCACCTTGCTGGCATAATATAGTTGAATATTAAACAATGCCCTCAGCTGAGCACATGAACCTTATGAAGTTCAGATTGTAATCAGACTACTTTAGGCAGTTTGAGAATATGAGCTCAGCTCACGCAGGAACATACTATTAAACTCTAGTATCTGCCCCTAAATATCAAGATTTCTTTGACAGCTTCACCTCTCTCAGAATATGAACATCAAAGTATAACTTAGGAAGCAGTTACTTAGTGCCCAGAAATTACACTTGCCAAAGAAAAGACCCCATGGAAGCTGACTGAAACAGTATATTCATACCTATTAAATTATCTGAGTGAATTTAGTCACAAATGTAGTGCTGATGAAGGGACTTTAGCAACAACAAAAGCTGGAAAATTTTAATAGCATTTTAGGAAGGAGGCAGAGCCTATGCAGTTATTATTATGGTATTATTATGGACTGGAAGAGGTGGATTCTTCCCTTTTTGTTTGCTAGATTCTTCCCTTTTTGTTTGCTAGATGGTGTAAACTATATGAAATGTAGAATTCTTTTTTTTAAATTTAGAATTCTTTTTTTTTTTTTTTTTTGTAGAGACAGAGTCTCACTGTACCACCCTTGGGTAGAGTGCTGTGGCGTCACACGGCTCACAGCAACCTCTAACTCTTGGGCTTATGCTATTCTCTTGCCTCAGCCTCCCAAGCAGCTGGGACTACAGGCATCCGCCACAACGCCCGGCTATTTTTTGTTGCAGTTTGGCCAGGGCTGGGTTTGAACCCGCCACCCTCGGCATATGGGGCTGGTGCCCTACTCACTGAGCCACAGGCGCCGCCCTTAAATGTAGAATTCTTAAGTAAAAATCAAGATATACAAAAATTTAAAAATCTGTATTATTGAAATTTTTGTCTTTAGCTCCACTTTTCATTATTTTATAGGATGTAAAAGACAAAGCATTAAAATGACTGTAAGTCTATGTTAATGGGCACATGTTACATGGTATATAAAGATGCAATTTTGACATCAGTAATATAAAGGGTGTGCGTGTGTGCAGAGCTTTAAGGAATGGAGGTTTTTTTATGCACTTGAAGTTAAGTTGCAATCAATTTAAAACAAATTGCTATAAATTTAGGAAATTTTATGTAATCCCAGTGGTTACCACAGAGAAAATACCTGCAAAATACACACAATAGAAAGTGAGAAGGGAATCAAAACATGCTCTATAAATATCAGCCAAACACAAAGGAATACAGTAAACTATAAGCATGCAGAAGACAACAAAATCACAGTAGTGAATCCTCCCTTATTATTAGTTATTTGAAATGTAAATGAGTTAAACTTTCCAATTGGAAGACATAGATTGCCAGAATAGGTAAAATAAACATGATCAGTTATGTTTTTTCCTTTTTTTTTTTTTTACCACAAGAGATTCACTTTAAATCTAAAGACATGCATAGTTTGGAAGTTGAAAGAATACAAAAAGATTTCCATGCAAATAATAGCCAAAAGATTGGCTGCAGTGATACTAATGTCAGACAAAATAGATTTTCATTCAAAATAGTGTCAAGAAACAAAGAAGGACATTATATGTTGAAAAAAGAGCAACTTAACCAAGAAGATATAATAATTATAAGCATATATCCCCCAAACATCAGAGCTCCTAAATATATATGAAGCAAACTTGTAGAATCAAAGGGAGAAATAGATAGCTTTAATAATGGTAAGAGACATTAATAGTCTACTTTTAATAGTACATGGATCAATTAGTGGAGAGGTACTGGCCCCCCAACCAAAGCAAGTGACATGGCCTCATGTGCTCCCTGAGTAACGTTGCCCAAAGATGGAAAAACTTCCTTCTTTGTGGACATGCCCAGGCTAGTAAGAACAATCAGTTAAATGTTCACAGAAAGGAAAGTTACTGGAGGGCTTCTCATGGTTGCAGCTGGGGGCTGGGCACCTGTGGAGGTTATGGGAAGAAGTACTCTGCTCTATTCTCCTTTTAGCAAATTATTCTTTCTGAAGTTTTAAGGAACTAATCAATCAAAACAGACAACTAGAAGCCGTTGTGGTTAAGCCTTCAGCAAAGTGTTGAGCAAAGGGTTCTCGATTTTAGAACTAAGTATGTATGTGTCTAGCAGCATGTGTGCTGAACAAAGAATTTTTTAGCAGTCTTTATGATTTCACCATTTTATGTTCCTTTTTCTATTTCTATACCTTTTTTTCCTTTTGACTAGTGCTGTGTATAAAAACACCCCTCTTGAATCTGTCTCTATCTAGGATTTTCTAAGGCATTTCCTTTTCTTTATTCTTCTTCACTTATTTATATCATTTAGGGTCCCCTAGGTCTTCCAGCCTAGTCAGAAACCAAGAGCTCCTGTGGGCAGCAAGGAGAACAAAGATGGAATAGGATGAACCTAGAAGACAACCACCCATGTAGGCCCTGAGCTCTAAGTACTGGTGTGAATTTTCTACTGGATTGAAGAGAAAGGATTAAACACAAACACTCTCTCAAATACACACTAACACAGACTTTACCTCAGGCAATGACAGCCAATATGTATTGTTCTAAGTGCTTTTTCTGTATTAACTTATTCAACCTGTTTATGATTCCTGTTACACAGATGAGCAAACTGAAAAAGGTCAGTAAAAATTAGCAGAAACAGGATTCAAATTTAGATCCTCCAGCTTTAGAGCCCAATGTCTTACTCTTTAGCACAGGCTTGATCTTGCCCAAGGGCATTCAGAATTCTTGGGGGACCAGCACTGCACTGCAGCCCAAGCCTTGTAAATGAGGAGTGATCAGAGCTCTGCCCCCTGCACAGGGATAAGCTGAGACCTCCCAGCAAAGCCACCTATGAGTGAACTAGTTTTGGGAAACGTGTAGAGACATTCTTCCCCAGATGAGGCAGATCATATTGTTAGCAATAGCATGACCTTATCTTTCCTCATTTGGATACCCTTGATTTCCTTTCTCTTGTCTGATTGCTCTGGCTAGGACTTTCAGCACCATATTGAATAGAAGTGGTGATAGTAGGCAATTTTATTGCCTAAGAAGGAATGCTTTCAATTTGTCTCCATTTAATATGATGTTGGATGTGGGTTTATTGTATATGGCTTTTATAATTTGGGGGTAAGTCCTGTCTATGCCTATCTTGTTAAGCATTCTTATCAAAAAAGGGTGTTGAATTTTGTAAAATGCTTTTTCTGCATCTATGGAGAGAATCTTGTGGTCTTTGTTTTTACTTCTCTTTTGTGGTGAATTACATTTATGTATTTGCATATGTTGAATCATCCTTTCTTGCCTCTCTGTGATAAAGCCCACTTGATTGACCCATCCTGTAGAAGTTATTCTATAACATCGAGAAGGAAGGAATCTTCCCCAATGTGTTTTATGAAGCCAATGTCACCTTGATACCAAAGCCAGGAAAAGATTCAATAACAAATAAAAAAAACAGCAGACCAACATCCTTATGAATGCTGATGCAAAAATTGTCAATAAAATTTTTGTATATGCACCCAACCGAATGCACCTCAATTTATGAGACTCTAACTGACACGAGCAAGTTGATTTCTCTAGCACCATAATAGTCAGAGATTTTAACACCCCTTTGGCATTGTTGGATAGATCCTCCAAAAAGAAACTAAGCTATGTTCAAATGACTTAATAAAAAAAAATTAAATAAAAAAAGAAATTAAGCAAAGAAATTTTTGACTTAAATTTAACCATTCAACAATGGGATTTAGAGCTAGTTAGAGGCGGAGCAAGATGGCAGCCAAGTAACAGCTTCCTTGCATCTGGGCACCGTGAGTCTGGGGATATAGGACTCCAGTCATCGCTGGCTGGTGGGATCTGCCTATCAACACCCCTGAGAGGATACAGTGAGTCAGCAAGAGACTTCTGGACCCCAAGAGGAGGACTAAAACAGTGGAAAACCGGCAAGTGGTCGCGTGTGTTCAATCCGTCTAAACCGGCCCGCAACTTCCACAGGCACGAGAGCTTAAAGAGCAAGAGGAAGTGAAAGGAAAATTAGGGCAAGGAAACAGATAAAAGAAATCACCCATGAGGAAGAATCAGCAGAAAACTCCAGGCAACATGAAGAACCAGTCCAGAACAACCCTGCCAAGGAACCATGAGGTAGCTACTGCAGAGGATTCCACCTATACAGAAATGTTAGGAATGACAGAAAGGGAATTTAGAATACACATATTGAAAACAATGAAAGAAATGATGGAAACAATGAAGGAAACTGCTAATAAAGTGGAAAATAACCAAAAGGAAATCCAAAAACAGAATCAAATCAGAGATGAACGATATGAAGAATATAAAAAGAATATAGCAGAGCTGAAGGAAATGAAACAGTCAATCAGGGAACTTAAAGATGCAATGAAAAGTATCAGCAACAGATTAGACCATGCAGAAGAAAGAATTTCAGAGGTAGAAGACAAAGTTTTTGAGATAACTCAGATAGTAAAAGAGGCAGAAAAGAAGAGAGAGAAAGCAGAACGTTCACTGTCAGAATTATGGGACTTTATGAAGCGTTCCAACATACGAGTTATAGGAATTCCAGAAGGGGAAGAAGAATGCCCCAGAGGAATGGAAGCCATACTAGAGAATATTATAAAAGAAAATTTCCCAAATATCACCAAAGATTCTGACACACTGCTTTCAGAGGGATATCGGACCCCAGGTCGCCTCAACTCTAACCGAGCTTCTCCAAGACACATTGTGATGAACCTGTCCAAAGTCAAGACAAAAGAAAAGATTCTGCAAGCTGCTAGGAGTAAGCACCAGTTGACCTACAGGGGCAAATCCATCAGAGTGACCGCAGACTTCTCTAATGAAACTTTCCAAGCAAGAAGACAATGGTCATCTACCTTTAATCTACTTAAACAGAACAATTTCCAGCCCAGAATTCTGTACCCTGCTAAGCTAAGCTTCAAAATTGACGGAGAAATCAAATCATTTATGGATATACAAACATTGAGGAAATTCGCCACAACAAGACCGGCTCTACAGGAAATACTTCAACCTGTTCTGCACACTGGCCACCACAATGGATCAGCAGCAAAGTAAGAACTCAGAAATTAAAGGACAGAACCTAACCTCCACACTGATGCAAAAGATAAAACTAAGGAATGGACTCTCACAAAATAAGACGAATAATATACTACCACACTTATCAATTATCTCAATAAATGTTAATGGCTTGAATTCCCCACTGAAGAGACATAGATTGGTTGACTGGATTAAAAAACACAAGCCATCCATTTGCTGTCTGCAAGAAACACACCTGGCTTCAAAAGACAAATTAAAGCTCCGAGTCAAGGGTTGGAAGACAATTTTTCAGGCAAATGGAATTCAGAAGAAAAGAGGAGTTGCAATCTTATTTTCAGATACATGTGGATTTAAAGTAACTAAAGTCAAAAAAGACAAAGATGGTCACTTTATATTGGTCAAGGGAAAAATACAACAAGAAGACATTTCAATTCTAAATATCTATGCACCCAATTTAAATGCTCCCAGATTCTTGAAACAGACCTTACTCAGTCTGAGCAATATGATATCTGATAATACCATCATAACAGGGGACCTTAACACTCCTCTTACAGAGCTGGACAGATCCTCTAAGCAGAAATTAAACAAGGATGTAAGAGACTTAAATGAGACCCTAGAACAACTGTGCTTGATAGACGCATATAGAACACTCCATCCCAAAGATAAAGAATATACATTCTTCTCATCACCCCATGGAACATTCTCCAAAATTGATCATATCCTGGGACACAAAACAAATATCATCAGAATCAAAAGAATTGAAATTTTACCTTGTATCTTCTCAGACATTAAGGCACTAAAGGTGGAACTCAACTCTAACAAAAATGCTCGACCCCACCCAAAGGCATGGAAACTAAACAATCTTCTGTTGAATAACAGATGGGTGAAGGAAGAAATAAAACAGGAAATCATTAACTTCCTTGAACATAATAACAATGAAGACACAAGCTACCAAAACCTGTGGGATACTGCAAAAGCAGTTTTGAGAGGAAAATTCATCACTTTAGATGCCTACATTCGAAAAACAGAAAGAGAGCACATCAACAATCTCACAAGAGATCTTATGGAATTGGAAAAAGAAGAACAATCTAAGCCTAAACTCAGTAGAAGAAAAGAAATATCCAAAATCAAATCAGAGATCAATGAAATTGAAAACAAAAGAATCATTCAGAAAATTAATGAAACAAGCCGTTGGTTTTTTGAAAAAATAAATAAAATAGACAAACCATTGGCCAGACTAATGAGGAATAGAAAAGTAAAATCTCTAGTAACCTCAATCAGAAATGATAAAGGGGAAATAACAACCGATCCCACAGAGATACAAGAGATCATCTTTGAATACTACCAGAAACTCTATGCCCAGAAATTTGACAATGTGAAGGAAATGGATCAATATTTGGAATCACACCCTCTCCCTAGACTCAGCCAGGAAGAAATAGAGCTCCTGAACAGACCAATTTCAAGCACTGAGATCAAAGAAATAATAAAAAATCTTCCAACCAAAAAATGCCCTGGTCCAGATGGCTTCACTCCAGAATTCTATCAAACCTTCAAGGAAGAGCTTATTCCTGTACTGCAGAAATTATTCCAAAAAATTGAAGAAGAAGGAATCTTCCCCAACACATTCTATGAAGCAAACATCACCCTGATACCAAAACCAGGAAAAGACCCAAACAAAAAGGAGAATTTCAGACCAATCTCACTCATGAACATAGACGCAAAAATTCTCAACAAAATCCTAGCCAATAGATTACAGCTTATCATCAAAAAAGTCATTCATCATGATCAAGTAGGCTTCATCCCAGGGATGCAAGGCTGGTTTAACATACGCAAGTCTATAAACGTTATCCACCATATTAACAGAGGCAAAAATAAAGATCACATGATCCTCTCAATAGATGCAGAAAAAGCATTTGATAAAATCCAGCATCCTTTTCTAATTAGAACACTGAAGAGTATAGGAATAGGTGGCACATTTCTAAAACTGATTGAAGCTATCTATGACAAACCCACAACCAATATTTTACTGAATGGAGTAAAATCAAAGCTTTTCCTCTTCAACCTTCCAGACAAGGTTGTCCTCTGTCACCTTTACTATTCAACGTAGTGCTGGAAGTTCTAGCCAATACAATTAGGCAAGACAAGGAAATAAAGGGAATCCAAATGGGAGCAGAGGAGGTCAAACTCTCCCTCTTTGCTGACGACATGATCTTATACTTAGAGAACCCCAAAGACTCAACCACAAGACTCCTAGAAGTCATCAAAAAATATAGTAATGTTTCAGGATGTAAAATCAATGTCCACAAGTCAGTAGCCTTTGTGTACACCAATAACAGTCAGGATGAGAAGCTAATTAAGGGCACAACTCCCTTCACCATAGTTTCAAAGAAAATGAAATACCTAGGAATATACCTAACGAAGGAGGTGAAGGACCTCTATAAAGAAAACTATGAAATCCTCAGAAAGGAAATAGCAGAGGATATAAACAAATGGAAGAACATACCATGCTCATGGATGGGAAGAATCAACATTGTTAAAATGTCTATACTTCCCAAAGCAATCTACCTATTCAATGCCATTCCTATCAAAATACCAACATCGTACTTTCAAGATTTGGAAAAAATGATTCTGCATTTTGTATGGAACCGGAAAAAACCCCGTATAGCTAAGGCAGTTCTCTGTAACAAAAATAAAGCTGGGGGCATCAGCATACCAGATTTTAGTCTGTACTACAAAACCATAGTGGTCAAGACAGCATGGTACTGGCACAAAAACAGAGACATAGACACTTGGAATCAAATTGAAAACCAAGAAATGAAACTAACATTTTACAACCACCTAATCTTTGATAAACCAAACAAGAACATACCTTGGGGGAAAGACTCCCTATTCAATAAATGGTGTTGGGAGAACTGGATGTCTACATGTAAAATACTGAAACTGGACCCACACCTTTCCCCACTCACAAAAATTGATTCCAGATGGATAAAGGACTTAAACTTAAGGCATGAAACAATAAAAATCCTCCAAGAAAGCATAGGAAAAACACTGGAAGATATTGGCCTGGGGAAAGACTTCATGAAGAAGACTGCCATGGCAATTGCAACAACAACAAAAATAAACAAATGGGACTTCATTAAACTGAAAAGCTTCTGTACAGCTAAGGACACAATAACCAAAGCAAAGAGACAACCTACACAATGGGAAAGGATATTTGCATATTTTCAATCGGACAAAAGCTTGATAACTAAGATCTATAGAGAACTCAAATTAATCCACATGAAAAAAGCCAACAATCCCATATATCAATGGGCAAGAGACATGAATAGAACTTTCTCTAAAGATGACAGACGAATGGCTAACAAACACATGAAAAAATGTTCATCATCTCCATATATTAGAGAAATGCAAATCAAAACATTCCTGAGATATCATCTAACCCCAGTGAGAATGGCCCACATCACAAAATCTCAAAACTGCAGATGCTGGCGTGGATGTGGAGAGAAGGGAACACTTTTACACTGCTGGTGGGACTGCAAACTAGTACAACCTTTCTGGAAGGAAGTATGGAGAAACCTCAAAGCACTCAAGCTAGACCTCTCATTTGATCCTGCAATCCCATTACTGGGCATCTACCCAGAAGGAAAGAAATCCTTTTATCATAAGGACACTTGTACTAGACTGTTTATTGCAGCTCAATTTACAATCGCCAAAATGTGGAAACAGCCTAAATGCCCACCAACCCAGGAATGGATTAACAAGCTGTGGTATATGTATACCATGGAATACTATTCAGCCATTAAAAAAAAATGGAGACTTTACATCCTTCGTATTAACCTGGATGGACGTGGAAGACATTATTCTTAGTAAAGCATCACAAGAATGGAGAAGCATGAATCCTATGTACTCAATTTTGATATGAGGACAATTAATGACAATTATGGTTATGGGGGGGAAACAGAAAGAGGGAAGGAGGGAGGGGGTGGGGCCTTGGTGTGTGTCACACTTTATGGGGGCAAGACATGATTGCAAGAGGGACTTTACCTAACAATTGCAATCAGTGTAACCTGGCTTATTGTACCCTCAATGAATCCCCAACAATAAAAAAAAAAAACCTTAGAAACTAGGATAGAAAGGAATTTCCCCAACTTGATAAAATGTATTTATAAAAACCTCACAACTTAACATCATACTCAATGATGAAAGGCTGAAATCTTTCTCCCTAAAATCAAGAAAAAGAGAAGTATTCGCACTTTCACAAAAAAAAAAAAAAAGAAAGAAATATTTTGGAGTTTACCTAACAAAGGACATGAAAGATTTCTATAAAGAGAACTATGAAACTCTAAGAAAAGAAATAGCTGAAGATGTTAACAAATGGAAAAACATACCATGCTCATGGTTGGGAAGACTCAACATTGTTAAAATGTCCATACTACCCAAATTACAATTTTAATGCAATCCCTATTAAAGCTCCACTGTCATACTTTAAAGATCTCAAAAAAAAAAAAAATACTTCATTTTATGTGGAATCAAAAAAAACCTTGAACAGCCAGCACATTGCTCAGAAATAAAAACAAAGCAGGAGGAATCATACTACTAGACCTCAGATTATATTATAAATCTATAGTGATCAAAACTGCCTGGTACTGGCACAAAAACAGAAAGGTAGATGTATGGAACAGAATAGAGTGCCAAGAGATGAATCTAGCTACTTACCGTTATTTGATCTTTGACAAGTCAATTAAAAACATTCAGTGGGATGAAAACGTGTCAAATGGTCTATGAAACTAGTGTATGATGCCTCATGATCATATCAATGTAACAGCTATGATTTAATTAAAAAAAGAAAGAAAGAAAGAAAAAAACATTCAGTGGGGGAAAGGCTCCCTATTTAACAAATGGTACTAGGTAAACTGGCTGGCGACCTGTAGAAGACTGAAACTGAACCCCACTCCTTTCACCATTAGCTAAGATAGACTCTCACTGGATTAAAGATTTAAAATTAAGACAGGAAACTATAAAAATACTAGAAGAAATTGCAGGGAAAACACTTGAAGAAATCAGCCTAGGTGAATATTATGAGGAAGACCTCACAGGTAATTGAAGCAACACCAAAAATACATTACTGGGATCTGATCAAACTAAAAAGCTTCTGCACAGCCAAAAGCACAGTAAGTAAAGCAAGCAGACAGCTCTCAGAATGGGAGAAGATATTTGCAAGTTGTGTCACCGACAAAGGTTTAATAAACAGAACCCACAGAGAACTCAAACGTATAAGCAAGAAAAGAACAAGTGATCCCATCTCAGGATGGGCAAGGGGCTTGCAGAGAAACTTCTCTGAAGAAGACAGGCACATGGCCTACAGACACATGAAAAAAATGTTCATTATCCTTAATCATTAAAGAAATATAAATCAAAACCACTTTGAGATATCATCTAACCCCAGTAAGATTAGCCCACATCACAAAATCCCAAAACCAGAGATGTTGGAGTGGATGTGGAGAAAAGGGAACACTTCTGCACTGCTGGTGAGAATGCAAATTAATATGTTCCTTTTGGAAAGATGTTTGGAGATCACTTAGGGATTTAAAAATAGACCTGCCATTTGATCCTTCAATTCCTCTACTATGTATATACCCAGAAGACCAAAATTCACTTTATAACAAAGATATTTGTACCAGAATGTTTATTGCAGCCCAATTCATAATTGCTAAGTCATGGAAAAAGCCCAAATGCCCATCGACTCACAAATGGATTAATAAATTGTGGTATATGTACACCATGGAATATTATGCAGCCTTAAAGAAAGATAAAGACTTTACCTTTTCATGTTTACATGGATGGAGCTAGAACATATTCTTCTTAGCAAAGTCTCTCAAGAATGGAAGAAAAAGCATCCAATGCACTCAGCCCTCCTACGAAACCAATTTATAGCTTTCATGAAAGCTATAACCAACTATAGCCCAAGAAGAAGGGGAAAGAGGATGGGGGGGAAGGGAAGGGGGGAAGATGGGTAGGGTAAGGGTAATTGGTGGGACCAAACCTATAGTGCATTTTACAAGGGTACATGTTAAATTTGCTAAGTGTAGAATATAAATGTCTTAACACAATAACTAAGAAAATGCAGTGAAGGCTATATTAACCAGTTTGATGCAAATATTTCAAATGGTATATAGAACCAGCACATTGTACCCCATGATTGCATTAATGTACACAGCTATGATTTAATTTTTTTTTAAATGTTGTTCTGTGGGTAATGGCAGCAGTGGGACGAATTTAAGCAAGGGAAGAATGTTACAAGGTCCGTGCTTTATAGGGATCTATTTGGTGACTGATTCCCTGAAAAAGGCCTTCCCTAGGCCAAGGAAAACAAGTTAGGATGTTACTGCAACAGTGAGAATGAGAGATGGTGCCGGCTTTGCTGTCCTTTTGAAACACACTCATCTTGAAGCTCATCTTTTCCTTCACTAATATCCTGTTTTATTAATTTCCTTCCACATGGTCTTCTGAAATTTGACTTACATTTCTAATTTCTCTTTTGCTCATTAGTTTCATCACCTTTTAGTTTCTGCTGTCCTCACAACTGAAATGATGGTGATTGCAACATGTCTATTTGCAATATCCCCCTTTCTGCTGAAATCACAAGTTTGGTGAATAGGCAATTTAGTAATAGGTAAGAGGATATGCATGTGATTTTTAGAGTCACAACTGGTTCTACTGCATTTCTAATTATACTGATAGCATGCTGTGAGGTGTAGAAGGAAATATTTATCTTATGTGAGGCTGACACAATCTACCAAGTTTTTTTTTTATTTATTGTTAAATCATAGCTGTGTACATTAGTGCAATCAAGGGGTACAATGTGCTGGTTTCATATACAATCTGAAATATTCTCATCAAACTGTTCAACAGAGCCTTCATGGCATTTTCTTAGTTACTGTATGTAGGCATTTGTATTCTGCATTTACTAAGTTTCCCCTGTACCCATTCTAAGATGCACCGTAAGTGTGGCCCCCCCATTACCCTCCCTCCACGCTAACCTCCCCCTCCTTTCCCCTTTCTTGGCCCTTTCCCCATAGTCTTGTGCTACACTTGGGTTATAGCCTTCATGTGAAAGCTGTAAATTAGTTTCATAATAGGGCTGAGTACATTGGATACTTTTTCTTCCATTCCTGAGATATTTTGCTAAGAAGAGTATGTTCCAGCTCCATCCATGTAAACATGAAAGAGGTAAAGTCTCCATCTTTCTTTAAGGCTGCATAACATTCCATGGTATACACGTACCACAATTTGCTAGTCCATTCATGGGTCGATGGGCATTTGGGCTTCTTCCATGACTTAGCAATTATGAATTGGGCTGCAATAAACATTCTGGTACAGATGTCTTTGTTATATTGTGATTTTTGGTCTTCTGGGTATAAACCGAGTAAAGGAATTATAGGATTGAATGGCAGGTCTATTTTCAGGTCTCTAAGTAATCTCCAAACATCCTTCCAGGAGGAACGTATTAGTGTGCATTCCCACCAGCAGTGTAGAAGTGTGCCCTTTTCTCCACATCCATGCCAACATCTCTGGTTTTGGGATTTTGTTATGTGGGCTACTGTTACTGGGGTTAGGTGATATCTCAAAGTAGTTTTGATTTGCATTTTTCTGATGATTAAGGATGATGAGCTTTTTTTCATGTGTTGGGAGATCATGCATCTGTCTTCTTTAGAGAAGTTTCTCTTCAAGTCCCTTGCCCACACTGAGATGGGATCACGTGTTCTTCTCTTGCTTTTACATTTGAGTTCTCTATGGATTGTGGTTATTAAACCTTTGTCGGAGACATAAACCTGCAAATATCTTCTCCCATTCTGAGAGCTGTCTGCCTGCTTTACTTACTATGTTCTTGGCTGTGCAGAAGCTTTTTAGCTTGATCATGTCCCAGTAGTGTATTTTTGATAGTGCTTCAATTGCCTGGGGAGTCCTCCTCATAAAATATTCACCCAGGCTGATTCCTTCAAGAGTTTTCCCTGCACTTTCTTCAAGTATTTTTATAGTTTCATGTCTTAAGTTTAAATTTCTTATCTAGTGAGAGTCTATCTTAGTTAATGGTGAAAGGTGTGGGTCCAGTTTCAATCTTCTACAGGTTGCCAGCCAGTTCACCCAGCACCATTTGTTAAATAGGGAATCTTTTCCCCACTGAATGTTTGTTTTTTTTTGTTGTTGTTGTTTGTTTGTTTTTTGGCCGGGGCTAGGTTTGAACCCGCCACCTCCGGCATATGGGACCGGCGCCCTACTCCTTGAGCTACAGGCGCCACCCCCCACTGAATGTTTTTAATTAGCTTGTCAAAGATCAAGTAACGGTAAGTAGCCGGATTCATCTCTTGGTTGATGACATCTACTTCTCTGTTTTTGTGCCAGTACCATGCTTTTTTGATCTATCAATTTATAGTACAGTCTCAGGTCTGGTAGTGTGATTATTCCTGCTTTGTTTTTATTGCTGAGTAATGTTTTGGCTATTTGAGGATTTTCTGATTCCATATAAAATGAAGTATTATTGTTTCAACATCTTTAAAGTATGACAATAGAGCTTTAATAGGAATTGCATTAAAATTATATATTGCTTTGGGTAATATAGACATTTTAACAATGTTGATTCTTCCCAGCCATGAGCATGGTATGTTTTTCCATTTGTTGACATCTTCAGCTATTTCTTTTCTTAAAGTTTCATAGTTCTCTTTGTAGAGATCTTTCACGTCCTTTGTTAGGTATACTCCCAAATATTTCATCTTCTTTAGCACTACTGTGAAAGGAATAGAGTCCTTGACTGTTTTTTTGGCTTGGTTATTGTTGGTATATATAAAGGCTACAGATTTATGGGTGTTGATTTTGTAGCCTGAGACATTGCTGCATTCCTCGATCTCTTCTAAAAGTTCTGTAGTGCAATCCCTAGTTTTTTCCAGATATATGATCATATCATCTGTGAAGAGTGAAAGTTTGATCTCTTCTGACCCTATGTGGATACCCTTGATGGCCTTTTCTTCCCTAATTGCAATGGCTAAAACTTCCATTACAGTGTTAAAGAGCAATGGAGACAATGGGTAACCTTGCCTGGCTCCTGATCTGAGTGGAAATGATTTCAATTTAACTCCATTCAATACGATATTGGCTGTGGGTTTGCTGTAGATGGCCTCTATTAGTTTAAGAAATGTTCCTTCTATACCAATTTTCATAAGTGTTCTGATCATGAAGGGATGCTGGATATTATCAAAAGCTTTTTCTGCATCAATTGAAAGAATCATATGGTTCTTATATTTTAGTTTGTTTATGTGCTGAATTACATTTATAGATTTACATATATTGAACCAGCCTTGAGAGCCTGGGATAATTCCCACTTGGTCATGGTGTATAATTTTTTTGATGTGTTGTTGGATTCTGTTTGTTTGGATCTTATTGAGTATTTTAGCATCAATATTCATTAGTGATACTGGTCTATAATTTTCTTTACTTGTTGGGTCTTTCCCTGGTTTGGGGATCAAGGTGATGTTTGCTTCATAGAATGTGTTGGGTAATATCCCTTCTTTTTCTATATTTTGGAAGAGGTTTAGTAATATAGGTACTAGTTCTTCTTTAAAGGTTTGGTAGAATTCTAACATAAAGCCATCTGGTCCTGGGCTTTTCTTTTTAGAAAGATTTTGTATAGTTGATGCTATTTCAGAACTTGATATAGGCCTGTTCAACATTTCTACTTTGTTCTGGCTAAGTGTAGGTAGGTGGCATACTTTCAGGTACTGGTCAATTTCTTTCAGATTTTCATATTTCTGAGAGTAGAGTTTCTTGTAGTATTCGTTAAGGATTTTTTGAATTTCTGAGGTGTCTGTTGTTATTTCATCATTATCATTTCTGATTGATGAAATTAGAGATTTTACTCTTTTTTTCCTGGTTAGGTTGGGCAAAGGTTTATCTATTTTATTGACCTTTTCAAAAAACCAACTTTTGGATTTATTGATCTGTTGTATAATTCTTTCGTTTTCAATTTCATTTAATTCTGCTCTGATTTTTGGTTATTTCTTTTCTTCTGCTGGGTTTGGGGTTGGAGTGTTCTTCCTTCACCAGTTGCTTGAGATGTCCCATTAAATTATTAACTTCCTCTCTTTTCATTTTCTTGAGGAAAGCTTGCAGTGCTATAAATTTCCCTCTTAGGACTGCCTTTACAGTATTCCAGAGGTTCTGATAATTTGTGTCTTGATTGTTGTTTTGTTCCAAAACTTTGGTGATTTCCTTCTTAATCTCATCTATGGATATGCAGGTTCCTGTTGTTATTGAGTTCAACTTTTATTCCATGATAGTCTGAGAAGATGCAAGGAATAATTTCTATTTTTTTAAATTTGTTGATTTGTGGCCTAGGATGTGGTCGATTTTTGGAGTATATTCCGTGGGCTGATGAGACGAATGTGTTGGGATGAAATGTTCTGTAGATGTCTGTTAAGTACAGATGTTGAATGGTTAAGTTCAAAGTCTAAAATTTGTTTGCTTAGCATCTTTTTGGAGGATCTATCCAGCACTGCTAAAGGGGTATTAAAATCTCCAACTACTATGCAACTGGAGGAAATCAAGTCACTCACGTCTGTTAGAGTTTCTCTTATAAATTGAGGTGCATTCTGGTTGGGTGCATAAATATTCATAATTGAGATCTCATCATAATTGAGTATTACCTTTAACAAATATGAAATGTCCATCCTTATCCTTCCTTATTTCGGTTGGTTTAAAGCCTATTGTGCCTGCTAATAGGATAGCAACGCCTGCTTTTTTCTGCTTTCCATTTGCCTGGAGTATAGATGACCATCCCTTCACCTTGAGTCTATATTTGTCTTTTAATGTAAGATGCGATTCTTGTATGCAGCAGATGTCTAGCTTGAGTTTTTGTATCCAGTCAGCCAACCTGTGCCTCTTTAGAGGACAATTTAAGCCATTCACATTAATTGAGAATATTGATAAGCCTTTCGAGAGTCCGGTGGACATTTTTAATCCTTTTGCAACTGTGGAAGTTGGGATTTGATCAGAATTTTCTGGGTGTATTTACTTTTGTGATGGAGGATTAAGCTGGTCTTTATGAAGGATAGGTCTGAGAATATCCTGGAGAACTGGTTTAGTTATGGCAAATTTCTTCAACATGTGAATGTCATTGTAGTATTTAATTTCTCCACCATAAATGAAACTCAGTTTAGCTGGATACAGGATCCTGGGTGGAAAGTTATTTTATTTTAGGAGATTAAAAGTCGATGACCATCTCTTCTAGCTTGAAAGATTTCAGCAGAGAGATCTGTGGTTATTCTAATATTCTTGCCCTTGTAGGTGATGGGTTTCTTTCATCTGGCTGTTTTCAGAATTTTCTCCTGCATGTTAACTTTAGTGAAATTGATTATGATGTGTCTGGGGGATGCCTTATTTGGGTTGAGTCGTGCTGTAGTTCTGAAACTGTCTGCTATCTGAATTTCCAAATCTCTTGGCATGTCTGGAAAGTTCTCCTTCATAATCTCATGGAGAAGAGACTCTGTGCCTTGTGAAACCACTTCGTCACTTTTGGGGATCCCTATAAGACGAATATTGGTTTTCTTTTAATTATCCCAGAGCTCTCTGAGAGCGTGATCTGTGTTTGCTCTCCATTTCTCTTCCTCTTTGAGAGTTTGGGAGCATTTGAAAGCTTTGTCTTCAATGTCAGAAATCCTTTCTTCTGATTGCTCCATTCTGTTGCTGAGGGATGCTACTGTGTTTCTCAGATCTTTGAGGGCTGCAACTTCTTGTCTCAATGTGTCAATAGGTTTGGTCATTTGGTCTTTGAATTCATTGAATTCTTGAGATATCTTTTGGGTTACTGCTTGGAATTCTAATTTGATTTTATTTGCTATCCAGATTCTGAATTCGATTTCTGATGTCTCAGCTATTTGTTTGTACATGGGATCTTGTGCTGTGTCTGCCCCATTGATCCTTGGGGGAGTTGATCTACTCTGATTATTCATATTTCCAGAGTTTTTCTGTTGATTTTGCCTTGTGATTGTTTTTTCACTGTTGCCTCTGGCTGTCCTCAGAGTTTGGGAGGTGTCTCTCCAAGATTAGACCCCAGCGGGATCACTCTATTGTTGCTGGATCTTTGTAGGGTGTGATCCTGTGTAGTTCCTCTGCAGCTGCCCCAGCCAGGGAGTTCTGGTTGTGGAAGCAGCTCCAGAGTGTGACACACCCAGATCCAGCAACAAGGTGGGAGGTGGTGCGCACAGTTCTGGGGGTGCCTGGCACCCAGTGAGTTTGGCACAGAGAGCCCAAGGCGCCAGCAGTCTCTGGCCAGGAGAAGGGCTCTGTGCAGAGGCAGGGAGGGCTCCAGAGGGCACGCGGCTACCATTGTCCCTGGCCAGACGAGCAGGCCAGTGCGGAGGCAGGGAGGGTACAGGATGAAGGAGGATACGGGGTTGTGCAGTTCCCGCAGTTCCTGGTCAGGGTATGTGGAGGCCCAGTGGGTGCAGCTCTTATGGAGGTCCGGGCAGTGCCAAGTCCAGGTGTTTGAGGTTGCTATGAGCCGTGACTCCACGGCACTCTACCCAGGGCAACAGCCCAAGGCTCCAGTGTGCCAAAACCGATCTCACTCTGTCCCTGAGGGTTAAGGCTATAAGGAAGCTCAGTTCCCGCCTTCAGGCTGCTCAGTCACTAGGTTACTAGCTCCCACCCGATCCTTGCTCTGCAACCCTGATTGTGGAGCTTTCTGGGGCAGTTCTCTCACAATGGCTCCCTGCAGTCCACAGCCGAATACTATTAGCTCTGTCCAGCTCAGCGGCTCAGTCTGGGGCCCTAGAAAATGCCCAAAGTTCTCCACACTCCTGCTCAAGCTCTCCCCAAGGCAGTTCAACTGAGTGCCAAGTCCAAAAACACCAAAGCAGTTCACAGGTAAGGCCTTTCCAGTTTGCAGTCTCACTGCTGCTTGTACTTACGATTGCCGGTGGGATTAGGTCCATTGAACACACGCAACCACTTGCCAGTTTTCCACTGTTTTTGTCCTCCTCCTGGGGTCCAGAAGTCCCTTGCTGACTCCCTGTATCCTCAAAGGGATGATTATAAGCAGATCCCACCAGCCAGAGATGCCTGGAGTCTTATCTCCCCAGACTCACCATGCCCAGTTGCAGGGAAGCTGTAACACTGCCGCCATCTTGCTCCACCCCTCTACCAAGTTGTTTTAGAACATCTCTTGGAATCCAAGCAAGCCTTCCACTGGCACAATCTGTAATCACAACATCTGCCCTATCTTGGGTAAGTATCTCTCCAATCTGTCTCCTTCCATATAAAACAGGAATTAAAATCATCCCACCACTATTAATCTCACCAAGTTGTCATGAGGATCAATTAAGTGAAATGGGAAAGAACTTTTTAAACTGTTAAGTGCCATGGAGATGTTAGAAGTTAGTTTAGCAAGAAATAAACTTTCTGAAATGGAGTAGAAAGTGAGGATCCATAAAATCTACCACAGTGCTTATACTTCAGTGACAGGAAGGGAGAAAAGATCCCCCTCTACCTTACCCCAGCACTCATCAACAACTTACCAGGGGCCTTAGCTTGTACCTGTACAGGGGCAGAGCTCTGGTCACTCCCCATTCAGAAGGCCTGGGCTCCGGCGCTGGTCCCATAGGAATTCTGTGTGGCCTTGGGCAAAGCTAAGCCTGTACTGAAATGTAAGGCTTTGGGCTCTAAAGCTGGAGGATCTAAATTTGAATCCTGGCTCTGCTAGTAACTAGTGATGTAATCTTGAATGTGTCAGTTAAACTTTCTTCGGTTTAGTTTGCTCATCTGTAAAACAGGGATCATTATAATACCAAGGACATAGAGTTGTTGGATACATCAAATGGGTTAATACAGGAACAGTACTTAGAATGACAGAAATTATCTCTCACTCACTAACGTAAGGTCTGTGTGTGAGTGTGTGAGGGGGAATATGCATGTGAGATGTTTTCTGAAATCCTAGTTGAAAAACCACTTGAGAGGTTGGTGCCTGTAGCTCAAGTGGCTAGAGCGCCAAGCCACATACACCAGAACTGGCAGGTTTGAATCCAGCCCAGGCCCACCAAACAACTATGGCAACTATAACCAAAAAATAGCCAGGCATTGTACTGGGCACCTATATCCCCAGCTACTTGGGAAGTCTGAGGCAAGAAGATCACTTAAACCCAAGAGTTTGAGGTTGCTGTGAGCTGTGATGCCACAGCACTCTACCCAGGGTGACAGCTTGAGACTCTGTTTCAAAAGAAAGAAAGAAAAAGAAAAACCATTTGAGAATTTACAGCTCCCAGCTGTGAATTGATACTTGCCTCTAATGAGGTAGAAAGATCTAGGGGACCATAAATGATATAAATAAGAGAAGAAGAAAGGGGAAACAATGTCTTAAAAAATTCTGGAGTGACACAATGTCAAGAGAGGCGGGCAGACCTGCAGAGGTCTTCTGATTGGGATAATGAGGACCTGCATCTTAGTTCTTCTTGAGTCAAGTCTAGTAAATTTCCTCACAGACAGATGAGGAAACAGGTCCAGGCAGACCCAAGTTCTCACACTTCCCAACCTCCATGTCCTGTTCATTCTCTTGTCTTTATACCTTTCAAAGGAGGACAGCGTTTAAGGAAAGAAAGACCTGTGTTTATTGGTGCTGAAACCTTAACTTAAATGTTCTTTTATTTCATAAGCTTTATCCCAATTCATAATCCAATATTTATTTGTTCAGTTTTGCTTTGCTTTCTCCTGTTAGAGCATAAGCTTCATGAGGGGAAGGATTCTGACTCTTGTATACTTAGTGCTTAACATGTACTCAACACAACAGACACACAGTCCAACCAACCCACAATGACATGGGAGTAAGATGCCCAGCTCTTCCAATGCCAAGAGAGAATGTCCTCAGACCTGCCACTGTCCTCACCACCATCCCCAACCATGAGGCCCAGAAGAGTTGGCTAGTCCTTCCTTCCAGCCACCAAACTGAGATACAACCAGGTTACACATTTGGGAAAATCAAAGTTTTCCTCTGCTGAAAAGAATGGGAACTTGAGAACTAAGTTATAGATAATCTACCTTTCATGTTTTTACAGCCTCTAGATCATGAGAAATTCATCTGTTACCAAATCATACCTGAGCAATGCTGCCTTCTTATACAGTGAGCAATTCACTTGGTCAGTTGAACTCAGAACAGGCTTCCCAGAAGAGGAGCCATTTGAGCTAACAATATATAGGAGAGAAATATCAGAAGGATAGTGCTTCTGGCATACTGAGTCCTTGGACAACCTGTGCACTGATACATCTGAGCCTAATGCCTCTCTGAATGTTCTTAGAGACTGAACTTTGATTCAGTGCTAATGAGATAAGCCGTCCAATGTTAATGAAGACACTATGTTTCTCATACACCTATAATTACTTTTCCTTGGCTGAACTGTAATTATGTTTATTTGTCTCTATCTCGAAACAGAATAATATCTTCACCTTGGTCACCTTTGTATCCTAATAACTTCAAGCACAGCTTTCAAAGTACATGATGAATGCTTTAATGCAGAAGTGAGTACATACACACACGGTGCTTGGAGTGTTTTGACACACAATATCTTTCTAGACTCATTCAACATAACTCTTAGTATGTAAATCTCTTCAGGGGAAGATGTTACTTTCTCTAGAATTAAGTAGCACACACCAAAAAATGCCTTCTATTACTTACCTTTGCAGAGCAAGTCCATTTGCATTGGTTAGGACGTGGCATGAGCTACATGGTAGTCCCACCCAATGACTAATCTACTACTATTGCTATAAATTCCAATAAGTCATAGGAGAGGTGAGTGATCATGTGAGGCTTAGTTATAAAATATTCTTGGGCGAATATATGTTTTGGGGGAAGATGAAAACACGTTAGTTCTCAGAGGGGCTTTATTTCAGAAGGAATAAGGAAAGATTTAGGTTTAGGTGAATTAATTAAGTTGTCAATAGTTACAGATGACATAATAACCTTTCCTTGTGTGAATATGTTCTGTGGACCTCTCAGGTTTGAAGGATAGAGAGGGAGATCCTCCCCGAAAACACCCTTAATATGGTCAGAACTGGCATCTTTCTTTCTCCCTGTTGGGATGAGACAGAGTTCTTTGTTCTGAAAGGCCCATGGGTGACATGCTGTGGAGTAATCACAAAGATAGGAACAAGAATCTGACCAATGGACAAGAAACAAATTGTGAAGTTTTAATAAATTTAATTATAAAGGTTAAATTTGTTTCAAAAAAAAAAAGAATCACAGCCAACCTTCCATTTTATTCCCTAGTCTCACAATTTCCCCTTGTGAGCCTTATCAGGGAGAGGCAGGTGTTGAGTACTGGTATACAGAGCAGCAGAGAACTTTTCATCACCCTTCATGTTAGTTTTATACATAATATTTTCTTGTGATCAATACCTTTTGGGAAACCACTTGTAGTGACTGCATCCCAGTTTCTACAACTGTAATCCACAGATACCAGCATAACCCTATTTAACAGAAGCGAGGGAAGCCGCTGAAAAGAGACAGAAATTTATCAGAATTCTCTGACCTTTTACTTCACTTGTCTTGGGAATTTTCTCCCAGATTCTCATGTCTGTGTTTATGGATACATAAACTTTCCACTACTTCTTTTAATGACCTCTCTGTAGGGCTCCATCATCCCAGACACTCCATGTGCACACTGCCACTCCAGAGTATCTAGGATTCTCTCTCCCTCCACTGGAAGGCTGCTCCCAAGAAAAGGGACAGTGTGGTTTCCAGCCCGTGCCTGGCACAACACCTGCTCATAACAGTCACCACCCTTGCCCTTGAATCAGTACACAGATAAACAGAAAAATTATTTCAATAAACTTTACAGGGGGAGCTAAGGATGTTCACAGGTGTTTCCCAATGAAACCGTTAATCCCAAAATGACAAACAGTAATGATAGACATGTCAGGCTGTTCAACCATCTACTAGGAAAAGAAAAGGACTCTAGTGAGATAGTTATAACTTAATACATTTTATCAACAAGACATCCACCTACTCAGGCCAGTGTCAAGCTGCTCTGGCAACTCAAAAGCCAGAGGAATAGAAAGAGTTGGAGAGAGTTGATTAACAGTTTGGTGGGTAGGGCTAAAAGTGAGAAAGGATAAAGGAAGAAGGAAGTAAACAAACACAGCTTAAATGTACTCTATTTCTGTTGATTTTAAGAACTTTGAGGTTTTTTTTTATTTTTATTTATTTTTTTTTTTTTGTTCATAGTTTTTTTTTTTTTTTTTTCTTTTTTTTTTATTGTTGGGGATTCATTGAGGGTACAATAAGCCAGTTACACTGATTGCAATTGTTAGGTAAAGTCCCTCTTGCAATCATGTCTTGCCCCCATAAAGTGTGACACACACTAAGGCCCCACCCTACTCCCTCCCTCTCTCTTTCTGCTTCCTCCCCTGATTGTCATATAATCCATGTTTCCTCAGGCCAGGCAGATACGTAACTCTGTTCTCTTCTCTCCTTTCACACCTTTGTTCCCTAACCTGCAGGCTTTTCAGAAAAGATGGCCACTTTTTGTTTAAGAATGTGTATACCTTGCTTTCTACTGCAGGACCGCCTGATGGTGTGCAGGAAGCAGCAGGAATAATGCTGTTTGTGCGGCCATCAGCTCCATCTTGTCCACCCCTGCCTTTCCCTTAGGAGCCTTCTTGCCTACAGAATCACAGCCGTTCAGCCTCAATGTGCAGAGATACAGCTGAGGCACAGCCAAACTCTCCTGCTGTGTGAAAAATCCAGGCAGATGGTGTGGTTACCACAGAGTCAGAGGAAGGGATACACGGAACCCAGTAGTGTCACCCAACTCAACTCCACCAGCCTCTCTGGAGGTCCATTGTCTATGAAACACTCCACTAGAGCTAAGGACATAGCCGTGAAAAATACCAGACTGTGCCTTCACTGTGTCCTGGAGAAGCTCACCCTCTAGCAGGGACACTAGTGTGGACACCCACAGTGGTGACAGAGAGTAGAGGGGACTATAGCAGAACTGCAGGATCAGATGGAATTGCCCAGAGGGGGAAGGGGCTACAGCTGTGTGGGGAGGTTGGGGAGGGAGGACCATAACAGAAGGGCTTGTCTGGCTGGGTTTGAGGATGAGTAGGAGTCTTCCAGGGGACTCAGGGGCAGTGAAGGCACAGGAAGCTATGTGGGTAAAGATCTGTAGATGTACTTTGTCTTGGTGGATTTCACATATTTCAGAATAATGGCAGCCATGGAGACAAGGGCAGAGTAGAGGAGATTAAATGCCAATGTCTGCACATGAAATCCTGAATAGAACCCACAACCTTTGGACATACTGATAGCCCTGAGTTGTTTGTTCATAATTTCCCCAGAATATGAACTCCAAGGAGGTCAGTGTGGGAGTGTTTATGACTCTTTGCCAACTGCCAACATGGAGAGGGCTCCTTCGATGAGGGTGGAGCACACATGGCCCTACTATTGGCTGAGCTCTGGCCCTGCCTCCTTTCTCAACACATAAACATTCCAGCTAGCCTCTGAATCACCACTAGACTGGGAAGGGAAGTTCCACACATCCAGCCCAGCAAAGAGCAGCACAAAGGGGAGAGAACAACTCAGAGAAGAGAACTGAAGAAGAAAAGTGAAGATGGACCTCATCCCAGACTTTGCAACGGAAACTTGGGTTCTCCTGGCTGCCAGCCTGGTGCTGCTCTACCTGTGAGTAACTGTTCCTGCTCCACTACTCTGTAATCTTGGACTAATGGTGATCAGGTCCCTCTTTTGCTGATCTGCTTTGATAATTGAGAGGAAGTTGCTTAACTGTTGGATGCTGCAAACACATAGGAGTTATTTATCTTATGTAGATCTGTTGAAGGAATGAGTTAACTGTCTCCCCCCACCATCTGTCAACCCTGCCATCTATGCCTCAATTTTGGTGGCTAGGAGGGTGATGACATTTGATCCTGGGGCTGATTTCTGATTGGTAGTAAGTTTGGCCTATCAACCAGAATTCAGCAGAAACAAGTTACAAACAACTGAGCACCATAACTGGGGGTCCTCAACCCTTCCCAAACTCTGGAGATTCTGAGGGCTAGAGGTGTGTGGGGGGGGCGGTGGTGACTTGGGTTTTTGTCTCTGTATCTCTGCCTCTGGATTCTGTGTCTGCAGCAAGACATGTGAAGAAGGTTTGTCCCCTGTGGATGTGGGTGTTTCCTGCTCCCTACCTTCCACTCCCAGGCATCATTTACACAAGGAATCACGGGGCACCCCTGACTTCAGAGGAGGCTCTCACTTAGCTCTTTCCTCTTTTCTGTGCTCCTCCTTGGAACTCTCCTTTTTCTAATAATTCAATTTCTCCACCCTACAATAAGTAGAACTATTTACTTGTAAATGATGGGTATTTAGATCAGCGGAGACCTGGGGAAATCTTGAAGTTTTATTCTTTTCTTTCACTTTTTCCTTCCAGCTTCTGAGAGATTAGTGTCAGTATAGAGCTTTATTTTTCCCCTGATGTGAATCTGCTAGCAGTCTAAGAAAAGAGGAGCCTTAAAAGCTGATTTTATTTCCCTTTTTCCCTCTACATTCTGGTGCAAGAGGATGAATCCCTTCCCTGGCAGGATTCCTTACATCATAGAGAAGGGAGGAGAAGTATTCCTTTCCATGTGTGAGTAGTAAAGGCTCTGTCACATTTGACTTTGATCACAATTTCACTTTTATTAAGAATAAGGAATCGTGATGATATAATAATTTAAAAAAAAACATAAACCTGTTTCTAATTCTTTGAAAGAAAGTTTAGGAATTCAGAGCACTGTTGAAATATATTTCCCATCAGATTTTAAAATGAATCATCATGGCTTAAATAATTCTTTTTAAAAGCAGTTTATTTTTTATCTTTTGAGATTAGACTACTTCTAGCATGCTCCTTTTGCATCATAAAAGAGGACTGTCATTTCGGTCAGTATTTGCAACAATAAATGTATATAAAATGACATCACCATTAGGATAATGTTGGGAATATGAAGCCAATACACAAATACATATGCCAACGGCAAGATTGCATGTATCTCTGTAAACATACCTGCCCAACAAGTTCTTTTAGTTCCTCGGTTTTAAATATAATAATACCTACTTAGCAGGTATCTTAATCTCCCAGGGCAGTAGAGTTAGGCAGGTTTCAGGGTGGAGTCAGGAAAAGAAAGGACTAGTGAATGTAATTATTGCTCTTGGAGTTGCTGTTATTATTTATTGTCTGCTTATTTCCTCTCTATCTTGACTGCCCCTGTTCTTGAGTCTAGTGACTAGCTAGCCTCCATATCTATAAAGTCACAATCCCTGTAACCTGCCTTTCTCTTTCACTTTATAGATATGGGACCCACTCACATGGACTTTTTAAGAAGTTGGGAATTCCTGGGCCAACACCTCTTCCTTTCCTGGGTACTGTTTTGGGTTACCGCAAGGTGAGTTTTTTTAACTCCCTCTTTTGCTTCTTAGGATTGCGGACACCAGCTTAGTTCCATCAGTAAAAAAGCCCCTCATTGGGAGGAAGTCCTGATGTTTTACACTTTCAGAAACAGTGTGTAGGCCCCACACACAGCATGGTCAGGTTTACCCAAGGCTTCTGTTGCCAATTCTCACAAACCTCAGGTTTGCCTCCGGATCCCTAAGGATGGGCCTACCCAGGTTGCCAGTTCCCACACACAGCATCTGGGAACCTAAGTATTGACGTGCCCTGCCCAACACTGCTATGTCTGTGCACTGCTCCCAGGGTCTGAATATGAGCCTGCCCACATTGCTGCTGGCACCTTCATCTTTCCACCCATGCTTCCTGTGCACCGGGGGACCCACCACTGCCACCACTGGCACCTGCATGTGCTGCCTGGGGGCCCAAGGGTTGGCTTGCAGCTGCTCTCATTGCCAATGCTACACACATCATCAAGTGGCCCAAAGGCCTACCTGATTTCCTGGCCCACTTCTGCTACTGCCAGTACCCAAGCCAACTGCATAAAGGCTCAAGGATCAGCTTACCCAAACCTGCTACTACCAAAATACTGCATATTCCACCTAGAGACCCAAGGATTAGCCCATTCAGTCACCTGCTGTTACCACTGGATCCCAAGTACCAGCCCGCCTGGTATCCCTGCCTCTACCAATGCCTCACCATAGCCTCTACTAACAACTGCAGCCTGAGCCACTGAGGAATTCACAAACACTATTGGCACTGATTACAACCAAGGAGTCATATGGAGACTACACTGCTGCCCACATCCAGAATCAAAGCTAATGCACCCTATGAATTAACACTATAAATATATCTATAGGAAGTAGTCTCTCCCTATGAAAGCTAATCCATAAAACTGGAAGAAGCAATTATTACATCAAATGCACAGATACCAACATAAGGACACAAGCAACATGAGAAAGCAAGAAAATATGACACTTCCAAAGGAACATAATAATTCTTCTGGTAACAGATTCTAATAAAAAAGAAATCCATAGAATTCCTGAAAAAGAATTTTAAATAATGATATTAAAGAACTTCAGTGAGATATAAGAGAAGAAAGATGATAAAAAGAAATCAGAAAAACAATTCATCAGCTCAGCACCTTTAGCTCAGCAACTAGAGTTGCTGGCCACATACACCAGAGCTGGCGGGTTCAAACCCAGCCCAGGCCTGCCAAACAACAATGACAACTACAACCAAAAAATAGCCAGACATTGTGGTGGGTGTCTGTAGTCCCAGCTATTTGGAAGGCTGAGGCAAAAGAATCACTTAAGCCCAAGACTTTGAGGTTGCTGTAAGCTGTGATGCCACAGCACTCTACCAAGGGCAACATAATGAGACTCTGTCTCAAAATAAAAAAAGAAAAGAAAAAAGAAAAAGAAAAACAATTCATGATCTCAATGAGAAATTCAACAAATAGATAGCATTAAAAGAAAAAAAAACAAACATAAATCCTGGCAGTGAAGAATATAATAAATATAAAAAAGAAAAGCTAAGAAGGCTTCAACAATAATTTAGCTCAAGCAGGAGAAAGACTAGATAGATCATTGGAACCTGAAGATATATAATTGGAAATAACCCAATCAGACAAAAAAGAAAAAAAAAGAAGGAAGAATAAAGAAATCCTACAATAAAATATTAGAATTTGGGGTGTTTCAGAAGGAAAAAAGATGGGCAAAGGCATAGAAAATCTTTTTTTTTTTTTTGAGACAGACTCTCACTCTGTCACACAGGATAAAGTGTTGTGATGTCACAGCTCACAGCAACCTCAAACTCCTGGGCTCGAGTGGTCCTCTTGCCTTAGCCTTCTGAGTAGCTGGACTACAGGCATGAACCATCACTCCCAGATAATTTTTCTCTTTACTAGAGACAAGGTCTCACTCTAGCTTAGTCTGGTCTCAAACTCCTGAGCTCAAGAAATCTACCTCCCTTGGCCTCCCAGAGTGTGTGAGCCACCACACCCAGCCCTACAAAACATATTTAATGAAATAATAGTTGAAAACTTCCTAAATCTTGCAAGAGATACACACATGCAGAGACTTCCAAATAGATTGAATTCAAAAAGATCATCTGCAAGGCACATTAGAGTCAAATTATCAAAAGTCAAACACAAAAAGAGAATTCTAAAAACAGCAAGAAAAAAGCATCAGGCCACATATAAGGGAATTCTTCTCAGACTAAAAGTGTATTTCTCAGCAGGAACATTACAGGTCAAGAGAATGGATGATATATTCTAAGTATTAAATGAAAAAAAAACTGTCAATAAAGAATATTATACCCAGAAAAGCTATTCTTCAAAAATGAGGATAAATAAAGTAATTTTCAGAAAGCAAAAACTAAGGGAATTCATCAATACTAGACGGGCACTATAAGAAATACTTAAAGGAGTCCTAATCTAGAAGTGACTGAACATTTTCTACCGTTATTAATACACATGAAAGCATAAAACTCACCAGTAGAGCAGACACACAAAAGAGAAAGATAAAGGACTCAAATGTTACCACTATATAATAGCTCTAAACCTCAGGGATAAACAATAAGAGGAAAATAAAGGGAAGAAAGGGATATACAAATGAGAAAATGAACAGTTACAAGAACAAGAATAAGTCCTCAACTATCACTAAAAATCTTGACTGTAAAGTGATTGTTTTCCCCTTTTTAAAAATATAGAAGGCTGGGTACTGTAGCTCATACCTGTAACCCCAGCACTTTGGGAGGCAAAGTGGCCTCCACTTGAGACCAGGAGCTTGAGACCAGCCTGGGCAACATAGAGCGACCCATCTCCACAAAATATAAGAAAAATTATTGAGGCATGGTGGTGTGCATTTGTGGTCCTAGCTAGCTGGGAGGCTGAGGCAAAGGGTTGCTTAAGCCCAGGAGTTTTAGGTTGCTGTGAGCTCTAACAGTACCATTGCACTTCAGCCTGGGTGACAGAGCAAGACTCTGTGATAAATAAAAGAATAGAAAAGAAAAGAAAAGAGAAAGAAAGAAAGACACCTCACTTGTAATGACACATATAGACTGTGATACTGTGAAATATATATTTGACCTACATTCCCATTTCCTGACATACAATTCCTAAAATCCTTGGAATCTCCAAAGTGTTGTCTTTCTGTATGATAATGTCAGCTGGCAGTTTCAGGATGGGGCTGGTCACTTTAAAGACAAATGCATGATTAGAGGGTTCAGACTTTCAGCCCTACCACCCAATTTCTGGGTAGAGGGCAGGAGATCAAGTTGTCACCAATGGCCAATGGTTTAATAAATAATGCCTACATGATAAATCCTCCATTTAAATAAGGACAAAATTCAGAGAGTCCAAGTAGCTGAACATGTGGAGGTTCCCGGAGGGTGGCATGCCAAGGGAGAGCATGGAAGCTCCACATTACTTTCCTCATACCTCACCCTTGGGCATATTTTCATCTGTATCCTTTGTAATATCCTTTTTAATAAGCCAGAAAGTGTAATTGTTTCTCTGAGTTCTGTGAGCTGCTCCAACAAATTAATGGAACTCAAAGTGGAGGTCATAGGAATCCCATCTTGAAGCTACTCAGTCAGCAGTTTCAAAGACTCAGACTTGCCCCTGGTGTCTGAAATGAGTGTGGGTCAGTCTTGGAGACTGAACCCTCAACATGTGGGATCCGATGCTATCTCCAGGTAGACAGTGCTGGAATTGAATTGTAGGACACCCAGCTGGTATCTGCTGCAAAACTGATTGCTTACTTGGTGCATAGAAAAAATCCTCCATATATTTAGTCACAGAAATCTTCTGTGATGACAATTGTGATATGAAAACAGAGGAAAAATGATTCAATATTTTTCTGAAACGTGGACTGAAAGTAAAGGTGTACAAAAATATATTCCACACAAATGGAAACAAAAAGTGAGTAGGAATAACTATACTAATATAAGATAAAACAGACTTTAAGTCAAAAACAGTGGGAAAAGACAAACAAGGTCATTACATAATAATAAAGGGATCAATTCAGCAAGAGGATATAACAATTCTAAATATTAAATATATAGGCACCCTACACTGGAGTACCCAGATATATAAATGAATAGAGAGAGAGAGAGAAACTCCAATACAATAATAGTTGGGGACTTCAATGCCTCACTATTAGCACTGGACAGATTATCTAGACACGAAATCAACAACAACAACAAAAATAGTGAATTTAAACTGCCATTTAGACCAAATTAACTTAAGAGACATTACAGCATATTTCATCCAACAGCTACAGAATACACATTCTTCTCATCAGCACACAGAACATTCTCCAGGATAGACCATATGTTAGGTCATAAATTCCAAAAAGAATTACAAAAAAAAAATTTTAAGCCCAAAATCATAGCAAGTATTTTCTCAGACTACAATGGAATAAAGCTAGAAATCAATAAAAAAAAGAGGAACTTTAGAAACTACATAAATAAATGAAAATTAAACAGCATGCTCCTGAATGACCACCAAGTCAATGAGGAAATTAGAAAGTAATAAAAAAAATCTTGAAACAAATGAAAACATACAAAACCTATAAAATGTAGCAAAAGCAATGCTAAAAGAGAAGTTTATAGCAATAAATAACTGTATCAAGAAAGTAGACAGATTTTTAAATAAACAACCTAGTGATGCATGCCAAGGAACTAGAAAAGCAAGAACAAACCAAATCCAAATTAGTAGAAGGAAAAATAAAGGCCACAATAGAAATAAACAAAATTAAAACTAAAAAAAAAAAATGCTAAGAATCAACAAAACGGAAGCTTAGTTTTTTGAAAATATAAACAAAATCAATGAACTGCTAACTAAACTAATCAAGAAGAAACCCAAATAAATAAAATCAGAAACAAAAAGAAAGACATAAAAACTGATACCACAGGAATACAAATGAATACTAGACTATTGTAAACAACTATACAAAAACAAACTGAAAAACACAGAGGAAATGGATAAATTCCTGGACACATAAAATCTACCAAGATTGAACCATGAAAAAATTGAAAACCTGAATGTACTAATAATGAGTAATAATATTGAATTAGTAATAAAAAGTTTCCCAAAAAAGAAAAGCCCAAAGGTCTGATAGTTTTACTGATGAATTCTGCAACAATTATAGAAGAACTAACATCAATTCTTCTCAAACTAATCCAAAAAGTTGAAAAGAAGAGAATTTCTCCCGACTCTTTATATGATGCTAACATTATCCTTACAGCCAAACCAGAGAAAGACACAACAAAAAAAGAAAACTAAAGACTGATGAACACAGATGCTAAAATATTCATCAAAATACTACCAAACAGAATTCAACAGCACATGAAAAAGATAATTTACCACTATCAAATGGACTTTATTCCAGGAATGAAAATAAACATGGTTCTATCTACAACAATCAATGAGTGTGATATAGTACCTCACCAGAATGAATAACATCAACCATATGACCATATCAATAGATGCAGAAAAAGCATTTGATAAAATTCAACATTGCTTCATGAAGAAAACTCTCAACAATTTGGACAAATAACGAATCAACATTCTTCAACATGATAAAGGTCATATATGACAAATCCAAAGCAAAAATCTTTTAGATTTCCTCTAAGAATTGTGACAAGGTTGCTCACTTTCACCACTCTAATTCAACGCAGTACTGGCATTCCTAGCCAGATCAATCAAGCAAGAGAGATAAATAAAAGGCACCCAAAATGGAAAAGATGAAGTCAAACTGTCCCCATTTGCAGATGGCATGATCTTATATGTAGAAAAACATAAGAACTCCATAAAAATACCATTAGGATTGACTATAAAAAAATCAGTAACATTGTCAGATACAAAATCAATTTTTTTAATTAAATCATAGCTGTGTACATTAATGCAATCATGGGGTAAAGTGTGCTGGTTTTATATACAATTTGAAATACTTCCATCAAACTGGTTAACATAGCCTTCACTGCATTTTCTTAGTTATTTTGTTAAGACATTTATATTCTACACTTAGTAGATTTAACTTGTACCCTTGTAAAATGCACTGTAGGTGTGGTCCCAGCAATTACCCTCCCTCCACCCAGCCTTTCCCTACCCCTTCCCTCCCTCTCCTCTTTCCCCTTCTTCTTGGGCTATAGTTGGGTTATAGCTTTCATATGAAAGTGTGGGTGGGGCAGCACCTGTGGCTCAGTGAGCAGGGCACCGGCCCCATATACCAATGGTGGTGGGTTCAAACCCAGCCCCGGCCAAACTGCAACAACAACAAAAAAATAGCCGGGTGTTGTGGCAGGTGCCTATAGTCCCAGCTACTGGGGAGACTGAGGCAAGAGAATCGCCTAAACCCAGGAGGTTGCTGTGAGCTGTGATGTCATGGCACTCTACCAAGGGTGATAAAGTGAGACTCTGTCTCTAAAAAAATAAAATAAAGTGTGGGTGTTTATTATTGGTTTCTTTTTTTTTTTTTTTTTGAGACAGAGCCTCAAACTGTCACCCTGGGTAGAGTGCCGTGGCATCACAGCTCACAGCAATCTCCAACTCCTGGGCTTAAGTGATTCTCTTGCCCTGGCCTCCCAAGTAGCTGGGACTACAGGTGCCCAGCACAACACCCAGCTATTTTTTGGTTGCAGTTCTCATTGTTTGGCAGGCCCAGGCTGGATTCGAACCCACCAGCTCTGGTGTATGTGGCTGGTGCCGTAGCCGCTTGAGCTACAGGCGCTGAGCCATATAAATTGGTTTCATAGTAGGGCTGAGTACATTGAATACTTTTTCTTCCATTCCTGAGATACTTTGCTAAGAAGAATATGTTCCAGCTCCATCCATGTAAACATGAAAGAGGTAGTCTCCATCTTTTTTAAGGCCACATAATATTCCATGGTGTACATATACCACAATTTATTAATCCATTTATGGGTCGATGGGCACTTGGTGTTCTTCCATGACTTAGCGTGGAGAAAAGGGAACGCTTCTGCACTGCTGGTGGGAATGCAAACTAATATGTTCCTTTTGGAAATATATTTGGAGATCACTTAGGGATCTAAAAATAGACCTACCATTTGATCCTTCAATTCTTCTACTAGGTATATATCCAGAAGACCAAAAATCACTTTATAACAAAGATATTTACACCAGAATGCTTATTGCAGCACAAAATCAATATTTAAAATAGTAGTGTTCCTATATATCAATAATGAAACAGCTAAAAAGAAAATAAAGAAATCCCATTTATAATAGCTACCAAAAAATAATAAAATACCCAGGAATTAATTTAACCAAGGAGGTGAAAGACTTCTACAAAGTTAACTACAGAACACTGAAAAAAGAAATTAAAGAAGTCACAAAGAAATGAAAGCATATCCCATGCTTTTGGATATGAAGAATTGTTATTGTTAAAATTACCCTACTACCTACCCAAAGCAATGTAAAGATTCAGTTCAATCCCCATCAAAATACCAATGTCACAGAAATAGGAAAAACAATCCTAAAATTCATATGGAACAACAAACAACCCTGAATAGCCAAAGCAATACCAGGCAAAACAACATCAACTAAATAAATAAATAAATAAACCAAACTGGAGGCATCACACTACCTGACTTCAAGGTATACTACAAAGTTATAGGCACCAAAATAGCATGGTATTGGTATAAAAACAGACACATAAACCAATGGGACAGAACAGAAACCCCACAAATAAATACAAAGAGTTACAGCCAACTGATTTTTTATGAAGTTGCCAAGAATATACATTGGGGTTTCAAAATATATCCTCTTCAGTAAATAGTGCTGGGAAAACTGGATATTCATATGCAAAAGAATGAAGCTGAACCCTATCTCCCATCTTATACAAAAATCAACTGAAAATTCATTAAAGACTTAAACATAACACCTTGAAACTATAAAACTACTAAAAACAACATAGAGGAAATGCTTCAGAACATTGGCCTAAGCAAAGACCACAAAGGCACAAGAACAAAAACAAACATAGATAAGCAGAATTACCTTAATCTAAGAAGCTTTGGCACAGCAAACAGAGTGACAGAGTACACAGACAACCAGTAGGACGGGAGAAAATACTTACAAGCTATTCCCCCAACAAAAGACTAATATCCAGTATATAAATGGTACTCAACAGCAAAAATAATGATTCCATCGAAATCTGGGGAAAAGATTTGAGAAAACATTTCTCAAAAGAAGACATACACAAATGGCTAACAAGAATATGAAAAAATCTTCACCATCACTAATGATCAAGGAAACAAATTAAAACCACAACATCTTACCCCTATTAGAATGGCTATTATCATAAAGGCAAAAAATAACAAATGCTGGTGAGATGCAAAGAAAAGGAAACTCTTATACACTGTTGGCTGGAAATTAAATTAGTACAGCTAATATGGAAAACAGTATAGAGGTCTCTGAATAAACTAAAAATAGAATTATCATATGATCTAAAAATCACATTCTTAGGAAAGAAAATAGTATCATAATCCTATATTTACTGCAGCACTATTCACAATTGCTAAGATATACAATCAACCTAGGTGTTCATAAATGGACAAATGGATTAAAAAAAAATGGTATACATACAGAATGGAATACTATTCATAAGAAAGAACGAAATCTTGTCATTCACAGAAACACAGGTGGAATTGGAGATCATTGTGTTAGGTGAAATAAATCAGGCACATAAAGACAAATATTACATATTCTCACTCACCTCTAGGAGCTAAAAATGCTGATCTCATAGGTAGAAAGTGGAATGATAGTTACCAGAGGCTGAGAATGGTTGAAGGGAATGGAGAGAGGTTGGGTAAAGGGTACAAACATACAGTTAAATAGAGCTTTAGTGTTCAATAGCACTACAGATTGACTATAGGTAACTGCAGTATATTACATATTTCAATATGGCTAAAAGAGAAGACTTGAAATGTTCCCAACACAAAGCAAGGATAAATGTTCAAAGCAAAGATATCCTAAATCTGTGATTTGATCATTATGTATTATATGCATGTATCAAAATGTCATATATACACTGTAAGTATGTACAAATATATTAATTTAAATATTTTAAAGATCATTCTGGTCTACCCTAAATAAGAGATTGAGTCGGTTTTACATCATAGTTTTACTATATTCTGTGGCCTCTGGGACAGATGATGTGGTTTAGTAGAGGATACTACAGTCCTTTTTAGCCTTTTTTTTTCTTTTTTGCAATATCTGCAAAAGAATAAGAAGAAGAAGAAAGAAAAGACAAAATAAATGACTCTTTAGGAAGATGGATAAGATGCAAAATACTCCAATACCCTTGAACTTGAGTATGTTCTTCCTGATGCTCAAGGATAGGAAATGGCCATAGACTGCCAGCCTGAGTGTATGTAGAGGCCAAGGGCTTTCTCTTTGTGTTGTTTACTTTAAATTCTATCAGTAAGAATGGTTTTGGCTGCTAGCAACAGAGAATTCAGCTCATAATTACCTAAATAACTGAGCACATCTACTCAGAGGTATATACCCAGAAGACATGAAAAAATATGACTCTACAAAGACTTGTGCATGTGTGTTCACAGCAGCATTATTCATGGTAAGTCACAAGGTGAAAACAACCCAAAGGTTCATCAACTAATGAATGAAAAAGTGAAATATGCTATATCTATATAATGGAATATTATTTGCCTATAAAAAGGAATGTAGGACTGATACATGCTATAATGTGGGTGAACCTTGAAAATGTTATGCTAGGTAAAAGAAGCCAGTCACAAAAGACCACTTTATTATATGATTCCATTTATAAAATATCCACAATAGGCAATTCCACAGAGATCAAATTTATTAGTTTTTAGGGTTAGTGTGAATAAGAGGATTGGAGGGAGGAGGAAAAAAGAAAAGGTCCTTGGTTTCCTTAACTTCCCACTTCCACTAGAATTTTAGAGACAGCCCATGAGATTAATGAAAAGGGTGCTGAATGAGGAGATGAAAGAATGTGCATCCCCTGAGACACTTGCTCACTTTCCCTCAGCCTCAGTTTCCTCACATGCCATGGAGGTGGTAACTCAGAGGGCTATGAGACTTTAGAGACAACAAGTGCATGAGCAAAAACACTTTAGTAAGACAAGTTTCTTTAACATTCATAGACAAGGATAAAATGTTTAGTATGTATGCTACTCAGAAAAAATTCAAGAGTGACTTTAAAGTCTTCATTTCAACTATCTCCTCTATTTTCATTCTTTTCCCCTTAGATGACTCTGAATTATAGCTTCCCTCTATCAGTGAGAGATAATAAGCCTGATTTCAACAGATTTGACCCTTTTTTGCTCCCAATTAGATGCTTGGTTCCATACATTTAAAGTAATAATCAAGTTTTATTTTGTTTCTCCTCCCAGGGATTTTGGGATTTTGATGCAGAGTGTCATAAAAAGTATGGAGAAATGTGGGGGTGAGTATTCTGGAAACCTCCATCACATAGACTTGCTGCTATGATGAGGTACCCCCCTTCGTGAAGGATAATCTCAGCCCAGAGCCTCTTGGGATGAAGCTACCTATTATAAAGTTTTTGGAGGCCTAACCTACCAAAGATCCCATATGTCTCCAGGTGTTGAGGGCTACAGTCTGAATTAGGCCAAGAATGTTGTGGGTTACCACTTTTCTCCAGGCTTTAATTATCCAGGGGACTTCTTGCATCACCTTGTATCCAGTGTCTGGCTATTCCCCTCATCTCCCTTTTTCCATCTTTAGGTAACCTTTAATCAATCAAATGCATTATTTCACACCTTTCTGTTATATGCTTACAAATGCATGGCTTTATCTCCTTCTCACATTGGTTCACTTTTAGTTAAAAGCCAAAATGCCTTCATTTAAATCTGTGTTTTCACATGTGCTTTTGAAAGAAGGGCTGGAAGATAAACAGATTGAGAAATCATTAATGCTCTGCTTTTTTGTTAATTTTTGTTCTTCTCTCTGCAAGTGTGGAGTTGTATTCTTTTTTTATTTAATCCAAGAGGGTTTTTGTTGTTGTTGTTGTTTTCTTTTCCGGGGTTTTGTTTGTTTCTTTGTTTTTTGAGACAGAGTCTCGCTCTGTCACCCTGGTTAGAGTGCCGTGGCATCCTAGCTCACAAGAACCTCAAACTGTTGGGCTCAAGTAATCCCCTTGCCTCAGCCTCTCAAGTAGCTGGACTTCAGATGCCTGCCACAATGCCCAGCTAGTTTTTCTATTTTTAGTAGAAACAGACTGTTCTCAGACTGGTCTGGAACCCGTGAGCTCAGGCCGGTAAAACCATCCTACCCACATCAGAGTGGTAGGATTACAGGTCCGAGCCACTGCGCCTGGCCAAGCCAAAAGTTTTCGATAGAAGTGTATACAAGTATTTGTCTACATGCACTCCATGCTGCTGACTTTGAAGAAGAGATGTGTGATATTTTAACCCACTGGTGGGCTGATGGACTTTATGATCTTGGAGGATGGCTTCAGTCAACTGCAGCAGCTGCTGCCTTTCAGAGCCACTAGAGGTTTGGTGAGAGCAACAGTAGATGTGCAACTGTGTGTTTGTATACTACAAACAAGAGGGAGAAAGCTTTGCCTCTTTGTACCTCTTCGTTTTCTCTCAAGTCCTCAGAAACCACAGCACTGTCCGCAGAGTACTGCTGAGTTGGAATGGCCTGTAAAGGCCACGTGACGGAGTAGCACAAACACACAGTACCAGATCTTCATGGGACTGACTCCAAGTGCTCCTTGCAACATTTAGTTCTTGCCAGCACTTGATAATTTACTTGCCTTCACTGACTTAATATCATTCATGATAATTAAATATTTTAAACATACAAAAAAATATGGAGGATAGCATAGGAAATACTCATGTACACACCACCTAGACCTAACAATTGTTCCCATTATCTCTAACCATGATCTGCTTAAAGAGCTATTTTTCTTTAGATGTCTGAGCCACATTACCTTTATTGCATAAATATTTGAGTGCTTTGCAATAAGAATTTTGCTGTGTCCTACCCTAACTTGAGCTTGGACCTAATATTGCTGTGTATTATACAACTAGGGGTATGGATTAGGTAACATCAGGATCAAAGTCTAGATTGCTGAGAGTGCCAGCAGCTACAGAATCAGGCTTGCAGGGTTTAATCAGCTCTGTTTTCCCAACACAGATTGTACGATGGTCGACAGCCTCTGTTGGCTATCACAGATCCCGACATGATCAAAACAGTGCTAGTGAAAGAATGTTATTCTGTCTTCACAAACCGGCGGGTAGGCTTCAATTTTTTAATTTTAAATATTTATTTATTTATTAAGCTTTTATTTTGAAATAATATGTATGTATTCACAGAAAGTTACCCCATAAATGTATAGGGATGTTCTATGTACCCTCATGTTTCCCCCAATGGTAACATCCTACATAACTATAAATATATTCTTGTTACTAAAGTAACAGAAAACCAAAATTGATACAATCCACAGAGCTTATTCAGATTTCCTCAATTTTATGTGCCTTCATTTGTGTGTGTGTGTAGCTCTATGCAAATTCATTTATTGCAAAGATTTGTGTGACTACAACACAATCAAGACACAGAACTCTTTTATCATCATGAGGCTCCCTAACAGTGAAAGAGCTTCATACAATGAGGCTATGCTTCTATAGACATGAAATATAGCTTGTCCTTTCCTCTTAACGGGATCTGTATAAGAGCAAAATTTGTTTTTATTTTGAGGGGTCCAATTTATTGCTATTCCCTTTTATAGACTGTGGTTTGGGATCAAGTCCGAAAATTCTTCTTCTAGCCCTTTTTATTGTTTATTCCTGAAAGTTATATAATTTAATGCTGTACCTTTAAGTCTACAATCTTTTTGGGGTTAATTTTTACATAAGGTATGAGATTTAGATCAAGGTTCACTTTGGGCGGCCTATGCCTGTCCAGCTGTTAACAGAACTTATGGAAAGGCTGTCCCCCCTCCACTGAATTGCTTGTGCACTTTTGTCAAAAATCATTTGGGCCTATTTGTGTGCCTCTGTTTTTCATTCTCTAATCTGCTCTATGTCTGCCCCTCATCCAGTACCACACTGTCTTGGCAATAGTAAAGTATATAGTAAATCTTAATGTCTTATAGAGTTATTCCCCCCACTTCGTTCATTTTGTTCAGATTTTTTTCTAGCTATTCTTGGGCCTTTGCCTTCCTATACAAATTCAGAATAAGTTTGTATATGTCTACAAGCAAATTTGCTGAGATTTTGATGAGAATTGAATTAAACCTGTATATCAATTTAGGGGAAATCTGTATCTTTATTATGCTGAGTCTTTCATTCCATGAACTTAATATGCATGCATGATTTAGCTGAAGAGTTTTATATTTTATCAAATTGAGGAATTTTCTTCCTCTTCATAGTTTACAGAATTTTTATTATAAATGTATGCTGAAAGTATCCATTTTAAAACAAAGTATCATTTTTGAAAGATGAAAGAACATTTCAAACAAGTTATTAAAATAGGCCATTCCCGAGATGGGAAATGGAATTCTCTTTTTACTTTTATCCCTAGAGAAAAAAAAAAAAGAGTAAAGGACTTTCATGTAATTGCATTATTTCTTTAAAACAGATTCCTAATATTTTCAGTATTACCAACTATTTATTTCTAAGTCACCACATCAGGGCATCCCTTTTTTAAGTTGTTCATGCTGTAGGTGTATTGAAAGACAGCTGGTCTGAATCAATACACCATCTGCCAAGGCCACTGGACTGTCACCAATGCTTTCTAGTCTGCCCAGCCCTGGAGGAGGCGCTGTAATCCTTAAGATGTCCTACATCTATTTCACTGCAAGAACAGGTCTCCTACCACATGGAGTATTTGCATTTAAAAGGAAACTAAGGCCGGTGCAGTGGCTCACACTTGTAATCTTAGAACTCTGGGAGGTCTAGGCAGGTGGATTGCCTGATCTCATGAGTTCAAGACCAGCCTGAGCCAACGCAAGACCCCGTCTCTAAAAATAGCTGGGCATTGTGGTGAGTGCCTAGAAGTCCCAGCTACTTGGGAGGCTCAGGCAAGAGAATTGCTTAAGCCCAAGAGTTTGAGGTTGTTGTGAGCTGTGATGCCATGGCACTCTACCCAGGGCAACAAAGTGAGTCTCTGTCTCAATAAAATATAAAATAAATTAAAATAGTAAAATAAAGAGACTAGGATATCAAGGCTGGAACCACACCAGGTGGCTAGGTGCCCCCTGCCATACACACACTCACAGGAGGATAGGCATTTAGGATAAATCTTTACTGAGCATCTAGCATAGGGCCTGCCACCTAGTAGACAGTCACTAAATATTTGTTAAATAAGTGACCTGCTTATCACATTTTCTACAACCGTAAGACCTCCAAAACTTATGTAGGACAAAATGTTTTTGCTTTAAACTCTAGTCTTTTGGTCCAGTGGGCTTTATGAAAAGTGCCATCTCTCTATCTGAGAATGAAGAATGGAAGAGAATACGAGCGTTGCTGTCTCCAACCTTCACCAGTGGAAAACTGAAGGAGGTAAGAAAATAAGAGGACTTCTAATTAGAAACTTCAGGAATTAATCTGGGACAGCTAGAAAGTAAAATCACAGTCCTTTTCAAGGAGTAGTCTATTGAGTTCGAGCTTTCTAAAAATAGTCTTTTACCTTTATGTTCTAAAACGGAAATCATATGATTTCTTATAAAATGTTATTTACTGCTCCAAGCTTAGAAGACTTAAGTTTGCACATTTAATATATGTGGTGCTGTGTTTTGTGCTTAGATGTTCCCCATCATGAGCCAGTATGCAGATGTGTTGGTGAGAAACCTGAGGCAGGAAGCAGAGAAAGACAAGCCCGTCAACTTGAAAGAGTGAGTAGAAGCACAGTCTTGGGGTTCTGAGCTGTCATGAGACCCTCTAGCTGCCTGCCATGGAGCTAATGTTCTCACTATTGAGTTACTCCAGTGACCAGACAGGAGCAGGGTGTGGTGTTACAACTCCAATGGGACACCCAAGAGGGAGTGGCTCCTAGGAGAAGACAGGGCAGCTGAGAGGCGATTAAAGGTTTTTTTCCCCCATGCACAGGAGCCAAGATTAACTTATCTGAAAAATGATCCACTTAGATACTCCAGAAGACAAAACAATGGTTGAGAAAGAGGAAATGATTGTACTAAAGTTTTGAGGGTAAAGGGTCTGAAATGGTGGGAAGTGAAGGTAGATATATTTGTTAGCTGGCAATGAGTGAGGCAGGAAAGTGACAAAGGGGAACCTGGGAGAACTTGAATCCCTTCATGGTTTTGCTGAGAATACCACTGAAATACTGAATACTAAATCTTCCCAGCACTTCTCCATCCTGCAACCTCAAAAGAGAGTGGGCCCTGTAGAGGATATGGGTAAGACACCTCTATCATTTATCATTTAAAGCAGAATGTGTTTGAATTACGTTGGACAACAGGTATACACTGAGTCTGTCCAGGGCAGACTGGGGACATGTGGTCACTCAGCTATCAGGCCCCCCAATCAATTTTGAAGTGATGTTTTGTGGGGGTTTTTTTTCTTTAACCAGGACATTCTTGGTTCTTATAATCCACAGAAATGATCTGCTCTCAGAGCAACTTCAGATGATAGGAATTGGAGAAAGTGGGTCACTTGGGAGGCTTAGCAGAAGTATAGAGAAGGAGAGATGATGTTCAGGGCAACTCTAAAGGGGATGTAGCTTTTCTGTGAAGTTCTGAAGAGGAATCAGGTCTTGCCTCACCACAGAATCTATGCCCAGCCAATACCTAGATCAATGACACTTTTTTAATTTTTTTGTAGAGACAGAGTCTCCCTTTATCACCCTCAGTAGAGGGCCGTGGTGTCACACCTCACAGCAACCTCCAGCTCTTGGACTTAAGCGATTCTCTTGCCTCAGCCTCCCGAGTAGCTGGGACTACAGGCACCTGCCACTATGCCCGGCTGTTTTTTTATTGCAGTTTTTGGCTGGGGCTGGGTTTGAACCTGCCACCCTCAGTATATGGGGCCGACACCCTACCCACTGAGCCACAGGTGCTGCCCCATCAATGACACCTTTTGTGACACCTAGGAAGCATTAGTTATTCCACTATGTTCTGCTGAAGCACAATGCTTACAGCCCTATTATCATCCACACTCAACAGTCCTGTAATTTACCTGACTCTGGGTCTCTGTCTCCCTGTGACTGAACTCCTAGAGCTCAGAGGTGAGTCTAAATCATCTTAGTGTCCCCATCACTCCAAGTCCAAGCCAGCTGCATCACTGGCATTCAATAACCACATGATGAGTGAGTGAGATAGCATATGATGCAGCAGGTAGTTCTGAAAGTCTGTAGCTTTTCATCTGTCTGGCCCAGATATATGGGTTTACACATACTTCTTGCTGTATGTATAGCAGAAGAATGATAAAAAGGTACTAATTTCAATTTTCTGGGTTTTTTTTCTACTCAGTGCCTTTGGAGCCTACAGCATGGATGTGATCACAGGCACATCATTTGGAGTGAACATTGATTCTCTCAACAACCCACAGGATCCCTTTGTGGAAAACACCAAGAAGCTCTTAAGATTTGATTTCCTTGATCCCTTCATTCTTTCGATAAGTATGTGGACTAACTACTATTTCTCTTTCTCTCTCCATCTCTCCCTCTCTCCCTCTCCCATCCTTAAAAAATAACAACTTTATTGAGATGTAGTTTACACACCTTATAATTTACCCACTTAAAATGTACGATGCAGTGGTTTTTAATACAAAGATATGTACAATCATCACCATTGCCAATTCTAGAACATTTTTGTCAATTCAGAAGCCTTATACCTTTTAACTATTGCCTTTCCCAAATTCACTCAGGTTTAAACAACCATTGATCTACTATCTATCTCTAGATTTGCCTATTCTGGACACTGTCACATAAGTGGACCCATATAATATGTGGTCTTTTGACTGGCTTCCTTCATTGAGCATGGTATTTTCAAGGTTCATCCATGTCAAAGTATGGGCTCAGTACTTCAATTCTTTTTATGACCAAATAATATTCCATTATATTCACCGACTGCATTTTATGTGTTCATAGTTGACAGACATTTAGGCTGCTTCCACCTTTTAGCTACTGTGAATATTGTTGCTATGAATAGTCATTTACATGTTTATGTTGAATACCTGTTTAGGGGTACATATTCAGGAGTAGAATTGCTGGGTTATATAGTAATTCTATGTTTAACTTGTTAAGGAACTGCCAAACTGTTTTCCACAATAGATGCACCATTTACATTCTTACCAGAAATGAATGAGGGTTCTGATTTCTCCACATTCTTACCAAGTCTTGGTTTTCCCATCTTTTTGATTATAGCCATCCCAGTGGGTGTGAAGTGGTATCTCACTGTGGTTTTAGTTTTCATTTCCTTAGTGGCTAATGATACTGAGAAACATTCACCATTTTTATATCTTCTTTAGATAAATGTTAGGTCTTTTGCTGATTGTTTGTCTTTTTGTTGTTGGGTTTTAAGATTTATTTATATAAAATATTCTAGATACAAATCCCTTATCAGAAATGACCTGTAAAATTTTTCTTCTATTCTTTAATATCTTTTCATTTTCTTAAAGAGTATTCTTTGAAGCATAAAATGTTTAATTTTGATGATGTGCAACTTATGCATTTTCCTATTATTGCTTGTGTTTTGGTAACAAATCTAAGAGTCCATTGTCAAATCTGAGGTCATAAAGATTTGCCCTCTTGGTTTTCTTCTGAGGGTTGTGTAGTTTTAGCTCTTATGTTTAGGTCTTTCATGAATCTTGAGTTAGGTTTTAGATACAGTGTAAGAGTCTAACTTTATTGTTTTGCATGTGGCTATCCAGTTGTCCCAGCATCATTTGATGAAAAGATTATTTTTCCCCATTTTAATGGTCATGGTCACTCTAATGGTCACTTTTCTCAAATTCAGTGGACCATGGATACATAGGTTTATTTCTGGAATCTAAATTCTATTCCTCGATTTATATTTCTACACTTATGCCAGTGCCACATAGTCTTGATCATTAGAGCTTTGTTGTAAGTTTTGAAATCATGAATATGAGTCCTACAACTTTGTTCTTCCAAGATTGTGCTGGATATTCCAGGTCTCTTGAATTTCCATATGAATTTAAAATCAACTTGCCACTTTCTCTTAAGAAGCCAGCTAGGATTCTGATAATGTGTTAAATCAACTTCAGGTATATTACTATTTTGACAATATTAAATTTTCTGGTCCATGACCATGGCATATTTTTCTTTTATTTTGGTCCTCTATTTCAACAATGTTTTGTAGTTTTCGTAGTTTAAGTTTTATACTCTTGCTAAATTTATTTCTAATATTTTGTCTTTTTGATCCTATAATAAGTTGAATTATATATGGATATTCTTTTTTTTTTTTTTTTTTTTTTTGCAGTTTTTGGCTGGGGCTGGGTTTGAACCCGCTACCTCCAGCATATGGGGCCAGTGCCCTACTCCTTTGAGCCACAGGTGCTGCCCTCTATGTAGATATTCTTAATTTCACTTTTGGATTATCTATTGTAGTGTACAGAAGTGTAATTTATTTTGTATATTGATCTTGAATTCTCACTTTGTCACCTTTGGTAGAGTGCTATGGCGTCACAGCTCACAGCAACCTCCAGCTCTTGGGCTTAGGTGATTCTCTTGCCTCGGCCTCCCAAGTAGCTGGGACTACAGGCGCCCAACACAATTCCCAGCTATTTTTGTTGTTGTTGTTGTTGCAGTTTGGCTGGGGCTGGGTTCGAACCCTCCACCTTCGGTATATGGGGTCAGCGCCCTACTCACTGAGCCACAGGCATTGCCCGAAGAACATGTTCTGTATTGTTTCTATCCTGACTATTATTTCTTTAACAGTATGATTAATTAGAGCAGCTAACTATGGTCTACTTTATCCAAAGAGACTCTTTAGTCCCATAGATAAAGGCTAAGTGGTCAGAAAATTTAATCCTGTTCCTCTGGCCACTCCAAAGATGGATAAAAAGCCACTGGTCTCACTGCTATAGTGTTGGCCCCTATGCATGGCATGCTCTTATCAGCCACTGGTTTGCAAGACAAGCAAAGGTCACAGAGAGAATGGCTCCTGGTTGAGAACCCTAATGTCTTTTACTCTTCTAATTAGTAGAGAAAATTATAATTGCTCCAGGTAAATTTTTCATTTTCATGATTGTTTCCTTTTTTTTTCTTTTTCCTACAGTACTCTTTCCATTTCTTACCCCAGTTTTTGAAGCATTAAGTATTACTGCATTTCCAAAAGATGTTACAGACTTTTTTAAAAAATCGGTGAAAAGGATGAAAGAAAGTCGCCTGAAAGATAAAAAAAGGGTAAATTCTGATGGGCATAAGCTGAAGATGTTCACTTTTTTATAATCTTGGAGGCTGTATACCTATCATTTGTTCACTTCCCTGTATTTTTAAAAGGTAGATAGAGAACTTAAGTTCAGACCAAGAGAGTGATGACATTTTTGTGGGAATGAAGAAGGTGGTGGTTGGGGAAGAAGATATGAGATGAGTCAGAGAGACAGTATTAAAATTTAACAGTGGGCATGACAATCAGAAAGTCACAGCATAAATATTATGGAGAAAAAAATTTTATCACTTCCCTTCCCTTCACTAAATTATCAAAGGATAAAGGTTACTATTTAAAACTTATTTTACTGGTATTATAAGTTCTCCAGATCTTAGAATGACAAAGAACCATTGCAAGTCCAAGCTTGTTATTTTAGACATTCTCCAGTGGAGAGTTCTATCACCCACTAAAGTATAGTGTGTGTTACCTTTAAGGCCTTTCATGGCCTGAAGTGGGCAGGAGTTTTCTCTGGGCATTAAGGCTACAAGCTAGCTGACCCAGCTTTACCTTAATAAGCCCTGGAGTACAGCCCAAGGATGTCTTCAGGTCAGGGAGGCAGACGCAACAACCCAGGTTTTACCGAAATTGAATAGAGTTCTAGGAGGGTGGGGTATTTCAAAAATACTTGCAAAAAAACTTCTCAGGAGCTCTAAAAATGTGAAATTAATCTCTATGTCCATTGGCTAAGAATGAAGGCAGTAGAACAAAAAGGACCAACATCCAGAACTTTTTCCTGTGCAAACAGGAATGAATAGAGAAAGCACCAGAAACTCTTAGACCAGGAAGCTGTGTCCAAAAGCTAGAGAAACAAAGGATCAAGGAATGCAAGTCCAAAAAGCAGTTGCACATGATAGCTGCAATTCTCTGAGGGAAACATCCCACTCTCCAAGGTCTTACATGAATGCTTTTGTTTTATGAGGACTCAGCCAACACCTGTCAGACTCTGTACTTCAAGGGTCTATATTTTCAGAAGGGAGGTTTGAGGACTGCACACCAGACAATTTCTGACATTGAAATTTCTCTTTCTGCTTCCAGCACCGAGTAGATTTCCTTCAGCTGATGATCGACTCCCAAAACACCAAAGAAACGGAGTCCCATAAAGGTGACCAAGGAGGGCTTCTGGGGATTCCTGATGGGGAAGCCCAGAGAGATGGGCTTCTTCTGAAAATGTACAGGAAGTTCTCCAGGGAGAGGAGAATTTCTTCTATGTTGTAGAATGACACACGTTTGGATTATAAATGGTAGCTGGAGGCACCTTCTAGAAACATACAGGCATAGCCATATTCAAAGCTACAAGAGAAGCCCTGAACAAGCCTGTCAAGCCTGGAAGTCAGCTGGTGTCTGTGGATCACCTACATGAGAACTAATGCTGGTTCTCAGGTTCCCCAAGATCCACAGAGTCAGAACCTCTGCCTGAAATTTTGTGTCTAACATCCAGTCAGGAGGCTCCTGGTCCCAATAATAATGATTTTAACTGAAAATATTTAAGAATGTGTTCACCAGATTAATGTATTGTCAAGTTTTATTTTTCACTTTGGAATTAATAATTAATTTGTGAAGGAAACCTTTGACAATGCATAAATATCTTCTTCCTCTTAATCTTTCACTTATTTGTTTTACCATCTATGGTTATGACTGAAACCTTTATTACTATGATGGCTGCTAAATGATGACTATGTCAATTTCAAGCTCCTTAGGTTTGACAACCATCTCACAAAATCAATTGGTTCTAGAGAACAGGGATAGGCTAGCTCCAGAATACTACTGTAAATGCATCTATGTGTAAACCTACTTCTATCTATCCCAAGACAATTTTCTGTAATAAAGGAAATTGTCTTTCATTTCCCTGTCCAATGCAGTAACCACTAGACATGTGACTACTAGGCACTGGACATGTGGCCAGTGACACTGAAAACAATTGTACATTGTATTTAATTTTAATTAACTAAAATTTAAATAGCCACATGTGGCTAGTGGCTATCTTATTAGACAACACTCTAATCTTTGAGATTATAGTACAATTTCAATTCAGTAGCAGGGGTCTCATACTAACTGAATAAAAAAAATTGATAGTTAAATTACCCACAGCTGCATCACAGAACTGAGACTGGTAAATCACAACTCTGTAGACATTTCTCACACTTATTTTATATTTTAGTTCTGAATTACATGGTTATAGCAGGCACCATATTTATTTCAGTGCTCTGGGTATCTAAAGGTCCTAATCCAGTTCCAATCAAACAATACAGTACCTGACAGTACTTAGCTTCTCTCAAGAGAAAAATTAAAAAGGAAACCATCCTGTAATCACAAGGGCTATTTGATGAGCAGGAAAGAGAGCACAGAGAGGATCGTGGACTAACGAAGACGACATTCAGACCATGACTGAATAAGCATTACTAATTTCACTCACTAGATCTTATTTTTCTGTATTTCATGCTGACCAGTGTCCTTCCATAGACGCTTTCTTTCTTTTGCTATTTTAAAGCCATTCATTAGAATATGGTCAGTCACCACCCCTCCAGCTTTCTATCCCTGTAGTTTCTTTATATCCTGAGATCATCCATGTGAAGACTTATGCCCCAGGACTTCTAGTAGCTGTTGCCTCTCAGAGGTGTAACCATACTTCTCAGGCTGGGATGTGCCTTTCAGGAGACATGTTATGTCTCCTGAAAGTTCAGATATTCATTCTATAGTTCTAGGGTAGTGTTTGAAATTCTGCATTTCTAATAAGCCTCCAGATGCTGCTGGTGCTGTTGATCCATGGACCACACTTTGAGTAGCAAGACTTTATCTGTACCCCCATATTGTTCCCTTAAGTTCCTTGAAACATGTTTACAGGAAAGATCCTTTAATTTTCCCTGTAATTAAGTCTCAGTATTGCAAACTGAAAGATTTTCAAGCTCTATCATAACTATAGTATGTTAAATTTTTCCTGGGGGAAAATGCTACCCCATATTTAACTTACAGTTGAAGTACTATTATGATTATCTGGGGAACTCCCACAACACTGAGTATGTTAGACAGAAATGCTCTCTCTGGAAATTACCAAACTATGTTGGCAATGAGGCCACATAATGAAGAGTTCATGGCCCACAACCATATAGACTTTGGGGAAAACTGGGTTAAAACAATTATGCCTTGCTCTATCTCTTTAAGGCAGACATCAGATTAAGACCATCCGCAGTGTGATTCTGAATTACTTTTCCATTTTTCCCCTAGGGATTGGGAGCTCACTTGGATTTCTCTTCCTCTAAATTGTGATGTTCTACATTGGATTTCTCTTCCTCTAAATTGTGATGTTCTACATTGACTGACTTACCTAAAATGTCTTTCCTTTCAGTTCTGTCTGATCTGGAGCTTGTGGCCCAGTCAATTATCTTCATTTTTGCTGGCTACGAGACCACTAGCAGTGCTCTTTCCTTCGTTATGTATGAACTGGCCACTCACCCTGATGTCCAGAAGAAACTGCAGGATGAGATTGATGCGGCTTTGCCCAATAAGGTGAATAGATGACACCTGGAGAGGGAGACAAGCAGAGTTTTGCAAAAAGCATAAGCATTGATTCTTTCACCAGCACTGATTAGGAAGGTTCTAAAGAGAAAAACAGAGAAAGAAACACAGATAATGGATGCTGAAATATAAGAATCTTGTATAATAGTGCTACTCCAGATACATCCATTATCTGTTACCATAATAATGTCATGTTAAAAAAAAAAAAAACTATGCAGAAAAACACAGTGGCATCTAACAGTAAGCATTTACTGCTCATGTGCCTGGATAGTTAGCTCAGCAAGCAGTGGCTAGACATCCTCTGATCTGGCTATTGTTTGACTGCACCTGGCCTTGTTGCACTGGACAGATAGACTCAGCTCTGCCCACACCTGTGTCATGCTGCAGTCATGGAGCGAGTGGTGAAGAACCCTGGGCAAAATTCTTAACCTCTATGCTATTTCCTCCAAATATAACACTAAGGGCTAGAGATATATTGCCCACACCCACACTGTTTTCAGATCTCTGCCCAAACTGGGATTCTTTGTTGTGTAAAAAGATCTGGCCTCTGAATCAGGTGTTGGTTTGGCAAACAGATCTTCTTTAGAGCTACAGTCAAGCCCTAAAGCAACAAGTAGGAGACTCTTCTAGCAAGAGAGGATGAAGCTCAGTGAGGGGTTTCTATCCCCTTTATAACTTTCACTAAGACCTGAAATTGTGTGACCTGGTGGCATCTAATTATAACCTTTCCTTGTCACATTTGCATTAGAAAGCGACTAGTTTGTCCCCAAGTTATTTGCAGCATGTTTATATAATATGGTGTTTCTCTCTACATTCTATATACATAACCAAAAGAGTTACCAAGCAGGATTTATACTAAAAAGCCATATGTCAAATAGGGATTTACTCTTTACATGTTCTCTTTTCTTGGTACAGACATGTGACTTTGACATATTTTACTAGACAGCAATGGTCATAGTCTATTGGTCACGTTAGTCTACATGAGAAAGAAAAGGCAGTACGTGGTGATGCTCAGGATGTCAGTCCCTGGGTAAGGGTAGTCCCAAAGGTCTCCTACATCCATACATCTCCACATGTCTCATTGAGGCATTTGAGTACATCAAATACATGATAATTATGAAAATGCCTTATACTAGCTGGGCACAGTGGCTCACACTTATAATCCTACCACTTTGGGAAGCTGAGGCGGGTGTATTGCTTGAGCTCAGGAGTTCCAGGCCAGCCTGAGCAAGAGCAAGACCTCGTTTCTACCAAAAATAGGAAAATTAGCCAGGTGTGGTGGTAAGCACCTGTAGTCTCAGCTATTTGGGAGACTGAGGCAAAAGGATCGCTTGAGCCCAAGAGTTTGAGGTTGCTGTGAGCTATGATGCCACAGCACTCTACCCAAGGCAATTGAGTGAGACTCTGTCTCAAAAATAAAGAAAGAAAGGAAGGAAAGGAGGGAGAAGGGAGGAAAGGAAGGAAGGAAGGAAGGAAGGAAAAGAAATCACTTCTCGGCCTTTGGCTAAGATCAAGTGTAATAAATAAAATAAAATAAAATGCCTTATACTTATAAATGCTAAGGTCCTTTATCAAATGAGTTTCTTTAGAGCTCTTAATGCTTCCATAGTACTACAAAGACTGAGGTGAAAGTTAATTCCAAATCTCTGTTTATCCAAATCTGTTTCTTTATCTCAGGCACCTGCCACCTATGATGCCCTGGTACAGATGGAGTATCTTGACATGGTGGTGAATGAAACTCTCAGATTATTCCCAATTGCTGGAAGACTTGAGAGGGTCTGTAAGAAAGATGTTGAAATCAATGGAGTGCTCATTCCCAAAGGGATCACTGTGATGATACCAACCTATGCCCTTCACCGAGACCCAAAGCAGTGGACAGAGCCTGAGGAGTTCCGCCCTGAAAGGTATGAAGTACCTGGGAGAGGGAGCCCCCAACCCAGGCTGGTTCCAGCGCATTCTGATATTTCTTAGTGCACATGACCATCATGTGATTGTACAGTAATTTCTTTATATACCTTTCTATTTTTAGAAGTATTATTATAAAAGTGATAATTGCCCAGACTTTACAAACTATAGATTAGAAAAAAGAAAACTATAACTACCCACAGTCCCAACACCTTAAAATGAGCCACATTAATTATGTGGCTATCTGTCCTTCTGGACTATGCATATATACATTTTTTAAAACTGTAGTGATATCATATTTATTTCAGTTTGAACTTCTGCTTAATTCATTTAAGAGTAAACAATAAACTATTAATTATCTTAGGTTACTATATGTATTTTGTATGCATATGCCATAATTCATTTAACTTCTATTTTATTTTAGTGTGGGTTTATTATTCCTTTCAGTTTTGCTGTACTGTTCCCTTTAGCCTCTGAATTTACCACCAACTTTAGGAAATGTTTCCACATTCCATTTTGTTCAACATTAGTACCTCTTTCCTAAGAGTAATTGTAAAAGAACAGGCTGAGATCCTGGGAAGTCTTGGTCCCTGATGGTTTAAGCCACTTCATTGAGGATGCAGAAGAGCACAGGTCTTCCTGCTCCTGCCTGTGTCTACAGTCCTGTGCCAGCTCCCTTATGCTCTCAGTAGTTGGTGACCTTACTAAAGCAAATTCATCAGCTCTCTAGACATCTCAGACATTCCTCCCTGGAGGTGTCTTGAGCTTGGTCTTCTAGGAATTCAGAGCCAAAGTCAGCCTTTGGATACAGTTTATACTTTGGAAAGAGTTGATGCTTTTGCATCATTGCACTGGTGAGCAAATTCTAGAATAAAGTTTTTAGGGCACTGGCTGGTAAAACAGGAGGATGAAATCTATACTTTTATTGAGCCCTCACTACAAGGCTGCTGATGGCAGGGACTTTGTCTTATTGTCCCTGGTGTCCATCACATGAGCATGGAGTCTACACATAATACTTGTTGAAAGAGTTAATGAAAGGTAACCAAGTCCTCTCTTTTCTGAAGCAGAGGACTTCTGTCTTCCTTTCAAGCTTAGCATTTCTACCTCCTGTACTTTCACAAACACAAAATCAGAGACCATTCACTGTACTTCCCTTTGAGTTATTCATTCACCAAATACTAAGTACTGATGGTGTATCAGGGGCTGGTCCAGGCTATGAGAAATCCAAATGCTAAAAAAAAAAAATTGGGAAGATATTTGACATATATACAACTATATTCTATAGACACAAGTCTGGAGAATACTTTTAATTCATATCCATGTGTTTATCACCTGCTCAGAACCATCAACGTACATCAGCTGTCTGATTAACATACCGTTATGCACGCTCCATAACTACCATGTTACTTTGTTGTTTTTTTTGTCAAGACACAGTTTTCCCTATGCCCTGAGCAGAGGGCAATGGCGTCGTAGCTCACTGCAACCTCAGACTCCGGCTGTGGGCATCCTGCTGCCTCAGCCTCCAAAGCCGCTGGGATTACAGATGCTCACCGCGGTGCCCAGCTGGGTTTTTCCATTTTTTTCATGAGTCAGGGTCTCACTCTCGCTCAGACAAGCCTCGAACTCCTGAGCTCAAGCAATCCTCCCGCCTCAGCCTCCCACAGTGCTGGGATTACAGGTGTGAGCCACCGTGCCCGGCTACCAGGTTACTTTGAAGCAGTCTCCTATAAATATTTCAGAATATTCTTCAAAATATAAGTACTCTTTTAAAAATACATAACCACAATGTCATTATCACTTTCCCAAAATTAACATTTTTCCTTAATATATCAAATATTGAGGAATCAAATTTGAATAAAACATGGGTCTAACTTTCAAGGCATTTACAGCCTAGTAGAACAAAGAAGGCAGTGATTATACTACAGTTGGGGAGCATCACATGTCCATGTAAATTATCTGACTTAAACTCTTCTGGGCAGGAGAAAACAAAGGGAGAGATTGAGAAAGAAGAAAAAAGAAAAAGAGGAGAGGGAGGAGGAGAGAAAAGAGAGGAGGGAGAAAAGAGAAGGAAAGGGAAAAGTAACAGTTTTTGAAGTGTGAGGCATTTTCTCCTACTCCTTCCTCAATGTGCATATGACCAACATAAGTGAGAAGTGAGGCAGGAACCTACTTTCCCTTCAATCGGTTTCATGTGCCTTTTGGAGAGTGAACATATCACTCCATCTGAAAGTAATTTTAGAGTTTAGAGATAAATCTTTGTTTAAACAGCATTCATCACATCTCAACAAGACTGAAAACTCCTATAGGGTAGGGAAGAGGGAAAGAATCAGCAGCTTGTAATTCTCATAGAAAAATAATTATAGAGATATCATCTAACTCCAGTAAGATTAGCCCATATCACAAAATCCCAAGATCAGAGATGTTGGCGTGGATGTGGAGAAAAGGAAACACTTCTACACTGCTGGTGGGAATACAAATTAATACATTCCTTTTGGAAAGATGTTTGGAGAACACTTCGAGATCTAAAAATAGATCTGCCATTCAATCCTATAATTCCTCTACTAGGCATATACCCAGAAGACCAAAAATCACATTATAACAAAGATATTTGTACCAGAATGTTTATTGCAGCCCAATTCATAATTGCTAAGTCATGGAAAAAGCCCAAGTGCCCATCGATCCATGAATGGATTAATAAATTGTGGTATATGTACACCATGGAATATTATGCAGCCTTAAAGAAAGATGGAGACTTTACCTCTTTCATGTTTACATGGACGGAGCTGGAACATATTCTTCTTAGTAAAGTATCTCAAGAATGGAAGAAAAGTATCCAATGTACTCAGCCTTACTATGAAACTAATTTATGGCTTTCACATGAAAGCTATAACCCAGTTATAACCTAAGAATATGGGGAAGGGGGAGAGGGATAGGAAGGAGGGGGGAGGATGGGCAGAGGGTGGGTGATTGGTGTGATTACACCTGCAGTGCATCTTACAAGGGTACATGTGAAACTTAGTAAATGTAGAATATAAATGTCTTAACACAATAACTAAGAAAATACCAGGAAGGCTATGTTAACCAGTGTGATGAAAATGTGTCAAACGGTCTATAAAACCAGTGTATGGTGCCCCATGATTGCATTAATGTACACAGCTATGATTTAATAATGAAAAAAAGAGAGAGAAAAAAATAACTATAGCAGTATTTCAGTGACCACCTCACAAAGTATCCTATATGCTACTGGTTAGGGAAGGCTAAGTGAAAACACCTAACGTGTTGCTATTGTAATTTTTATGTTTCATTAACTTGTTTTTATCGACTACTGTGGACCCAGGTTCAGCAAGAAGAACAAGGACAGCATAGATCCTTACATATACCTGCCCTTTGGAACTGGGCCCCGAAACTGCATTGGCATGAGGTTTGCTCTAATGAACATGAAACTTGCTCTCGTTGGAGTCCTGCAGAATTTCTCCTTCAAACCTTGTGAAGAAACGCAGGTCAGTACTTTCTGTACAAATAATGTTTTACTGAGAGTGTTTTTTAACTGAGGGATGTATATACAAAAAAGAATATGCTCATTCATCTTTTAATAATTTGCCCGATGAGCCAAAGAAAGCCATATGAGCTGTAAGGTGGCTTCAAGCTCCCTTGGTTTTACACCAAGCTGCAAATATGACCTGGACTCAGTGCAGATGTGACACAAGTACGTCAATCTCCGAATTTGAGCACAATTTCCAATTCAAGTCACCTGGAGATGGGAAGTGCTGTGCACAGTCATACAGGGCAGTGAAGACTCCTCATGGCTGTCCGGTGCTGCTCCCTTCACCAGAACTGCAGAAGCTCTCTCATGACTGGGATTCTCAGCCAGAGCTCTACATCGGAATCACTGAGGAGCTCTAAAAATTCATGATGCCTGAGTCATCCAGAAAGTCTAAAATAATTTGCCATAAAGAGTATGGCTTTGGGGCGGCGCCTGTGGCTCAGTCGGTAGGGCGCCGGCCCCATATACCGAGGGTGGCGGGTTCAAACCCGGCCCCGGCCAAACTGCAACCAAAAAATAGCCGGGCGTTCTGGCAGGCGCCTGTAGTCCCAGCTACTTGGGAGGCTGAGGCAAGAGAATCGCTTAAGTCCAGGAGTTGGAGGTTGCTGTGAGCTGTGTGAGGCCACGGCACTCTACCGAGGGCCATAAAGTGAGACTCTGTCTCTACAAAAAAAAAAAAAAAAAAAGAGTATGGCTTTAAAAGTCCTCCCCATTGTTTCTCATATGAAACCCTGGCTGAGCATCAGTGATTTAAGGCATTTCTTTCTGACACAAAAGATTCCTCCAGTCCAGAGCCATCATGTTTCATCTCCCCTTCCAGGAGCCCTGATGCAGACAAGCTTGGCTCCTTCTCGACTCAGTAACAACTCTATGAATGTTCTCCATAGAGACATATGAGAAATATGTTCCCTACACATTGAAATGCAGAGAAGTATTTTCATGCCATTTGAAATTTAAAAATATTTATAGAAAGATTTGGAATCTTTCCTCTGAAGAACTTGAAAAACAACTGTCATTGATTCATATTAAGCAAGGTCCTATAAGGCTTATTTCTAGGACTAATGCATTTAATATGCAACTCCTCCCCTTACATAGGTTTTTACCATGGGAGAGGAGGATGAAGATGGTTTCCATCTTATCAGTGGGTTTAGGGCAGCTGGGCAGCCATCCTGTAAGTGTATATAGACAGGGTGTCCAAACTCTGAGAAAAAGGAGGCCTCTGGCACACCTCTGCAGCTGGCACTTCTCAATCTCCATGACAATCTTCTTGCCTCTCGCGCAATCGGTATCAGGTTACTCTGTTGGTGGTTCCCCTTAGACTGAAGGAGTGACTCAGAACTGGACTCAAAGTATTAGTCAATACACTGTGAGACTTGAGAAGTTCCCCACCTCCACTACCCTTGGAAGAAGCCGAAAGGAGCTGTTACAAAACAAAAGTGCAATGCTTCCTGCAGCCTCTTCCCATCATTACACTCGATAGATTCAATGGTTGGGATTACTGGACTCTTTAAGAGTTCAAGAACTGCCCTCATAATTGAAATGCCTAATACCTACTCAGGATTACCTTGCAAGTCTCAACATACACAAAATTAACTTTATATTGCTGTTCAACAGTTTGCCATAAAGCCTAAGAATCAAATTTAAGTTTTTCTTAATTCAGCCTTATTTAAAAATTAAATTATAAAAAGCACAGGTCAGGGTGGCGCCTGTGGCTCAGTCAGTAGGGCGCTGGCCCCATATACCGAGGGTGGCAGGTTCAAGCCCGGCCCCGGCCAAACTGCAACCAAAAAATAGCCGGGCGTTGTGGCGGGCGCCTGTAGTCCCACCTACTCGGGAGGCTGAGGCAGGAGAATTGCTTAGGCCCAGGAGTTGGAGGTTGCTGTGAGCTGTGTGAGGCCACGGCACTCTACCAAGGGCCATAAAGTGAGACTCTGTCTCTACAAAAAAAAAAAAAAGCACAGGTCAACATGAATTTATCTCAGGCCTGGCAAAGAATGGGTGTTCAATAAGTATTATGTTTACTGAATGAATAGATGAAGGTTTTCACTATCCAGTCTTAACTCAGTTTGTAGAGAAGTATAAAGAATCTAAGATACATAGTGTTAAAAGTAATTTTTATGTTTGCAAAGCATTGTTGTCCTTAACATATCTTTTCTACTTTGCTTCTACCTTTTCTTCACTTGCTTTATTGTTTCTAAACACGCTTATTCAACTGTTGCAGATCCCCATGAAATTAAACAGGGAAGGACTTCTTCAACCAGAAAAACCCATTGTTCTAAAGGTTGAATCAAGAGTTGGGACGGTAAGTGGAGCCTGAGTTTTCCTAAGGACTTCTGCTGTGTTCTTCAAGAAAGCTACGTCTCAGAACACCAGACACCCCAATTTACTCTGTGAATAAAACCAAGAAATGAAGATGAGCTTCTCCTACTGCAGTTGAACATTTGGAGATTCCACATTCATGGAGCTCTCTGGGTGACTGTGTAGAAAACTATATATTGTGTGACATAAAGAATTAACTAAACCATTACCAGTTAAGTGGACTCCACTTCCCTGGTTCTTACAGGATGATTTCCACCCACTCCCACTTAGTCTCATTGACTCCTCCTCAAGTCTGATCAAAGAATAAACATTTCTCAACAACTTTATTGATAATTTTCAAAGAAAATGAGAATTATTGTGGTGATTCTAGTGGCATTCATATTGTTATTTGTAATTTTCTATAAAAATTATTATACTGAGCAAATCAATAAACACCTCCTTATAAAAGTATCAATATTTTCTGATGCCTTCATGCACATTAAGAAGCGATCTCTACAGCTGAACCAGTGAAAAGTAGCAACTGAGTACTTTTGATCATCATAATTACTGGTTGCCTGGGTCCTTTCTCAAAACTCCAACTTGATGATTAATGTGACAGTGACTTCACCCAGTGTTACAGTTTAATTCTGCCTTTTCTGAAGCACCTATTTTTGTAACACTCATGAGGAACTTACATTATCAGTTTAGATTAAGTGTGTTTATTCCATCTCCCCTGATATTTCTCGAAGGCACGAAACATGTCTTATACCTCTTCTATTCCATGTTTGACTACCAAATGTCTAAACACAATGACCATTGAATAAGAAATGGTTGGTGGATCAACTAGTTGGGCAGCAAATTTAAAAGCACTCATCAGTTTCAGCTGTTACCTGGAACATGTTTGGTTGTCATGGCTGGCGGGTGCTACTGGCACCTAGTAGACTGAGGCCAAGGATGCTGCTAAACATCCTATGATGTACAAAACCACCAGGACAGCCCCCCAAAGAATTATCTTTATACAAAATGTTGACAATGCAGAGTTGGCAAACCTCAGCAGTTTAAGAGAGCAAGTAGACTATGGAGAAGCATGCTGCTGCCAGTTACTTTCCCTGGCTCATAAGTGGATAAAGCCAACCTGTGTTGCAGGGTGGAGAAAGAAGGGAATTAAAACCAGCTTATTTTTTAAGGAACAAAGCTGCTTCCGCTTGCATTTAGCTGGGATTAAACAGGTACTGAAAGTATTTCAGTGCAATCAGCCTCCAGAAACACTCATGGCACACGTTTTTACAAGGATTAAACTTTCTTGATGAAATAACTCCCTCGGACAGACCTTGGGCAATTATCTGGTTTTACCACCACCCAGGGCAGAAAAGAGAATTTCCTTTCAAGTCACACCTCTGGGAATAGGCTCCCTCATCATCCAACAGCACAGTGCAGACACCAAAGGTGCACAGCATTGCCACCATGTGAGAGAACTGCAGGCGCTCCATCATGCAAAATGAGGCTTCTTTGTCAGGTGATCAAACATGCCTGTTTGCTCTGTAGAGTCCCAGTTTACACCAGTGTCCTGACATGAGGAACAACACTCCCTTTCACTCTCCAAAGGGGCAGAAAACTTTTGAAGTGAGCATGAAACATCTTGTCACACCAGAAAGCAAAGAAGCTGTCAATGATGATTTATAGTTGTGTCAAAAAGAATCACTAGCCAAGTTGAAGAGACTCCCACTAGTCAAAGGTGAAATGATTTGAGCGTCAAACTATAACTGCAGTGGACTGAAATCAATATGAAATGTTTAAATGCATTATGATTTTAAAAAAACTGATCGCCTGTACAGGAAGCAAAGCAAACAGCTCATTATTGCAAAAAATAAGCAAATAAAGATGATCAAGCATTTATCCTAACTTTCCTATTTGAACTGTATCTTATGTGTGTAAACTAATAGTAATGAAAGGAAATTTCTTACAGAAGTATTCCAGCTACTAAATGATGAACCGTTTATAGGACTAATGAAATAAAAAGATCCAGGCTCCTATCATGTAAAGAAAAACAATCAATACTCTTGCCAAAATGCAAGATGTGAATCTCTTTACACCTCCGCACCTACAAGTCTTTAGGAATACAAAGGAAAGAGAAATGTTAAAACAATGCCATGTCTGTACAAACAGAAAAATTCAGAATTTAAAAAACTCCATAGGATAAATAATCCAGGTTTTTTGTTGTTGTTGTTGTTTTCTTTTGAGACAGAGTTTCACTTTGTCGCCCTCGGTAGAGTGCTGTAACGTCACAGCTCACAGCAACCTCCAACTCCTGGGCTTAGGCAATTCTCTTGTCTCAGCCTCCTGAGTAGCTGGGACCACAGGCACCCGCCACAACGCCTGGCTGTTTTTTGTTGCAGTTTGGCCAGGGCCGGGTTTGAACCTGCCACCTCAGTATATGGGGCCGGCGCCCTGCTCACTGAGCCACAGGCACCACACATAATCCAGTTTTTTCAATGAAGAAAATTTAAGGGGAAAAAAAGGTGTAAAAACTATAGATTAAAACACTTAGAAGACAGCTCAGCGCCATAACACAGTGGTTACCGTACCAGCCACATACACCGAGGCAGGCAGGTTCGAACCCAGACTGGACCAGCTAAACAATGACAAATGTACAGCTGGGCATCGTGGCGGGCACCTGTAGTCCCAACTACTTGGGAGGCTGAGGCAAGAGAATTGCTTAAGCCCAAGAGTCTCAGGTTGCTATGAGCTGTGACGCCATGGCACTCTACCTAGGGCAACATGAAACTGTCTCAAAAAATAAATAAATAAAATAACATGGAAATAAAAAAGACTTAAAAGACAAAGCAACAAATCATCAAGTACAGAAAAATTAGGTGGGCTATCCAAATTCATTAATTGGATATTCTGGCATTAAATTATTGAGGGCGGCGCCTGTGGCTCAGTGGGTAGGGCGCCAGTCCCATATACCGAGGGTGGCGGGTTCGAAGCTGGCTCTGGCCAAACTGCAACAAAAAACAGCTGGGCGTTGTAGCGGGCGCCTGTAGTCCCAGCTACTTGGGAAACTGAGGCAAGAGAATCGCCTAAGCCCAAGAGCTGGAGGTTGCTGTGAGCTGTGACGCTATGGCACCCTACTGAGGGCGATAAACTGAGACCGTCTCTAAAAATAAAAATAAAAAGCAATTACTGAATTTTTTTAGGTATAATAGTACTGCAGTTCTTAAAAGAGCTTTTACCTTTCATAGGTACATACTGAAATATTTATAAACACATGAGATATGCTTCAGAACACTTTAATGGAGGAGGATAGAAGAGAATGGGGAGAGATAAAACAAGATTGACTATGAGTTTGTAATATTTAAAATCAAATGAATACATGAAAATTAATTTATCTATGGTTGAAATTTTCTACTATAAAAAAATTCTTTGCAGCTCAAATTACAATTGCCAAAATGTGGAAACAGCCTAAATGCCCACCAACCCAGGAATGGATTAACAAGCCGTGGTATATGTATACCATGGAATACTGTTCAGACACCAAAAAGATGGAGACTTACATCCTTTCTATTAACCTGGATGGATGTGGAACACTTTATTCTTAGTACAGCATCACAAGAATGGAGAAGTAAGAAGCCTATGTACTCAATTCTGATATGAGGACAATTAAGGTCCTAGTACACTGTGGGGGATGGGGAGAGCTAAAAAAGGAAGGAGGGAGGGGGTGGGTGATCAAGGGGTGTGGTACACCTTTGGGGGGCAGGACACAAATATAAGAGGGTCCTTTTCTAATAATCAATGTTCTTGTACCTTCGATGAATCCCCAACAATAAAAAAAATTCAGGACCGGGGGCGGAGCAAGATGGCAGCCGAGTAACAGCTTCCTTGCATCTGGGCACCGTGAGTCTGGGGAGATAGGACTCCAGGCATCTCTGGCTGGTGGGAACTGCCTATCATCACTCCTATGAGGATACAGGGAGTCAGCGAGAGACTTCTGGACCCCAAGAGGAGGACTAAAACAGTGGAAAACCGGCAAGTGGTCGCGTGTGTTCAACCCGTCTAAACCCGCCCACAACTTCCACAGGCACAAGAACTTAAAGAGCAAGAGGAAGTGAAAGGAAAATTAGGGCAAGGAAACAGATAAAAGAAATCACTCATGAGGAAGAATCAGCAGAAAACTCCAGGCAACATGAAGAACCAGTCCAGAACAACCCCGCCAAGGGACCATGAGGTAGCTACTGCAGAGGATTCCACCTATACAGAAATGTTAGGAATGACAGAAAGGGAATTTAGGATACACATGTTGAAAACAATGAAAGAAATGATGGAAACAATGAAGGAAACTGCTAATAAAGTGGAAAATAACCAAAAGGAAATCCAAAAACAGAATCAAATCAGAGATGAACGATATGAAGAATATAAAAAGGATATAGCAGAGCTGAAGGAAATGAAACAGTCAATCAGGGAACTTAAAGATGCAATGGAAAGTATCAGCAACAGGTTAGACCATGCAGAAGAAAGAATTTCAGAGGTAGAAGACAAAGTTTTTGAGATAACTCAGATAGTAAAAGAGGCAGAAAAGAAGAGAGAGAAAGCAGAACGTTCACTGTCAGAATTATGGGACTTTATGAAACGTTCCAACATACGAGTTATAGGAATTCCAGAAGGGGAAGAAGAATGCCCCAGAGGAATGGAAGCCATACTAGAGAATATTATAAAAGAAAATTTCCCAAACATCACCAAAGATTCTGACACACTGCTTTCAGAGGGCTATCGGACCCCAGGTCGCCTCAACTCTAACCGAGCTTCTCCAAGACACATTGTGATGAACCTGTCCAAAGTCAAGACAAAAGAAAAGATTCTGCAAGCTGCCAGGAGTAAGCGCCAGTTGACCTACAGGGGCAAATCCATCAGAGTGACCTCAGACTTCTCTAATGAAACTTTCCAAGCAAGAAGACAATGGTCATCTACCTTTAATCTACTTAAACAGAACAATTTTCAGCCCAGAATTCTGTACCCTGCTAAGCTAAGCTTCAAAATTGATGGAGAAATCAAATCATTTACGGATATACAAACATTGAGGAAATTCACCACAACAAGACCAGCTCTACAGGGAATACTTCAACCTGTTCTGCACACTGACCACCACAATGGATCAGCAGCAAAGTAAGAACTCAGAAATCAAAGGACAGAACCTAACCTCCACACTGATGCAAAAGATAAAACTAAGCAATGGACTCTCACCAAATAAGACGAATAGAATACTACCACACTTATCAATTATCTCCATAAATGTTAATGGCTTGAATTCCCCACTGAAGAGACATAGATTGGCTGACTGGATTAAAAAACACAAGCCATCCATTTGCTGTCTGCAAGAAACACACCTGGCTTCAAAAGACAAATTAAAGCTCCGAGTCAAGGGTTGGAAGACAATTTTTCAGGCAAATGGAATTCAGAAGAAAAGAGGAGTTGCAATCTTATTTTCAGATACATGTGGATTTAAAGCAACTAAAGTCAAAAAAGACAAAGATGGTCACTTTATATTGGTCAAGGGAAAACTACAACAAGAAGACATTTCAATTCTAAATATCTATGCACCAAATTTAAATGCTCCCAGATTCTTGAAACAGACCTTACTCAGTCTGAGCAATATGATATCTGATAATACCATCATAACAGGGGACTTTAACACACCTCTTACAGAGCTGGACAGATCCTCTAAACAGAAATTAAACAAAGATATAAGAGATTTAAATGAGACCCTAGAACAATTATGCTTGATAGACGCATATAGAACACTCCACCCCAAAGATAAAGAATATACATTCTTCTCATCACCCCATGGAACATTCTCCAAAATTGATCATATCCTGGGACACAAAACAAATATCAACAGAATCAAAAGAATTGAAATTTTACCTTGTATCTTTTCAGACCATAAGGCACTAAAGGTGGAACTCAACTCTAAAAAAAATGCTCGACCCCATCCAAAGGCATGGAAATTAAACAATCTTCTGTTGAATAACAGATGGGTGCAGGAAGAAATCAAACAGGAAATCACTAACTTCCTTAAGCATAACAACAATGAAGACACAAGCTACCAAAACCTGTGGGATACTGCAAAAGCAGTTTTGAGAGGAAAATTCATCGCTTTAGATGCCTACATTCGGAAAACAGACAGAGAGCACATCAACAATCTCACAAGAGACCTTATGGAATTGGAAAAAGAAGAACAATCTAAGCCTAAACTCAGTAGAAGAAAAGAAATCTCCAAAATCAAATCAGAGATCAATGAAATTGAAAACAAAAGAATCATTCAGAAAATTAATGAAACAAGGAGTTGGTTTTTTGAAAAAATAAATAAAATAGATAAACCATTGGCCAGACTAACTAGAAATAGAAAAGTAAAATCTCTAGTAACCTCAATCAGAAATGATAAAGGGGAAATAACAACTGATCCCACAGAGATACAAGAGATCATCTCTGAATACTACCAGAAACTGTATGCCCAGAAATTTGACAATGTGAAGGAAATGGATCAATATTTGGAATCACACCCTCTCCCTAGACTTGGCCAGGAAGAAATAGACCTCCTGAACAGACCAATTTCAAGCACTGAGATCAAAGGAACAATAAAAAAGCTTCCAACTAAAAAATGCCCTGGTCCAGATGGCTTCACTCCAGAATTCTATCAAACCTTCAAGGAAGAGCTTATTCCTGTACTGCAGAAATTATTCCAAAAAATTGAGGAAGAAGGAATCTTCCCCAACACATTCTATGAAGCAAACATCACCCTGATACCAAAACCAGGAAAAGACCCAAACAAAAAGGAGAATTTCAGACCAATCTCACTCATGAATATAGATGGAAAAATTCTCAACAAAATCCTAGCCAATAGATTACAGCTTATCATCAAAAAAGTCATTCATCATGATCAAGCAGGCTTCATCCCAGGGATGCAAGGCTGGTTCAACATACGCAAGTCCATAAACGTTATCCACCATATTAACAGAGGCAAAAATAAAGATCACATGATCCTCTCAATAGATGCAGAAAAAGCATTTGATAAAATCCAGCATCCTTTTCTAATTAGAACACTGAAGAGTATAGGCATAGGTGGCACATTTCTAAAACTGATTGAAGCTATCTATGACAAACCCACAGCCAATATTTTACTGAATGGAGTAAAACTGAAAGCTTTTCCTCTTAGAACTGGAACCAGACAAGGTTGTCCTCTGTCACCTTTACTATTCAACATAGTGCTGGAAGTTCTAGCCAATACAATTAGGCAAGACAAGGAAATAAAGGGAATCCAAATGGGAGCAGAGGAGGTCAAACTCTCCCTCTTTGCTGACGACATGATCTTATACTTAGAGAACCCCAAAGACTCAACCACAAGACTACTAGAAGTCATCAAAAAATACAGTAATGTTTCAGGATATAAAATCAATGTCCACAAGTCAGTAGCCTTTGTATACACCAATAACAGTCAAGAGGAGAAGCTAATTAAGGACACAACTCCCTTCACCATAGTTTCAAAGAAAATGAAATACCTAGGAATATACCTAACGAAGGAGGTGAAGGACCTCTATAAAGAAAACTATGAACTCCTCAGAAAGGAAATAGCAGAGGATATTAACAAATGGAAGAACATACCATGCTCATGGATGGGAAGAATCAACATTGTTAAAATGTCTATACTTCCCAAAGCAATCTACCTATTCAATGCCATTCCTATCAAAGTACCTACATCGTACTTTCAAGATTTGGAAAAAATGATTCTGCGTTTTGTATGGAACCGGAAAAAACCCCGTATAGCTAAGGCAGTTCTTAGTAACAAAAATAAAGCTGGGGGCATCAGCATACCAGATTTTAGTCTGTACTACAAAGCCATAGTGCTCAAGACAGCATGGTACTGGCACAAAAACAGAGACATAGACACTTGGAATCGAATTGAACACCAAGAAATGAAACTAACATCTTACAACCACCTAATCTTCGATAAACCAAACAAGAACTTACCTTGGGGGAAAGACTCCCTATTCAATAAATGGTGTTGGGAGAATTGGATGTCTGCGTGTAAAAGACTGAAACTGGACCCACACCTTTCCCCACTCACAAAAATTGATTCAAGATGGATAAAGGACTTAAATTTAAGGCACGAAACAATAAAAATCCTCAAAGAAAGCATAGGAAAAACACTGGAAGATATTGGCCTGGGGGAAGACTTCATGAAGAAGACTGCCATGGCAATTGCAACAACAACAAAAATAAACAAATGGGACTTCATTAAACTGAAAAGCTTCTGTACAGCTAAGGTGACGATAACCAAAGCAAAGAGACAACCCACACAATGGGAAAGGATATTTGCATATTTTCAATCAGACAAAAGCTTGATAACCAGGATCTATAGAGAACTCAAATTAATCCACATGAAAAAAGCCAACAATCCCATATATCAATGGGAAAGAGACATGAATAGAACTTTCTCTAAAGACGACAGACGAATGGCTAACAAACACATGAAAAAATGTTCATCATCTCTATATATTAGAGAATTGCAAATCAAAACATCCCTGAGATATCATCTAACCCCAGAGAGAATGGCCCACATCACAAAATCTCAAAACTGCAGATGCTGGCGTGGATGTGGAGAGAAGGGAACACTTTTACACTGCTGGTGGGACTGCAAACTAGTACAACCTTTCTGGAAGGAAGTATGGAGAAACCTCAAAGCACTCAACCTAGACCTCCCATTCGATCCTGCAATCCCATTACTGGGCATCTACCCAGAAGGAAAAAAATCCTTTTATCATAAGGACACTTGTACTAGACTGTTTATTGCAGCTCAATTTACAATCGCCAAAATGTGGAAACAGCCTAAATGCCCACCAACCCAGGAATGGATTAACAAGCTGTGGTATATGTATACCATGGAATACTATTCAGCCATTAAAAAAAATGGAGACTTTACATCCTTCGTATTAACCTGGATGGAAGTGGAAGACATTATTCTTAGTAAAGCATCACAAGAATGGAGAAGCATGAATCCTATGTACTCAATCTTGATATGAGGACAATTAATGACAATTAAGGTTATGGGGGGGGAAGCAGAAAGAGAGAGGGAGGGAGTGGGGTGGGGCCTTAGTGTGTGTCACACTTTATGGGGGCAAGACATGATTGCAAGAGGGACTTTACCTAACAATTGCAATCAGTGTAACTGGCTTATTGTACCCTCAATGAATCCCCAACAATAAAAAAAAAAGAAAAAAAAAAAAAAAAAAAAAAAAAAAAAAAAAAAAAAAAAAAAATTCAGAAAATATTTCTCAAAATTTAAATAGATACAAAAAAATAAGTCTACAATTCCATATGGGGAAAACTCCCTTTTAATTGAGGCTTCCTTGGAGACACTGCCCATAAGTTTTGGTGTCACAACAGATAGGGTAAGAGGCCACAGGGGGAAATGGGCAAATCCCAGCAGGCAAGGCCCAGCTCCTACTGGACCTTCTCTCAAGACTCCAAATTTGCCGAAAGCCTAGAGGCCTGTTGGCTGAGTGCATGACCAAAGAGCATCAACATAGCTCAGGAAAACAGACATCGATCTGAGCAACTCCTCCTCAACCCCACCTCCACAGTCTTTGCCCAGCCTTAGGATACCAACCTTTGGAGAAAACCACACTCAAACCCAGTCAGCCCTATATCCTTCAGATCAGAAGCCTCCCATCAGAAGTGGGTTTGGCTAGCAGGAGGCTGTCAGCCTTGCTTGGCTTGTCTGAAAATTAGGGGGAAAAAGAACTAATGTGCATATGGACCTTGGCATGGCTGAGCAACAGCAGTAGCACAGTGTGCAAGTCTCAGGAACACTTACCCCTTGGTCAACACAGCCTCATGGGCATAACCAATGCACCAGGAGGGTCATTTGCTAAATCAAAATTAAACACCACATTGCTTGCCAAGAAACAGAACAAAATCATGTGTTCAAAAGTGAACTGAGTATCAGAACTCTGTGTTAGTCATTACGATTTATCTTACATACAGTAAAAAAAATGCAAAACAAACTCAGTAAAAGAATATGACATCAATAGGCACCAGGAGACAAATCACATTTTGCAGTTATAGTACACTGTCAAAAGACAAACTCACTCACCCAGCAGCCAGTGTTCAAAGGCACAGCACAATGACACAACAATGCAGTCCATGCTAGCTACAGACTTTACTGAATTTTAAGCAGAAAGGAAATACTCCAGTGATGGCAAAATAACATAAGCTTAAGCAGTTATAAATGCTTCATCTTCTGGGGTTTTTTGTTTGTTTTTTGTTTTTGGCAGGGGCCAGGTTTGAACGCGCCACCCCTGGTATATGGGCCAGTGCCCTATTCCTTGAACCACAGGTGCTGTCCCCATCTTCTCATTTTTAAAGAAGTATGTTTTTAAAATACCTACAAATATCTTTATTTTTCCTGAATTGGCACCCATGCAAAACGGTCATCCTCATCATCCTCAGTTGGTGTTGAAGACCCCAGGTGTCTCAGATAACCAGGGACTAGAGGACAGGAACATTCAGCAAACATATTTCAGGGCAAGACGCTGAGGAGACCAAGAGTACAGGCTCAGATCCCAGACCCAGAGGATTCACGGGGAGTATCCGCAGGTTCTGAAGATATAGTACATTCACTAGCTCTGAGGTCAGGAATTTCCCCCCCCCTTTTATTCACGAATGTATCTCAAACACCTACAAGAGTTTCTGGCACGTTATAGAGCCTCAATAAATACTTATGGAATGAATCAAATGAGAAATAGAAAAAGCATTCTGTATAGTGTAAAATACCATCAAATACAGGGCATTAATACCAGTTCATCTTTCAAACTCATTTAATTAGATCTTTCTATAGAACTGAATGTTTTTTAAAATACTCTTATATTTATTCAGTGATCAATACCAAAATATTAATTTCCTAATAGTTTATGTAATGACAGTTGTTACAGGGCAAGGAATAACAAATGGAGAATTTTAAAGATGAGGGTAGAACATTACAGCCAGACACAAAAGAGACTACAAATAAGGCAAAATAAACAAGGCTGCCTGAGAGAAGATCCCAGCTGGGCTGAGAAGGTCCAGTGCAGAAGCAGGCAGGGCAGGAGCAAGCAGAGAAGACACTCTCTCAACACTTAGGGAAAACACACTTGAGAATACTTTGGGTTACTGACAGTGGGCATGTGTCTCCACCGCACAGCACAAGCTCCATGAGAACTTGGTGTTGTCTGTCTCCTCCTCCACTGCATACCCAGGGGAAGCAGCACAGTAGGTGGTCAATAAATATTTGTCAAATGGAAAAGAGCAGATGGGGGAAAGGGAGAGGCTGAGCTAATGATCGTGCAAGTAGGAAAGAACTCACCAAAAAATGAGGCACCAGCTGCCAACACGTGACAAAGTTTTGCCTTTACTACAAGCTGTATACAGCAGGTGAACAGAACACTCCACTGAAGGAGAAAAACTCCAACCTTAACTAAAGCTCAGGAGAATATTTTCCTAAAAGATGGTAAGAAAAACAGAGCACCACTTGGGTAAGAGATGGGAGCAGTTATGCTCTCTGGAAGCTCTAAGTAAACCAGGCCTTGTCCTTTTCCTACATTTGAGAACAGGTAGAAAGGCAATTCCAAGGGCCTTCCTGCAAACCAGTGCCCCACAGCCCCAAGGGTCTTCAGTGAATAAGACGAACGACACCCCTCCAACAAAACTGCTTGCCACATGGGGCCCTCATTGCACCAGGGGCTCCTGGCGGTGCTGGGTCTTCTGGTGCCGGTTGAGGATAGACCTCTGGTTGAAGCTTCGCCCACAGGCAGAGCAGTGATAGGGCTTCTCTCCTGTGTGGATCCTCTGGTGTCGGACCAGCCGCTCCCCTTTACTGAAGCGCTTCCCACACACCTGGCACCCATATGGCTTCTCCCCAGTGTGAGCGCGCCGATGCACAGCCAGGTTGGCATTCCTGCTGAAGCTCTTGCCACACTCACAGGTGTAGGGCTTCTCCCCGGTATGCGTCCTACGGTGCACCTGCAGGTGCTGCCTCCGACTGAAGCTCTTCCAGCAGTCCCCACACTTGTAGGGCTTCTCCCCGGTGTGGCTACGCTGGTGCACCTCCAGGTGGTGTCTCTGGCTGAAGGTTTTCCAGCACTCACTGCACACATAGGGTCTCTTCCCCAGGTGGGTTCTCTGGTGCTTCATCAGGTACTCTCTGAGGGTAAAGCCTTTCCCACACTCCACACAGCCATAGGATTTCTCCTCTTCGTGGGTTCGCTGGTGTCTAACCAGATTTGAGCTCCGACTGAAGCCTTTTCCACATTCAGGGCACTGGAAAGGCTTCCAGGAGTTCTGAGTTTTGAGGTCATCAGGCATGGCAATGGTGCCATGCTGGGGAGGAATCCCGGGCACGCCACCCTCAGAGCTACTTGGCTCCTGCTCACAGGCCCGTCCCAGTCCAGGGCCCTGGAGATCAGCTTCCCCAAACCTCTGAGCCGGCAATGCAGCCAGCGACCCTTTCAGCTCTTCCTGCAGGGGTTTGGCCTCCTTTTCCTTGCTCCCAATGCCTACAGGAGAAAGAAGATAAAGATGACTCTGTGGTAGCCACGAAAGGACATTTATGTGTTAAAACTTGCTTCTAAGGACTCTCATTCGCAGTTCCTTCTCTTTGTTTTACCTCTTTCCACCTCTGTCACTTTTTACAGAATAATCTTCCAAATTTTACTGCCCTCCCACTTAACTTCCTAACTCACTTTTATTTCCTTCAAAATCTAACTCAGTGTTTTCCTCTAAGAAACATGCCCTGATTATTCTCTTACTCCAGGCCTCTTCAGCACTGATATACTCAATAAGCATGTTTTATTCTGCATTTATTTACAGGTGACCTTTTTGGAAATGCTAATTTCCATTCATCCAGATGGACTGCCTTCCCTCTATGATTATAAACCTGCTCCAACCCTCCAGACCCCCCACATGAGTTCAGGTCCCTGTCCATGCCTACACACTCCCTCCCCTGACCAGGGTCCTTAACCCAGGTCTCCTGGGAGCCTGGCAGAGGACTGACACAGAGAAGATGCTTGTTACCTGCTGATGAAAAAATAAATGCAACTAGCCCATCACTGAAGCTCCTGCAGCACATGGCCCCTATATAAACATATTTATCAGGACTGAAAGGACCATGCTGCTACTCAAATGCTCAGCTTGACCCTTCTGTTCTCATTCTGATCCCTCTTCCACTCTCTCTAAATTGAGAGAAAAGTTGGTTCTAAAAAAATAAGGGGAAGAAAAACAAAGAAAGAGCAGAAGAGGTACTGAGGACCAAAGAGGCCAAGAGAAGAAAGAGAAAAAGACAAATGACCAGCGGCAATTAAGGGGGGAAAGAGTCCTTTCAGGCTAGTCTGTGAGAAAGTAAAAAGTGCTTTCTCCTTCAATAAAATGAGATAAATAGAGATCATCTCAGACTTACTCTTTAGTTCTGTAAACCTTCATCAAAGTAAAAGTGTACAAAACATAAAGGCAGAGCTCAGAGAATTTTTGTAACAAACCCCACAGAATGAAAAGCACCTAACTCAAGAGACAGAACATAACCAGCACCCAGAAGTCCCTCTTTCATCAACTCTATTACTATACTCTGGTTGCCAAGGGAAACATACTATGTACACTCTTTAGTCTAGTCTTGAACTTTATGTAATTGATCATCTATTGTTTCTGGCTTTTTCTGTTCAGTATGTTTGTGAGATTCACCCATGTCATGATGTGTAACTTGAGTTTTCTTTTTCACTGGTGTATAGCATTCCACTGTGGGACTATATCACAATCTATTTACTAATCTGATGTTTGTTTGGGTAGTTTCCAGTTTGGAGCTGTTGTAAATAGTAAAATTAAAACTAAACGCAGTGCATGAAACTTACTAGCTCCTGAATAAGTCTGAGAATGCACTAAGTATTATATATATTTTCTCAGGTAAAATTATAACTCTGGGTTATGTTGGGATGTCAATGTTAGGAGACAAATGTTAAATATTTAAGAATGAAAAATAGAGATATCCCCAATTTCCAAATTCTTCCAAAAACCACATACACACATTTTACAACTATGGCAAATGTTAAATACTGAATCTAGATAAAGGTGTGTGTTTACCGTGCTAGTCTTAGCTTTTCTGTACATGTGAAAATTTTTACAATATAAGATCAAAATATAAAGCTGAGAGATAATACAATGAAATAGCTAAACACAAATAGACATACTGGGAGAATGATTCAGTGGTGGAAAGGAAAATGGTTTTAAATGTTGCATTGGCTATGCAACTACTATGGAATCATGTAAAAATCAATTAACCTAAGCATTACAATCTTAACCTTCAAAATGAGTTGTACACTTAGAAAAGCCGCTGTGGAGCTGATATGCAATGGTAGGTGATATTATTTTAGCTCCCAGACCAGGTACATGATTTCCAAGTTCTCCCTCTACTTGGACCTCAAACTTAACACATGGAACCCTCCCTTCTCCCTCCCCCTCAGGAAAATATTTCCCTCTCTTTCTAGCAAAAGTGCTTCTAGTCCCCTAGCCGGGATCTTAGACTCCTTTTTGACTCTTTTTCCTCTGCTCTGGCCAATCAGTGACAATCCTTAGATTTCAGTAAACCCCTTTCTTCACAGCCATCAGCCTGGTTCCTGCTCTTACGCTCCTGCCTAAGTTACTTCAACCCTCCAGGATGAACATACCTACTGCCCCCAATTCAATTTTCCTCAATTAAAGCTTCCATCACATTACTTTGTGCTGGAAATTTTTAAAACAAAGCAGCCAGAGTCATCATGGCTGGTCTCACTCTACTTACCCCAACCTTTCTTATTCCTCTGAACATTCATCTTTCACCCCAGGGCCTTCACCATTCTTGGACCCAGCTGACAGATTCCCAAGTTCAGGTTTACATATGCACACACTACCTTTTGCCTCTGTGATTCTAAATCATCTTCTAAACTCCTACTCCAGCCCAGACCTACATCTCCACCCTCCTCGTTATCATTACTGTAATTACAACATAGACCACGAGGTTTGCAGTTAATTTTTCTCTAATGAGCACAGACCAAGAACTGAGGGAACCAAGGGATCTGAGAAACTAACTAGCCCAACCTTTCCCACATGTCTGTCCTCAGAACCAAGGAATCTGAGAAACCACCTGGCCCAACCTTTCCTGCATTTGTCTGTCCTCTTTACCAATGAAGCAGCTCAAGCCCCACACCTAGCTGTCAACACAAAAGCTGGATAACATGAAAATGAACCTCAGGAAGACCCATAGGCTGGGACAGCTAACAGATGAAACACTTGGGAAATGGGCAGTCCCATCACCCTGCCTCAGCAGAAAAGCCCAATGTGGCTTGGGTTGTTTTGAAACATTGAGCTGGTGAGAAATAAGCATAGAACTAGAGACTCTAGAATAGTCAAAAAAGCCAGAAGGGTGTGAAAACACTTTTGAGAACGGGAAGGCAGAATCCTTACCCCACACAGTACCATCACTGGCAGAGGTAGCTCCCTGGGGGAGCTCACAGCAGTGGGAGTCTGACACCTCCAACTGGAGAATGCCACAGGAGTCCCTGATCTGTGCAGTTATTCCTGAGGGTTTCTGCCTCCTTTGCCATTGCAGCATCATACATCCTGTCTCTATGTAAGGCATCTTTTGGTCACTCATGTCACTGTCATGCTGACATCTTTTAGTCACCCATGTCACTGTCATGCTGTGACAACTTTGCCCTATACCCTGGTCTCACCCTCACTCCTTACCCTAATCCATAATAACTATCACTAAAGGCACTTGGCCTCTTCACCTGAACTGTGAGACCCTAGAGGCAAGCTCCTTTAGTGATAGCAGAGTAGTGGCCACATAGTAAGTGCCAAACACATCTTTGTGGGTGAATAAGTAATAAATGCCAACTCTAAAAGAATCATTTAATATTTCTACAACTCATAAAATAATCTAACACCACCAAGGCTGCTACACATGATCTCCTATCATCCTCACAGTACCATGAGGCTGTCTTCTATGAACAGCCCCATTTCACAACCGAGGAAAACTAGACCTGAAAAGCTAAAGATGCCCAAGGTCATGGTTAGTTAAGTGGTCAAGTCAGGATAAATTCTCTAATTTCCTGGAAGAAGTATGATGATACTCTTGCTTATCTCTCAACAAATTTCAAAATGAGGAAAGGCCAGGTGGGGGTCAGTATAGAGGGGTGGGCAGGGCAGAACTCGTAAGAATTTATGAAAGAAAATAAATAAATAAAACATAAAATTTTTTTTAAAAAGTTATGAAAGGAAAAAGAAGAGACTCAGGGGCACAAGGAGAAGGCCGTTCCCACCACAGCGCCTTTCTCTGCTGTTTTCCTCCATCCATCTACACTGTGCCCTGGCAGGCCCCAAGCCCCATGGCACCCTCTGCAGGTTGCCCCATGGGCCTTCACCCTGCAGGCCTCCGGGAGCTGCTATCACTCACCAGACAGCTCCATCCCCACAGACTCTGACTCCAGGTCAAACCTAGCCACCTTAGGGCAGCAAGGCTCTACCTTTTCTGGGCCTCCACCTATACCAGCCCCTCCCATGGCTAAACTTCCACTGTGCATCCTCCACTACCACATACTATGCACTCCCACAGGTTCATGAACATCAGTCCTGACCATTTCCTGCCCCAACACAAAGCTACTACCATGGGACCTGCATGCAGCGAGTGCTCATAAACATCTACCAAATGGACAAGATCAGACATTCCCTCTTTTGCTGTCTTTCTCTTGTTCTCAAGCACTCAGCACCCTTCAACCTTGAACACAGTAAGTATTTGGGGATACTAATGAGTGGCCTGTCTCATTGAAACCAGACTAATGGCCTCATGTTTTCCTGCTCCATCATCTGGATCCTCTCCCCACACAAGAATGCAACCAGCCATCCCTTAGGCCACATTCTTTCCCCTGGAACCTATTCACTTGTCTCCCATGAAATCCCTTGCTAGTCATACCAGGGATAGGGTAGAAACTCAGATCTGAGCTTTCAAAACTCCTCAGTTTCTTACCTGTGGGGTAGAAAAAGAGTCTTACCTGCAGACACCCCACAGTCCTGTGGGTCCACATATTCCCCAAAGCAATCTATCTGAGCTGGGGTCACGTGCCTCCACTCTTCCTCAGGGAAGACCAAAGTCATATCTTTAAATGGTCCTAACCCCTGAAACAGAAAGCGATTGCTATGACTAAAGAAAGAATCCTAAGAAGGAACAGTCTGAAAGCAGGAGACAAAGAGGGGATGAAACAAGGAAAGAGCAAAGCATGACTGAAGGATCCTCATCCCTTATGCTGTGGGAGCACAACCACCTACCTCCCGATAGTTTAATGAGAGCTGTGACATTTCAGCTTGCCCCTAACAACTGTAGCACCCCATTTCCACTCTACAGTCACTTGCACTCGCACCTCAAGCTTGACAGAGCCTGGGAGCTATTTACCATCTCATCTAGAACTGATTTTCCCTAAGGGGCAAATTCACACTGAGGCAAGCCCTATCTTAAGAAAAATGCCACATGGGCAGCACTGTGGCTCAAAGAAGTAGGTTGCCAGCCCCATATGCCGGAGGTGGTGGGTTCAAACCCAGCCCTGGCCAAAAAAAGAAAGAAAAATGCCACATTAAAACAAATGCATTCTCATTTTCCCATTCACTATGCCATGAATAAACTATCATGGCAGACGGCAAAGGTCTGACCAAATAAAAAATTAATGATGTCATCTCCCATCCCTTCTAAACCATGTCCTGGGAAAAGAGGAATGAGAAATGAAGTTGGCATCAAACCTTGCCTAAATACAGCTTCTGCTAGGTCTTACTTTTGACTTACTTTTTTCAAATAACACCTTTTCTTCTTTAGGAAATTCTTTAATACTTGCCCCCTTCAGAAAGGTACGCCACTGGAAGCCCCCTCTCACCTCCCTGGTAACATTCAGCACCCTGTAGAAAAGTGAGTGCGCCATCTATGCCTCAGTTACCCCCATTTCTGGGGGGTAAGTGTCAACAAGGCCTAAATTCCTCTTATGGCCTATGTAGGCCAAAGAGACCATCCTGCTCAGTGTTTCTGGGAGCCCCAACCCTGGGTCAGCAACATTCCTTCTGATGGGGTGGTGGTGTCCAAAGGAACAGCAGCAACAGAAGCAGCCACAAAGAGCATCCACACAAAGAGATCTTTTATCTCAGGGCCTACCATCACAACCTACCTAGCCCTGTGGGGTTTCTCTCAATAATCTCGTCTTCTTCACAATTATAAAAATAACACCAACAAATCAATCTTGGCTTAAAGTCCAGAGATAAGGCTCAATTGGAGATAGTGATACAGTGAGGAAAAATGATACCATCAGGTCCACCAGGACTAGAAAAGAGAATGACTCAACTTTGGGAAGTAGCAGGCATGTTATTGTGTGGAGAAACCTTGGGGAAAGTGAACCTTGATAAAAGCAACAACATGATCTCTAGAAAGGCAGAGTCATAGCTCACCTGAGATCCAGCTGTATAGAACCCAGCTGTCATCTCTTGGTCTCTGGTATTCACTTGGGGTAGGCCAGGACCTGCCTGAAGAATGGGCAGGGCTGAGCAAGGACAAAAAGCACAAGAAGAATTAGCACTGTCATGCAGTTATCTTGTTCAAAGGCATCCCCCACCTGACACACAACCACAGGAACTAGGACACTCCAGATAGAATCAATTTGGCATCACACTTTCTCACACACAGGGGTGTCCCCCACCCTGTTCTCAGCTGAGAAGACCATCCCAGCCCTAGCCTCTCATGTTCCCTAGTAATACTCTGGGAATACGCTCCTTCAAAAGTCAGTAACAAAATAAAGTCATATATTCCTTTGAGGGATATGATTTATCTGTACACTTAAAAACTATTCCCATGTGTCAGCTGAATATTTCCTGATGGTTTCTAGAAAGGATCTAAGGGGAAGGAGAAGAGAAAAACAATGAGAGAACATGATCCCAGATATCCCTTCCAGAAACCAGAGAACAGGTAGAGGAAACTTCATCTATTTCCTACCAAAGTCAAGGAAGTAATTCTGAATTACACCTTGCAAGTAACTTTGTTTAACCATCACTGGGTTTTTGAAGCACGAGGTAATGGGATAGGCTGCAAAGCAGTTTTCTGTGCCCTTATGTGCTGTTTGCATCTTACCCTGCTCCTGGAAGTCTTCGGTCCCATCTCTAGGGTCCTGATTGAGGCGCTCCTCAGTGCCTTGGTCTAGGGCTTGAACTCCTTCTCCATGGGGTATCCCCCACTCAGGCTTGATCTCTACTGGCCCCAGGTGAACGGCTGGCTCCCACGCACCTCTGCAAAGTGCTGTCTCCTCCTGCTCTCCCTGCACATGGCATGGAACCTAAGAATAGTCCCCAATACCAATTAGAATGAGGACTGGGTAAGACTGTTATGAAGAGAGTTGAATTAAAACCTAAAAGGAAAATCAAGAAAAGAACCATTCCAACTTCACCTGAAAGCCAGATGAGCTCCTCCCCAGTACATCAGTGAGGAAGTGAAAAGGAAGCCAAACTTCCTTCATCAGGCCCTAAGCAACTTTTATCTGACCGTGCCATTTGAAAAAGGGTCCCTTCTGCCTACCTGATATTGATCAAATTTTATCATGAATAACATCAAGAGAGAACAGCATGCTAGAAACTCAGCACTCACTACTGGAGGAAAAAAATTCCCACTACAAAAGCTAAAAATAAAAATGCAAAGCCTAGCCTCTACAATAAAGGAACTAGTGAGAAACAATTACTTTAAAAGTACAAGGAAATCAGGACCCTCACACTGAGACACATTCACAAAACAAGGCTCTTCCCTGTCTGCTTTTAAGCTTCTGAGTTGGGAAGAGAAAAAAAATTCTCTTAGGACTAATTCTCTAGGAAGACAGGAAGTCAAAGGTGACAAAAGTATGGAAGGGAAGTTGATCTATGAAATGATTGGGACTTGTGAGCAACACAGTAACATCAGTCCCATCTCCTTTCCCAGACATCCCTTGGGTGATTGTACCAGAGTGACAGAAATACAGCCAAAGTCCAAGGAAGCATCTGTGACACAGTCACTTGGTGTCATGAGAACAGCATGACCAAATCACTTCAGGGGCCCTATAAGCCAAGATCTCAGATGCAGAAACAGCACATCTATGGATACTTCTTCTCAGGATATTCTTAAGAATATTCACCAAGAGGCATCTCGGATGCCAATCCCACAGGCATCTCTGCCCAAAGGGGAGTCGTTTCCATGAGTGACCCTAAACAGTAACAATGCCTTCTTTGTGCCTAATGCTCACAAAGTAAACATGGCCAGGCCTCTGCCTTAATGGCCAAACAGAGACTTCAGGCCCTTCTGTATCCTGTACCCCAGTATCTTCCCTGGAAAGGGCTTTTCATACTAAAAAGCCCACTGCTCTCCAGAAGGTACTTGAGGAAGTCTGGGAGCAGAAAAGGGAGGTTCTATGCCTCACCCACTCCCACCACTTAATCAAATTTCTAATTCTTTAAAAATCCCTTCCCACACCAACAGCAGAAGACCTGGATCCCCCTTCTCACCCACCGCCTTGGCCTCCAGAGCTCTTTCTGTCAAGTCCTCCACCATGGCCACCAGGGCTTTGCCACTCTCCAGGCCATGCTCCCAGATCCAGGCATAGAACTCTCGAGGCAGGATGGTCAGGAACTGCTCCAGCACCAACAGCTCCAGGATCTGCTCCTTAGTGTGCAACTCAGGCCTCAGCCACTGACGACAGAGCTCTTGGAGCTCCCTGAGGGCTTCCTGGGGTCCAGCTGCCTCCTGGTAGCGGAACTGCCGAAACCTCAGACGAAAAGTCTCAGGACTAGAGTCTTCCCTGGTCCGGCCCCATGGTAACTCTTTCTCCAGTTTCACCACAGGAACACTTGTTTGCTGCTGAGGCTCTTCTGCCATCCCTGGACGCTCTTTAAGCATCTTTCCGTTCCCTCCAGGAAGACTGAGAATGACAGTCTTCTGAGAAACCTTTTGAGAACATGAGACACATGAAAGGTCAGTCCACCCCAGTTGTCTCTACATCCGTGAATATTCTGCTGGTGAACATGGTAATCACCTTCTCTGAGGCATTGTCAAAAGACTGAACATAGATCTTGAAAGTCATGTCAATTCAATTCAGTGTCTAAGCACCTATTAGGTGCAGAGAGTGAATAGAAAATGTGTAAAATTTACCCTATATCCACAAATAGTTTAGAATCTGACTGGGACAATAGCACTGCAATCAGGGAATAAGATAAAATAGGTTAGTCACCAGGGCCCACTGTTCCAATATTAAAGGAAACATGTATTCAATACACAAACATACTCTCACATATATAGTACATATGCTAGGCATGCAGAAACTAGAAATACAATAGAAAACAAGACAGACAAGGAGTTTGCCTTCTTGAAATGCATATGCTAATGCAGCAGGCAGAAAAAAATTAAATGTAAGCAAATAAGTTGCAAGTGGGGTAAGTTCTAGAAAGAAATAAGTAGGGTGCACTGTTAGTTGGGGCCAATTGCCTTGGAGAAGGCTTTTCTGAAGACATGATACTGGACTGAGACTGGAAGGTAAGAATGAGCCAATCATTCAAAAAGCATACCCAGCCAAAGCCTGAAGGCTAGAAATTACTCTGTCAGTCCAAGAACAAGCCTAACTCCTCACTTCAGCAGAGTGAGTGAGGGGCAGAGCCACACACAAAGAGGTGGCACAGGTAGGCAGAAACCAGATTACTGAGGGCCTGGGCCACAGTAAGAAACAGGAGTTTGAGGGCGGCACCTGTGGCTCAAGGAGTAGGGTGCCGGTCCCATATGCTGGAGGTGGCGGGTTCAAACCCAGCCCCGGCCAAAAAAAAAAAAAAAAAACAAATAAAAAAAAAAAGAAACAGGAGTTTGATTCTTGTTTCTTAGTTTGGTGGGGAGCTACATGCTTTACAAGTCATTCTGCCTGTGTCAATAGAGACTAGAACAGAGGAAGAACGAAGGAAAATGGTGACTACGGCAGTGCAAGCAGATGATGAGTCTCAGATCAGGGTGGTGGCAGAGAAGACAAAATCAAGACATTTTGAAGGTAAAACCAACAAACTTGCTAGTGGCTTAGACATGATAGTGTGCTCCACCTAAGGAACACAATCACACAACGTATGTACCATTATTATAAGTGACCAAAAGATTTCTAACTTGTACAGGCTTTACTATTTAGAGAGCAGGTGAACACACACAAAAAAGGTTAGATGTTGATGACTGCCTCCCATGATACACGGTATAGATAAGAAACATGGGAAGTCAAAAAGAGAGAAAGGGTTACTATCAGTCCAAGTATTCAAGAGAAAGAGGCCCATAGCAAAGGATGAGTCCTATTTACCTCCATGGAGATTAGCTGGGAGGACCTAGCCTGGAGAGACAAACCTGAAAGTCCAAAGCAGCGGGAAGGAGCCCTTCTCATCAAAAAGGGGGAAAAATCACCCTGCCTGGAGCAGAGAAAAAGCTACTGGCGGAAGGTACGCCCGAGCTTCTGCTAAATACTCTACTGGACATTTCTGTACTTATTTGTCACACACACACCCCAAAAAAACCCAATTTTACATTTTCACCCTATTCATTTTCTCTGCCGCATCAACTGATTATGTCTACTTTATGACTCTTGGCTATTGCATTTGTTCGCTCCACTAGCGCTTTTATCGAACTACAGCGCACGAGTTTATCAGTGTGTCTCCGCCTTAGAGATGCCCTGAAGGCAAGAAAGATCCTGATTTATCTTTCATCTCTCACACTTGACAAACACAAGGTGTCTCATTGCTATTCTTCAAATGAGTGTCTTAAGGCTTGTTCTAAAATGAATATTTTCAATTTTCAGAGTTCCGCTTTGGTTCAAGATCTCCAGGGGTTCGCAGAACCCCCTGTTTTAAGCCAAGCCTGACCGGCCAGGTTCAACCTCGCTCCTACCTGAGCCTCCCGCCGCGCGGCCCCTCCAGCACTGACCCGGAGGGCCTGGGTACCGCGAGAGGCAGTGGCGAGGAGACCCACCGCCCGCAGCTAAGGCTGCGCAGAGAGAGACAGGCTGTCGCGAAACCCCGCCGCCGCCAAAGCCCACAGCGGCAGCACAGCCGGGTCCAGCGCCCGCCTCCCGCTGGGGCCCTGACCCGCCTCTCACCTACTGCCCCTCACCCCGCCACGCTCTCTCTTGCCCTCCGCAGACCGGAAGTGGCCTGAGGACGCTATCAGACAGGTGCGTGAGGAAAGAACCGCTTCCGTTTCCTCTCTAGGACTCTCGGAGGCCACGGAAGTGTGTCTCGATGGTCGCTCGTCCTTGCAGGGGATTCCAAACCCTTAGGGGCAGGGCCACCGGGGGTTCCTCCCCGGGGGTTCACAGACCCTCTCAAAACGCCCTCTCGCTAGGCTCCTTTGCGCTTCCGTGCCTTTGCACCTGCTTTCATTCTGTGGAAAGGCCTCGACGTATCGCTACACACGAGACCCGACACGGCGCCGCCCTCAGCGGCTTTAGAGTCCAGTCGGTCTACGAGTGGCTATTCCGCGCTATTGGTGCCCTGTGCGAGGCGTCGGGGCCGAACGGGATGGAAGGACCTATGGCTTCCCATGAGAGGGCCCTTGGGCGGCGCCTGTGGCTCAGTGGGTAGGGCGCCGGCCTCATAGACCCGGCCTCGGCCAAACTGCAACAACAACAAAAAAAAATAGCAGGGCGTTGTGGCGGGCGCCTGGAGTCCCAGCTACTCGGGAGGCTGAGGCAAGAGAATCCCCTAAGCCCAAGAGCTGGAGGTTGCTGTGAGCTGTGTGACGCCACGGCACTCTACCCCAGGGCGCTACAGTGAGACTCTGTCTCTACAAAAAAAAAAAAAGAAGAAGAGGGCCCTGACCCTGATATGTGTGTGTGTGTGTGTCTGTGTGTGTGTTTTGGCAGGGAAGGCTTCCAGTAACAGTTGGCACCTTTTGGCCAAAAGTGAGGTATGGGCGCCTCCGGCAGAGGGAGCAGGTTGAGCCTGGCGCGTAGGGAAGGGTGGACCGCATTGCCATACCAGAGCCGCCAGGGCAGCGGGCTATGCTAGGTCGTGGCTCAGGTTGTGGGAGGCTGCTGAAAGGCTTAACGGAGGGAAGGAACAGATTTTTAGAAAGACTGATCGGTAGGAGAGGAAGGTTGGGAAACGAGAGGACTAAGTAAAAATACAACCCACGAGGGAAACCATGAGAGAGAGAACTGGTGCCACCAGTGAGACTGGATTGAGGGAGGGTTTAGGTATGAAATCTGATTGGGAGGCAAAATTGGCAAGGTGAGAGGATTGATTGGGTCTGGAAGATGATGAACAGGATGGAGCAATTCAGTGAAGGACGAGGATCACCGCCCATAACAATAGACTTATTAAAAACGAGTTGGTCATATGGAATCTTTGGGTCCTTATCTTACACCACATGTTGGGACAAACTCTAAATGCATCTGTTAGAGTGGAGACTTAAAAGGAGCTCATGGCGTGAGTGGAGAAAAATTAAAAGTTTATCTTAGAAGGAGAGAGATGGAGAGAGAATGGGAGTGGGGGCATAAAGGGAGGAAAAAGCCGGGAGATGGCGGCACCCCACGCAAAGAGAAAGTAGGTGCCAGCGGCTGAGGCCAAGCAGCTTACAGTTTTATGCGGATAAAGAGAAAGTGGGTAGGGGGGAATAGTGATTGTTGCCAATTGATAACAGAAGAGGCTGTGAAAAACTGCCCCCACATGCTATTTTTCTTAGTGGCAGGCTGATAACAGAAGTGGCTGTCTTTCCCTTGCCTGGAGGGTTGTCGCTGGGGGTGTGATTTTGCCATGAGGCCTGAAGCTTCCACCAGCTGCTGACTGCTCAGGAACTTTCAAGGCTGTAAAGCAGATTCTCAAAAGTTTTAAAACAGAAAGATTTACCTTTTCTTTCTGTTTGTTTAGCTCTTTTCAGATGTTGTGAAAACAGAACACCCACAGGATGTGTTAGCAAGAGACCTCAGAAGATGATTGATCTTAGCATTTACTGAGAGATTGTGGGGTTAGATTTTTCTTTCTGTTATTTTAGCAAGGCCATCCTTTCGGGATCAAAGATTTAAATGTAAGACAGAAAACTTTTATAACAGTGCAGAAGAATCCTTTTAGAATCTTAAAGTGGAAAGTTCTATTAATAATTATGACTTGAATCCAGAAATCATGAAAGAAAATATAAAGACATTTTACTGTATAAATATCAAAAACTTCTGTCCAGAAAAATGTTATAAGCAAAATCAAGCCAGGTGTGGTAGCATGTGCCTATTGTCCCAGCTACTGGGGAGGCTGAGGCGAGAGCCCGAGAGTTTTGAGTCCAGCTTGGGTTACCTGGTAAGACCCTGTCTATAAAAACAAGAGGCGGGAGTACTTTAAAGAGATGTATAATAATACTATAAAGAGATAATAGTTTCTGGAAAAATAAAGAGCATCAAATTTTGGTTGTAAGAGAATGGTTGTCTCAGAAGGTGTCACAGAACAGATGATATTTCAGATGGTACTACAGAGATGGGTAGGATTTTCCCAAGCAGGTGAGGGTAAAAAAGAGAAAATTAGAGTCAGAGAAACTAGGGTTTGAGAAGGGACCTATATGAAAGAAAGAGATATGTTTGAAGTATGCCAATTTATTTAATGTCCCCCAAACTCATACATCAATAAGAAAGTGATAAGTAGCTTCATAGAAACACAAGAAAAAGCCAGTTCTCAGAAAAAAAAGAAGACAAGTAGTTTTCAAAGGTAGGAATAATGTGGGAGTGTAGATTGATGTAGCTGGTCTTGACTGGATGCTCAGTGTTGCTCCAGAATCCACTCGGGAAGCAGGAAACTTGTTTGTCTTACTCTTCACTGGCACTTAAAGTGTTTGGCACAGTATTTGCCAAAAAATATTTATTGAATAAATTATCTTTTTCAATTCTGATAAGATACAAGTTAAAACTTTTCCCTTTATCTTCCATGTCTCTAGATTATATTTTTATATATTTCTTCTCTACAAGATTTAATTTTGTTTTTTTCACCTTTATTTTTTTAATTTTAAGAATCTAGGCTGGACAGGGTGGCACATGCCTATAGACCTAGCACTTTGGGGGGCCAAGGAGAGAGGATTGCCTGTGGACAGGAGTTGGAGACCACCTGAGCAAGAGTGAGACTTTATCTACAAAAAAAATAGAAGAATTCTCTAGGTATGATGCCCCACACCAGATGCGTTCTACTTCCTGAACACAATTACCTAAAATCCTCACTATCAAGCAGATTGCTGGGCCTGAATTTGGGCTTATTACTTGGTTTTTGGAGCCAAAAGTCTAAGAATCAAAACTGAAGATGATGGTTAAGGATTGAGTTTACAATGAAGGATTAGAGATACAACTAGATTTATAAATTAGCATAAACTCTGGTTTGGATTAACTTAGAATGTGAATAATCTTCACATCTGGAGAATTGCCTCTTTCAAGTCTGATATAATCTCTCTCCTCCAGATCTCAGGAGAGAATCAAATTTTCAGCAGGGAATCTATCCTAATGACAGAAAAGAAAAAGGAAGAAAAGAAGCTCTAGTGAAAGGAACCTCTAGTGTAGATAATCTAGAAGAACCAATGGACTGTGGCCATTTTCAGGAGTCTACATAAGGACTGTGAGAAACCAGGATGTTTTCTAGGTTCCTTCTCTTCTTGTAACACAACCTAAATTTTCAGTGCTGAATTCAAATCTCCTCTTGAGGAGTGAAGGTCTCTTTTTCAATATGCTTGGTTCCCATAGTCCAGGACCATTTGAAGGCAAACTATAGGGGCTCAAATTGGGAGAAAATTCTAAAATATAAAATTAGAGCCATAGGAAGATAATAAGTAGCTTAATATATAGCATAAAATTTACTGGTTTATTTTGAAAATGTTGCCCATAGAATTACTACTATAGTTATTTTAAATAGTTTTGAAATAGTTGCTGTTTAGAAAATACACATGCCCTATAAGTTTTATGGTGGATGTTATGATAGCTATACATACATAAATTTAATTTTTTATTTTAAGAGTTTTTTCTTCTTATCTATTTACTTATACACACTTATCTATTATAGCTAGATGTTTATTTCCCCAAATTCTTATAAATATTCATTTTTGTTGGATATTTAATCTTCATTATGGGATTATAAGATTTTAGCTATAATTTCCAAATTTGTCTTGAGAGATTTATACACTATAAATCATATGCTGTGTTTTTTTTTGTTAAGTCATATATACATATATACATAGATCATGAATACATTTATGCCTTTGTGGGATTCAATGCGTTGATTATTTGTACAAATTGGAGTGCTTACATCCTACTAATTAACATATCTTTCACCTCATTTACTTAATCACAGTGTTAAGACATTTGTGTTCAATACTTGATAGATTTGACTTGTACCCTTGCAATATGCTCCATAGGTGTGGTCCCACCATTAACCTTTCCTCTATCGAACCACCCCCCCCTTCCCATCACCCTCCCCTTTCCTCCTTCATCCTGGACTACAGTTGTGATTCATCTCTCATATGAAAGTGTGAGTGATTATAAATTGGTTTTATAGTAGTACTGAGTACACTGGCTATTTTCTTTCTATTCCTGAGATACTTTACTCAGAAGAATATTTTCCATTTCCATCCATGTAAACATAAAAGAAGTAAAGTCTCTATCTTCTTTTAATGCTACAGAGTATTCCATGGTATACATATGCCACAATTTATTGATCCATTTGTCTATACTTCCCAAAGCAATTGACAGATTTAATGCAATCCCCATTTAAGTACCTCTGTCATACTTTAAAGATCTGGAAAAATTAGTACTTCATTTTATATGGAAACAGAAAAAAAACTCAAATAGCAAAGACATTACTCAGAAATAAAAACAAATCAGGAGGTATCACACTACCAGACTTCAGATTATACTATAAATCTATAGTGATCAAAACAGCATGGTACTGGCACAAAAATAGAGAGGTAGATGATTGGAACAGAATTGAAAACCAAGAGATGAACCCAGACACTTATCGTCATTTGATCTTTGATAAGCCTATCAAAAATATAAACTGGGGGAAAGATTCTCTCTTTAACAAATGGTACTGGGTGAATTGGCTGACGACTTGTAGAAGACTGAAACTGGACCTTTCTCCTCTAACAAAAAAATGACTTTCCCTGGTTAAAGGACTTAAACTTAAGACATAAAACTATAAAAATGTTGTGTGTTTTTAAAGAGGATGGTGCAGTGCGTCTCTTAGAGAAATATAATGAAGATGAAAACTCCCCCTCACTTTCACAATGTGTATCATCATATTGGTCTGAGTTGCTTGTTTGCTGTCAAATGACATTGTTACTTAATGAGGTGGTGGTTATTTGACCAAATTTATTAACTCTGAAGAATAATCTTGAATTATTTTTCATGTAGAAAAAAATTAGTAGAGGAAGCAGATCCTAAGCAGACCCTAAGCTAGGAAACAAGGAGAAGATACTGAGGGGAGAAAAACCAGGAAGCATAGAAGAGACGAAAACTCTATAGGTGCCTGGATAACAATCCAAAAATGCTGAATAAAGGAAAGGGGTCTCAGCAAGAGGTATATTCCTGAAAATGGTCCAAAGCAAGGAAACATATAGACAAATGATAATATTTGCTATTTATTTATTTATTTATATTGCAGTTTTTGGCCAGGGCCGGGTTTGAACCTGCCACCTCCAGTATTATGGGGCCAGCGCCCTATTCCTTTGAGCCACAGGCACAACCCAATATTTGATATTTTAATCATTATAGGAATCCTTTCCTAAGCTCAAATTCCAGAGTTCCCAGTCTATGTATACTTCTCACCAACTGTCTACAACAGGGGTCCTCAAACTACAGCCCGCGGGTCACATGCAGCCTGCCAAGGACATTTATCCGGCCCGCCGGGTGTTTTTGCCACAGCTGCCTGTCCTGCTTAGTAGCCGACTTGTCCACCCAGGCCACAGTGCGCATGTGTGGAATGTGCGCCAACTCTCCAACTCCGTTCTTTCTCTCTGTCTCTCCCCGCCAGGTGTTATTGTCATCCTGCTTAGCAACCCACTGTTCGGGCCACAGTGCGCATGTGTAGAATGTGCCCCACACTCCCCAATTCCCCTCCTACTCTCCGACTCCGCTTCTTCTCTCTGTCTCTCCCTACCCCTCCTTCTCTCTAGCTCTCAACTCCTCATCTCAGTCTCTGGGTAATCGGAGGAGTCACCAGGTTGCCTGTGCAGAGCCTGCTGCTGCCTAAAGACTGAGGTAGGAACAAGTTAGGATTTTTTTTTTTTTTTGACGTTAGGAGGTCTTTTTTTTTTATTTTGCAGTTAAGGGGGGCCTTTTTTTCTGAAGTTAGGAGATCTTTTCGTTGTTTTGTTGGTTTTTTTTTTTGGCAGATGGGGTCACCTTTTTTTGAAGTTAGAAGAGCCTTTTTTTTTGAAGTTAGGAAAGCCTTTTTTTTTAAGTTGGTTAGTTGGTTGGGGGTAGTTTCTAGGAGGGTTGCATCACAGTGATAACGCAAATAGTCAGCGCTCAGTGCTAATGCAAATTGTCAGTGCTCAGAGGTAATGCAAATAGTCAGTGATCAGTGGTTTTGATAATTGTAAGTGCTCAGTGTTAATGCAAATTGTTAGCACTCGGTATTAATGTAAATTGTCAGCAGTCAGTGTTATCGCAAATGGTCAGTGGTCAGTGTTAATGCAAATGGTCAGTGCTCAGTGTTATCACATGGGGGCCCCAAACTGGTAATCTGCCTAGGGCCCCATGGGAACTTAACCCAGCTCTGCAGACAGCCGAGGAGTAGGAAACCCAATTTAATTGCCAGTAAGTGCATTTATATTCTGATTGCTATTCAGTTGTGTATGATGTTGTATGTTGTGTGCTGTGTAAGCTCCGGTTCACACTGTTGTGATCTCTGAGCAGTGCGAGTTCAGCCATATGCTTGAATGGCTGAACTCGCATTAGATTTGGAAGAAAAAAGATATACGTGCCTTCTTTTTTCCTGCAGTGGAATCTGATCACATGGGTCTTCTCACCCATGAGATCAGATTCCTGTGCAAGTTCACAGATCACAGTGCAGTTTGCACAGGGTAGTGTGAACTGGAAAGGTGGTGGAGGAACTGGTTCTGTAATTGTGCCTGTTCCCGCACCACACCAGTGTGAGCCTGAGGTAAAAGCAGAGTTCCACCATATGGGCACTGGCGAGGCTGAAATGATGTGGACTGGCAAGGCTGCATTGATAGACACTGATCAGACTGCATTGATGGGAAGTGCAGTCTATATGTCTCTGTGTGGGCAAAGTTATTGCTGGTATATTGTTTTTGGAGCACTGTATATATATATTGGTATTTTACTAACAGCAATTTGGAATCCCTAGGAAACAATGATATCAAGAAAGAGAAAAATTGACTCGGAGTGTAGGATATTCAAAGATCAGTGGACTTATGATTACTTTTTCATGCAATACAAGGAAAGATCTGTGTAGTTTGATATGCCAGAATATATAGCATCTGTGTTCAAAGAATACAATTTGCGTCAACATTATCAAACTCAACATAAAGATAAATATGATAGTTTGGTCGGAGAAGTGAGAAAAGATAAAATATTAAAACTGAAATATACATTGACAATTCAGCAAAATACTTTTGTGAAGCAGAAACAGCTAAATATGTCATCACTGTGTGCAAGTTTTCAAGTTGCCAAGATAATAGTGTGCACTGGCAGATCATTCATGGAAGGAGAATTTGTTAAAGAATGCCTTCTTTCTGTTGCCAAAGAGATCTGTCCAGAGAAGGCCGATTTATTTAGTACAGTGAGTCTTTCAGGACCCTCAGTTACATGAAGGATTGAAGAAATGGGAGACAATTTGCATCAGCATTTGCAAAACTCCACAAAAAAACCTTTCCTATTTTTCCTTGGCACTTGACGAAAGTAATGATGTTCGTGATTCTGCACAACTTCTAATTTTTATTCGTGGTACGAATGACTATTTAAGTCACAGAAGAGCTTGCTGTACTGCAAAGCATCAAAGGAACAACTACAGGAGAGGATATTTATGAAAAGGTTTGCCAAACTGTGAATAGTTTGGAGCTGGACTGGGCAAAACTAGCCAGTGTGACAACTGATGGTGCTCCTAGCACGGTGGGGTCTAAGAAAGGAGTAATTGCTCGTATTAACCAAGAGATGGACAAACATAACCATTCTCATCCAATAGCCATACACTGCATCATCCACCAATAAGCGCTGTGTAGTAAACCACTGAAATAGGACTCTGTTATGAAAACTGTGGTATCTTGTGTTAACTTCATTAGAGGTAATACACTAAACCACAGACAATTCCAGGAATTTCTGTCTGAACTAAATGTTGCCTGTGAAGATCTTCCGTACCACACAGAAGTCCATTGGCTGAGTCAAGGGAGAATTTTGAAACATTTCTGTGACCTACTTCCACAGATTATAGCTTTTCTGCTTTCAAAAAACAAGTACCAGAGCTCAATGATGCAGAATGGAAATGTCACCTTGCCTTTCTGATAGATGTAACAGAGCTACTCAACAATTTCAATGTGCAACTTCAAGGAAAGGGGAAGATCATCTGTGATATGCAATCACATGTGAAAGCATTTGAAGTAAAATTAGACCTCCTCATCAAACAAGTGAAAGAGGAAAATTTCTGCCATCTCCCCACAACTCAAAATCTGTTAGCAGAAAATCCATTGGTTGCATTCCCAAATAAAACGTGTGGATTCACTGGAAAAGTTGCAAAAGGAGTTCCAATTTAGATTTAAAGAGCTTCATCTCCATGAACAGGACATATAGCTTTTCTGTAACCCATTTTCTATTGACATTGAAAATGTGGATACAATTTACCAAATGGAACTGGCTGAACTGCAGAATTGTGACTCTCTGAAAGATGCATTCAAGTCAAGCAGCCTTCCTAATTTCTATGCATCTCTCCCCTCTGAGACATATTCTAATCTCAGGAACCATGCACTCAAAATGGCAACCATCTTTGGTAGCACTTATGTCTGTGAACAAACTTTTTCCAGAATGAAACATCTGAAATCTCCAACCACATCTAGACTAACTGATGCACACTTGCATCACTTGTTACGACTAGCAGTGACAAATATGGAACCAAACATTGACCATCTCATTAGCCAAAAGCAGGCCCATAGTTCCCATTGAAATACTGGCAAGTTTGTTGATTTAACTTTACTTGTTCTTCATTTTAAATATTATATTTGTTCCCATTTTGTTTTTTTACTTCAAAATAAGATATGTGCATAGGAATTTGTTCATAGTTTTTTGTTTTTTTTTTAAACTATAGTCCAGCCCTCCAACGGTCTGAGGGACAAAGAACTGGCCCCCTGTTTAAAAAGTTTGAGGACCCCTGGTCTACAAGTTTGAAGGTGCAGTGGTCTGGCTGGATATCCCCTGGTTCCCCAGTTCCCAGTGTCAAGAATGAATACTGGTACCCAGTCAAGCCCATGACAAAAGATCACAGATAGAAAGCAATAACATGGTTTGGCTCCCGTAGCATAGTGGTCACGGTGCCAGCCACATACACCAAAGGTGGCAGGTTTGAACCCAGCCTGGGCCAGCAAACCAACAATGACAACTGCAACAACAACAACAAAATATAGCTGGGCATTGTGGCGCCAGTAGTCCCAGCTACTTGGGAGGCTGAGGCAAGAGAATCACTTCAGCTTAAGAGTTTGAGGTTGCTGTGAGCTGTGATGCCGCGGCACTGTACCAAGGGTGACACAGTGAGACTCTGTCTCAAGAAAAAAAAAAGCAGTAACATATAGGAAAGTAAAATACAGCAAGAATACACGTCAAAGAGTGAGACTGATCCCATTCTGGAAGTGGAGAAGAGACCTTTTGTATGTTAACAAGGTTGTCCTACCTTTGTCCTGGCATTATTGGCTGTCATTTCCGCTTGTGGGGTGATTGACAGGTTGGGGTTAGAGAAAAAAACTCCTTAAGCATCTTCCTGTAGAAGGCGGAAGGTGGAAATTTGCAATGTTAATTGCATGATAATGCGCCCCAGCTCAGATTAAGGTCACTCTGAGCTCCTCACTGTGTGTTCAGCCACAATTTTGCTTCCTCAGCATAATTTAGTTCCACCAACCAGGGAGCTCACCTGAGTTGTTCAGTGTCCAGAGTTTGTATTGGGATTTTATTATGTGGGTGGGATGGATTTCATCATTGGCCTTGCGGTTGAACTTTATCTCCAGCCCCTCTCCTTCCTGGAGATTGGACTGATACCACGGGGCTCAAAGTCACACCCCTCTAATCACATGGATGGTCTTTCTGGCGCCCCCACGTCAAGTCAGCATAAACTCAGGTGAGGTTCCAAGGTCACCCATGAGTCACAGACACTTCTATCACCCAAGAAATTGCAAGGATTAGAGGCTCCCTCCAGGAACCAGCAAGGAAGACCAGCCACATTCGTTCTTCTGCAACACACCAACCGTGGCCCGGAGCTCTGTCAGAACTCAGGTAATCAGGGCAGGTAACAGGTGTGGATACAGGTATGTTTCAGGATGGCACTAAGACAGAGGGAGACGGAGGAGAGGAAGGAAGGAGGAATGAAAAGAAGGGGCGCGCACAGGCGCCTGGGCAGCCAGGGATCTGAGGAACAGGGAGATGAGCGGCCCTGTGCCTAGGAGCAGCCAGTGGCGGGTGAGCCACAGGGCCAAGAGGAGCCAAACAAGAAAAGTGTGGGGGAGTGGGGGTGGAGGAGCAGCGTGACACACGGGGTCAGCGGGTGAGCACCCGGTAACCGCAGACAGCACAGCACCCCAGCCCGAAGCTCGGCAGGGGACCCCAGCCCGTGCGGGGGACAGCCCCGAAGCGACGCACTCAGCAGCGGACGCAGGACGCGCGGACTCGGCTCTGCAGTTGTGGGGGCGGCTGGAAAACTGAGAGGAGAAACGGCCCGAAGGGAGCAGCTTGGAAACAGATGTGACTTCTAGAGACAAGAGAGGCAAGGAGGCTGAACTGGAAGACTCGTGGGGAGGAGAGCACTCTGCCGCCACGCGGGGCGCCGCAGAGGGACCCGACCTTGGCGCGGCACAGAGGGCAGGTGGGGCTGAGAGCGCCAGGCGGGGCTGGGCAGGGGGCGGCGGCCCAGAGGCGGAGAAGCCCGGATCCGGATCGTGATCGGGATCTGGGATGAGGCTGAGGCCGCTGAAAGGGGACGGAGCTGCGGCAACTCCCAGGACCCGGAAGCAGCCCCCAGAGGCAAGGGAGGTGGAGCTCCTGGGCCCCCAGAAGGCGGACCTGCAACGCCTGGGCAGGAGCGGGGGAAGCCACAGGAGTCGTAAGGGACCTCGCCTAGACCAAGCCGAGCCGGCGCAGTGGGGAGGATCCAGATCCAGAGGAGGGCGGGAGGCAAGGGGTTGGTGAGGAGACGATTCCGGAGAGTGGATGCCTTGAGAAACCTCAAACGGAATACAGGACCAGACACCAAATATTGCCCGAGGAGAGAAAATGATGCCACAGGACTTCAGAAGACAAGTAGGGTCCCAGGTGACAGTAGCAATAACAGGTGAAAAGATAGCTCAGGTCTTGGTGACTTTAGAGTGGGAACAAGCAAAGGTAAGCAGCTTTAGGAAGATGAAATGTTGAAAAAGGTACAATTATATGACAGGAGTGACACAACAGAGTCCACCAGGCAACCCAGGACAACTTGTGACCGCAGCCACTCTCATCCACTCAGCTTCTCCCCTAACTTGTTGCTCTATTCCCTCTGCAGCTGCTCCCATCCATTCGGCCTTTTCCACAATGAACTGCTACATCTCTGCTTCCTCATGACTAAAGCTCCCACTTTAGTTGTTCAATTATCCTAACCTTCCTCTTGGGAAGATGGAGGCAGAGAGTAGAGTGATGCAACCAGAATCTGGTAATAATACATATATATGTACATAAAATTTATATTTCCAGTCTTTATAGCCCCCTGGCATAATAATATTTGTATAATTTCTATGTGGGGGAAGCTTCTGTAGAACTAAGAAAACCAAAATCCACAGTGTAAAAGATACACAGTCTTAGGTCTGTAAAACTTTAAAATTTTGATAAAGAGCGATTTAAACCAAGTCAAAAGACAAATGACACACTGGAAAATGCATTTTAATACCTATTTGAAAGGGATAGTATTTCTAAGACCTCCTATAAATCAATAAGAAAAAAAAAACAAAGAAAAATAGCAAAGAGTATGAACACAGAATTCACAAATAATTCAGAATAAACATCTCATGTGTGTGTGTAATATATATATACAGGGTGGCCATAAAGTTCATGTGCAATTTTAAAAAGTGTGCTATTTAAATTGCACATGAACTTTATGGCCACCCTGTATGTATATATATAGAGAGAGTGCTATATAGTGTGCTATTAAAAATTGCATACGAACTTTATGATTACCCTGATATATATAGAGAGAGAGACAATATTTGACCCTTACTGATATTAGCCTCCCTGGGCTGCCATAACAAAGTACTATTGACTGTGTGATTTAAATTGCAGAAATTTATTTTCTCACAGTTCTGGAGGCATGAAGTCCAAAACCAAGGGTTGGTTTCTGGTGAGGCCTGACTCCAAATCTTTCCAAATAAGGTCACTCTGACGTTGGGGGTGAGTTGTGTTAGGACTTCAACACATGATTTTGGGAGTGGGGAGGTATGTAAGATACACCTCAAGCCCTAACACTGGCAAACCTCTCTCAGAGAGCTGCTCCCTCACTATCTTGAATATGTGAGCATGGAAAGGACCCTTAAACACTGCTTTATCTAAACAAAAATTTTTTATACATGAGAAAAAGAAAGTCCAGATAGGGAGAAGGACTGGCCTCAAGTGATAGAATATGCTACTTGGTGATAAAACAACCACTTTCCCATTTTCCCCTTCCTTTTGGTAAGTGAATTGTAACTGTTAGTTGATTCTCTCTGGATCTCTAATGGTCAGGAGATGTGGACTGGGTGGCAGAGCAAATAGACAATTGACATTAGAACAGCTGGGAGGAACCCCAGATTCCCACCTCAGTTTCCCACCTCACCTCTCTGAATTCTGAAACACAAATACTAGAAACCCACTTGCTTTCTCAATAAAGATAATGAGGCAATCTTCCTGCAAATGTGTAATAATGATAAATTTCAATTTCAAAACAATATTAGAAACATAAATGAAACTGGTGTTTAGGCAAATTTTTAGAACACTTGAGAAGAATAACCAAGCACAACTAAGCTTATTTTGGGATCCACCAACAATATCTTAGGTCAGAGATGGGGGCGCAGGAGAGTGTAAAAGTTAAAGAGCAATATTTGCCCCTAAAAATGAGCTTCAGACCCAAGACCTCTGAGGTCAAGGTCAAGAGCCTCTTTTTTATCTCTCCATCACAGAGTTCTCTGCTGGGACTGATTCTCTTGTTCCTGTGTTCCATGTTCCTATGTTTCACTAGGTTTATGGGTCACAGAAAGGGAAGTTCTCCAGGGGGTACAGAGACCATTACTCACGAGGGGACAAAGAAGAGGTCAGAATGAGCAGACCCTGGCAAGGAGTGGAGAAGGCTGCAGGCAGGTACTTTGACTGAGCCCCACTTGCAGGTCTGCTCATCACAGCAATAAGGCCTCTGGAGGGGCTTTGGCCCCCAGCAAACAGCAGATTTGAAGGCTGTTTCAGAAGTTCCCATTCAACCAGGGACTCAAGGCCTAGCTACAGCTCTGCCATGTTAGGCCCAGACCATATTGCACCTGTGTATTTCATTCCATAGAGATTTTTGCTTTCCTTAGGATCTCTGTTGCAACTTCCAACCCTGGCCTCTCCTGCAGTCCCCTTGAATTAGAACCTATGAGGCCACGTCTAGGCACCTGCACTTTAACATTTCTCCATGTGAGCACTATGCTGAGAGGCTGGCACTTGCCGAGTGTTTCTGTTTCACCTTAATCATATTTCTGCAGTACAACTATAGCCATTGTTTTACAAAACTACATCAGTAGGAAAGTGGAGAGGGGATAGTTGTTCTTTATCAACTGGACTCTGAGTCTGAGGACTGAGCCCCTAGCCCAGCACCTCAGGGTTCTGCCTCCTGGAAGTGGTGGTAGATGATAAACACCCAGGACACTTAGGTGAGGGGACCAGAGGAAGAAGAGATTTGGGAGGATTGGCTAATTGGGAGAAAGGATCACTGAAATCAGGAAGACATGCGGGAAAGAAAAGAAGGCCTCAGGAAACCAGAGTTGGAGATGGAGAGCACTGGAGGTGGGACAAGGAGGTCCAAATGGAAGTGAAAGCTGGGGAGCAAGGCATTGGGGTTAGGAGATGAGTCCAAGACAAGGGAAGAGGAACTCAAAGGAAGCTTTTCTTTTTTCCCCAGAGGAAGTAATTCTCTATAATGATCAAGAGATTGAGGTCAGAGAGATGGAAGAGTAGCCATGTGGATGCAGGGCAATGGATATCAACAAAGGAGAGGAAGGGAAAGATGGGTTGGGGAAGGCTTCATTCTATGAGGCTGGAGAGGGTGGAAGAGAGGTTTGGTTTGGGGGCCAGGGGCTGAATTCCAAAGACAAGAGCTTTACACTGTAGCCTGGTCTCTTTGCTCAGCCCCTTGGCTAGATCCCAGGTCCCTGTCTCAGTCCCCTGGCTAAAAAAGGAAGAGGGAGTAGTCATCAGATCACAAGGACGTGCAGTGGGGGAGGAGCTTGTAAGCCCTGAGCCTAAGGACATTTAGGTAGTTGAGTCATTGTGTGGGCTCAGGGTGAAGCTGAAGAAACAGGATGTGTCATCCATGCTTCCCAAGCACCCTGAGGTTTTCCACCAGGCTGCTTGGTATGAGGAGACTCCAGATAGTACCCTCTAATCCTATCCTTTGGAAAAAGAAGAAACTTCTAATACTATACTTTTCCAGTGGACAAGAATGCCCTGCTAGTTGGCACAATCTCCATCCCTGGGGGATATAATATCAGTCGTTTATCAGGGACACTTTTAAGATAGTAGACCAGGCTAGACTTGAAAAAGGTCTGCCCTTGGCATGAGAAAGCGTAGTTTCGGCTGTACCCTCTGAAACTTACTAGCTCTTGCTGACTTTTGGGAAGCTAAGTGTCTTCACCTGTAGAGGGGGACAGCAAGGCTGTGTTCCTGCCCTGATGTGACTATCCAATGGGAAAAGGCAGGGATCACTCTGGAGCCTCTAGAGTAGTGCATTTTTGTAAGATGGAGGGACATCTGGCATCTTCTTTGTGCAGATGTGCCCCTGACACCCAACCCCTCAGTCACTCCTTAGGAGAATCTCAGAGCAGAAGCCTCTGTCCCTTGCCCAGTGAATTTTCTCTCTCCTCTTTCAGTTTGCCTGACCCTTGGCCACAATCCCCAACCTTCTCCCAGGGAGGCACAGTTCTCTTTGCTCAGAGTTGCTCCCACAGCAACTCTGTCCCACCTCTCAACCTAACATCTGATCTTTTCACAGAGGATCTGTCATTAAAAACTTCCTGGCTTGGGATAAAAATCTGAGGATATCTGACGAAGTAAGGTCATTCTGCTCCAACACATCTTCTGGGGAGGGCTGGGCTTTCTAGTAGGCAATTCCCCTCTCTCTCTCTCTCTGTGTGCATGTCCCACAAATGCTCCCACAGTCCTGCCCTATTTAGGACTTGTCAATGTCTTCCTTCTAGGTGGTCTCCTGCACAGCAAACTCGTAGGGGCCCTTTGACATCTGAGCCCTCCACACAGTCTTGGTGTGGATGTTACCTCATTGATTTTTGCCATCCTGAGCTCCTGGCCCCCTCCCAGCTCTCTGCAACTGTCCTTTGCTCAGCTCACCAAAGACCCTCCTGACATCAGTCATCCAAAACTCATTCCCTCTAGAGATGCCAGCAGAGGTCACCATCCTGGGAGCATCATGGACCTCGCTTCTATGATTTACAACTGACTTTCAGACGCATCCCCCCCAATCCAAATGAGCACGGGCACCCAACAAGGGGGTCTCTGCCTCTGCCTCCCATTCCTTTTCCCCATGTTCTTCTTCCCCCACCTCCTACTGCTTATACCCTCTCTCCATTAGTATCTGCTGTCTATGGTCATAGCCTATTTTAACCAGGCTGGCCTCTTCTTCTGGCAATACCAATGAATTCATTTCTTCATAGCACTGTGAGTATTTTGCCTCATCCCATTAATAAATATTCAGTATCCTGGGAGGGTGAGAGAAGTGGGCCTCTAACTTTTCATCTGTTTCTAGCCTTTTTGAACTGTTTATTATGTGTATAAAAATGATGGGCTTATACTAAGTGTTCTTCTAGGTTCTTTGTAAAAACAAACAACCCAAAAATCAGTTAAAAAAACTGAACACAGTCGTTTTACCATATGGACATTTGAACCCAAACATTTATAGCAGCTCACTTCACAATTTCAAAGATGTAGAAACAACCCAAGTACTCATTAACCCATGAATGGATTAATATTGTATACCATGGAATACTATTCAGCTATAAAAATAAGATGGAGATTTTGTACCTTTTGTATTTACTTGTATAGATTTGGAGAACATTCTCCTAAGTAAAGTATCTCAAGAATGGAAAAGGAAACATCCTATGTACTCAGGACTAATTCAAAATGAGTAGATCAACAACCACAGGCCCAAAGGAGAGAAAAACACAAATTGAAGGAAGGGGGAAGATTTGACAAGTTTCTACCTAACAGGTACAATGTAGGTGTATATGGTACACTGCCTGGGTGAAGGATTCAACTATGACTTGGACTACCTTACAAATGAAAACAATGTAAACTAATTGTATGAAACCTCATCTTAACCCAAAAAAATTTTAATGGCAAAAAAAACCTAAACACAATGACAGAAAACATAACTCCTCCTAAAAGGAGAAGGAAAAAGAATTGACACAACCTTGCTCTCTAAGCAAACAGCTATTTCTTATTCTTCTGTCTCTCTCCTCCCCACATCAACACCAAATATAATTTTTTGTCTCCTTTCTCTGGATTCCCATGACAGATGCCACAATCCAGGCCCCCCTTCACCACATAGAGATTTTGAAATGCTCCCTGCTGGTGTTTGTTTCAAGTCTTTCTCCCTAAGCCAATGGACTGTATATGTGTTGCCTGCATATCCTTCCAAACACAGGTCTGACCACTCACTGCTCTCCTTAACTCACTGGCTAACTACTTTCTAAAGTCAAGGCCAAGGTTCTCAGTTTGAATTTAACACTTTCTACAACCTCTCTACAACCAAACTTGCTTACCAGCTTGGTACTTCATTCTGTTTCACTGCTCCTTCCAAATGCCCTTCCCTCTATTTTTAGATTGTGTTTTCTGTCTGAGTATCTTCTACACACATGTATCTGAAAAAAATTAAAGTCAGTTCAAACACCAAAACTTCAGTGATGCCTTCCCTGATCATCCAACTGCTGCTTACCAGTAGCGCTTCCGTTAAATCCTATCACAAGATCGCATTTTGCAGTTTCTTATCTCCCCCCCCCTTTCCTCAATCCCACTAGACTAGACACCTTTTGAAGGCAGGGTCTTGTCAAAATATCAAGGAATTCTTAAAACAACACAATTCTTTTCATTTTCCAAGTGTTTGTGTTATATTGAGCCTATGGGGTCAGTATAGCATTTGGCTTTAAAATAAAGCTTTCATTCATTCACTCATTCATTCATTTATTCTACAAATCCTTATGAAGTGCATCCCATGTGCCAGGGAATATAAGGTGACAGAAAGAGGGATCCAAGAAATGTATGTTGAATTGATGCATCGACATGAACCAACCCGTTTTAGCCATTTGGTAGGAGAGAGGTGAATATAGAAACAAATCCATCAGTTCCTGTCCTTGGGGCACTTGTGATATAGTGGAGGAGACAAGTGTGTATACTTATGACAAGTTGAAGGGAAGGAGGATGGGAAGGGGCTGGGGAAATTATGATGCCAGCTTCCTTGTGTCCAGATGGCAGGAGATCTGGACTGGGGCCTTCCTAAGTGTCTTTGTCTTCATTGTCTAGGTGTGCAAGATATCCTTCGGGTCTCCTTCCAGCAGCCTCCTGATGAAGGGGTGCTGCTCTGTGACTCTGGGTAGGGCTGACTCGTGTCCCAGGCCGCAAATGGGCAGCCTACCCTCCTCTATGGGAAGCTGACCTCTGGTGGAGGTGCTTCTCTGCCTTTCTGTGGTGTCCCTGACAAGCAACCTGATTTCTTTCTCCAGCTACCTGGCCAATGACATGGAGGAGGTCAATCAGGCCCCTAAACAATCCATTTTCTCATTCGTCTAAGGGAAGAGCCACTTCCAGCATCTGCAGATCCACAAATTGCTCTATCAATTCATCTGCTCCATGGGCTGGAGGATGAGAGTTTCCCAGGAAGAGTGTGAAGACGTGGGTTGGGCTGTAGAGATTTGGGGGGTAGAGTGGGGGGTGGGCAGAAGTGATCAGGCTAGATAAAGGGAGGAAGGGGCCTTCCTGGGGAGTCATCATCTTTTATGAGGCTGTTTATCTTTCCAGATCCAGGCTAATGATCTGAGCCTCCAGGTGTGGGGGTGAGATCACACCCTAGAGCTTCAGGTCATGGCCTGAGGGAAGATACTTCTGCATTCTCTGTGCCAAAGAAAATGATCTGTTTTCTACTGAGGAGAGCTGAGGCACCTAATTGCTTGGCCCACTCTTGACCACCCCACCCACCACATCCATGCTGTACATGCTGGGAAATAGCCTGGCCAGACAACACAGCCAGACCCTCTACTCAGCTTCACTGCTACATACTAACAACCAGACATAGGCACTGCCTCAGTGAGACGTGCTGGGAGCCAGCAAGGCCATCCAGCCAGACGTCAGGAAAACCAGGTTGTCACAGATGTCCAAAATCTATTAACCCATAGCAACTGGGACCAAAGAACAGCTTTGACAGAATTATGATTTTTGTCAAAAGTGAATATCCTTTAATGGTAAATTCATTTTCCCCCATATACAGTATTGTTTTCACTTTCTCTTTAATTCATTTTTGGCCTTTAGTCCCTTAGGGATACCAACTATACAGATTTATTTATAACAAAGTAAATGTTTAACAGTAGGATGGAACCAACTGCATGTCCGATGACAAATGAAAAATCATAACTTTTTATCCAAATTTGCTTCTAAACAAATTGCTTATGGCCAGACCACTTTTGAATCCTTCCTCTCCCCTGACTCACTACTTCAGCACCAATTTTTCATTTTATATAATTACACTTTTCCCCCCTCAAGTCCATGGTCAAGGAAGTTTGTCAGGTTCAGAATGATGGAAGATTAAGAAATACTAGTTCAGGGCGGTGCCTGTGGCTCAGTTGGTAAGGTGCCGGCCCCATATACCGAGGGTGGCGGGTTCAAACCTGGCCCCGGCTGAACTGCAACCAAAAAATAGCTGGGCGTTGTGGCGGGCGCCTGTAGTCCCAGCTACTTGGGAGGCTGAGGCAAGAGAATCGCTTAAGCCCAGGAGTTGGAGGTTGCTGTGAGCTGTGTGATGCCATGGCTCTCTACCGAGGGCCATAAAGTGAGACTCTGTCTCTACAAAAAAAAAAAAAGAAATATTAGTTCAGGGTGGATTATTATGATTGACTTTTTAAGAGTTATCAATTTGCACAGAGGATTAAATAAAGACTGGTTTCAACCTTATGCAGCTAGCCATTTTAGGCCAAGCATTCTAGCTAAACATAGAAGCTAGGCATGGTGGCTCACACCTGTAATCCCAGCACTCTGGGAGGCCAAGGCAGGAGGATCTCTTGAGGTCAGGAAGACCAGCCTCAGCAAGAGCAAGATCCCATCTCTACTAAAAATAGAAAAATACTAGCCAAGCATGGTGGTGCACCCCTGTAGTCCCAGCTACTGGGAAGGCTTAGGCAAGAGGATCACTTCAGCTCAAAAATTGGATGTTGCAGTGAGCTAATGATGCCACCACTGCCCTCTGGTCAGGGCAAAAAAGGAGACCCAGTCTCAACAAAATAAAACAAACCAAGAAACAAAAATAATTAAGAATTAAAATGAGGTCTGGTCTCATAATGCTGACATGTAGTAATGTTTGTAGCATGGTTATAAGTTTAGATTTTAAGTAACACAAAAGGTCCTAGGTATGATGAAGTCCAAAGCCACATTCCAAATGCACTCTACTCCCTGAACACAATCACCTACATCCTTACTGTCAAAGAGATTTCTGTGCCTGACCATGGGCATGATAAGTAGTTTATGGAAGCAAGATCAACAAAGTCCGAGAATCAAAAGTGAAAATGATGGTTCAGGATCAGAGTTTAGGATGAAGGGTTAGAGATAAAACTGAATTTGTAAGTTAGTCTAAACTCTGGTTTGGATTGACATAGAATGTGAATAATCTTCACATCTGGAAAATTACCTCCTTCAAGTCTGACTGTCTTGTCAGTCTCTTACTTCCAGATTGCTAGGCTCAGGGGAGAATCGGAATCCACTTTTCAGCTGTTTCCAATATGCTACAAAATCCGAACTCTGCAGCTTTGTGAAAATATTTTTTTTTTCATTTCTAGAATTTCTATTTGGTTCTTTTTCAACTATTCTAGATCAATCTTTTTTTAAATTTCAGAATATTAGAGGGTACATGTTTTGTTTACATATTTTTTGTCCAGATTGAGTCACAGTGATAAGTTTTCCCAGATAGACATGTGCCCTGTACCCAATAGGCATGAATTTACCCATCCCCTTCTCCCCTAGATTTATTTTTTTAAAATATATCCTATTTCCTGCAGATACTTTCAAGCCTTTATTTATATATACAAGGTCAGACAAGTAAATTAGAAAACTCATCCTAGAAAAAGTGATGATGTAGCCCTTTGCAGTCTTTGACTTACAGGGGAAAAATCTCTTATTAGATACCTTTCCTTGGGTGAGCTCTAGGCATAGCTTTAAAAAATAAAATCTCCCTGAAATGGTTTCTCTAGGTATTGTTCTTCCCTTTGATGCTACCTGATCATCCTTTACTATTTTGTTCCCACTTTGATACTTTTTGGTGTCATAATATATTTTATCATTTCTGTTCTTGTTGGCAGAAGAATTAGTCCAAATATTTAGTCTCTCCCATGTTATCAGAGGTATGATTTCTCCAGCTTTATTGATATATTTTGCCTCTTCCAATTAGTATAGTAAAAATTATTTTTAATGTCTACATAATATTCTGTCCTTAAATAAAGTGTACTGTCTTAAATTATTCCAATTTGGTAGAAATAATCTAGAAGACACTCTTTTATTGTACTATTTACTATAGTTTTTACTATTTACTATAACCTTGAACAAGCCTTGTATATAAAAACATGACCTCTTCCCTGGTTATTTCCTGAGAATAAATTCCTAGAAATTCAACTCCTGGATAAATAGGTATAAATATTTTGAAGCCTATTAATGCATATTATTAAAAATGCTAATAGCCGGGCGTTGTGGCGGGCGCCTGTAGTCCCAGCTGCTCGGGAGGCTGAGGCAAGAGAATTGCTGAAGCCCAAGAGTTGGAGGTTGCTGTGAGCCGTGTGACGCCACGGCACTCTACCGAGGGCCATAAAGTGAGACTCTGTCTCTACAAAAAAAAAATAATAATAAAATAAAATAAAAAATGCTTTCCAGAAAGTTTACACCAATTTATATTCTGATGAAATATAATATGAGGGTGCTCAACTCACCAAAATTACTTAAAACTGATTTCTAATCTTTGTGGATCTGATTTTAATTTAATTTTTTATTTGACCAATTCTACGGGCCCAATAGTAAAAATTCCTCCCACATTCTGGCAATAAATCCATGATCAATCTTGGTTTTCACTGGTGTTCTGAATGTCCATCCTTTTCTTATTTCTACAGGAATTTGGGTGAGAAGATGAGGGACTTGAGTCATGAAATATTAGTTTATTCTAACTTTAAGCTAAAATTACTAAAAGTCAGGCTTATTCTTAGAGGCCCCATGCACTTTCCATGTCTTCTAGGCCTTTCCAACACACAAGTCCCCATGTGTTTGCTGTCTATACTGTTTGTAGTGGATGGTGGGTCCTTCTCAGGCATCTGAGAGTTAATGATTTGGACTTTATCACAGTAGTACAGGATATATTCTCTGATGTACCCCATTGTGCCCACAAAGCCAGACCCCCAGCTGTGGCTTGCCCACACTGGTTTTGCTGGATTGGGGTGATATGAGCTACAAATATATAAGTTGGAGTTTACAGATTTTTTTTTTCTATGCCTAGTTTCAGTGACAATTATACTTTCTACATTTCTCTTTTAGGAAGAAGAAAGGGGCCAGGTGCAGTGGCTCACACTTGTAATCCTAGCACTCTGGGAAGCCAAAGTGAGCAGATCACCTGGAGCTCAGAAGTTTAAGACCAGCCTGAGTAGAGTAAGACCCCCATCTCTAAATATAGCCTGGTGTTGTGGCAGGTGCCTGTAGTCCCAGCTACTTGGGAGGCTGAGCCGAGAGGATCATTTGAGCCCAAGAGTTTGAGGTTGCTGTGAGCTATAATTCTATGGCGTTCTATCAAGGACAACAACGTGAAACTCACTCTCAAAAAAAATACAAAAAAAAAAGAAGAAGAAAAAGAAGACTTGGAACTAGGTTGTCACCAATATCCCCCATAAGAACTCCCTGATACCTTTTGGAGAGAAATATACTAAGAATCTTCAAAAAATTGACCAGGCATGATGGTTCATTCCTGTAATCCTAGCCCTCTGGGAGGCTGAGGTGGGAAGATTACTTGAGCTAAGGAGTTTGAAGTTGCAGTGATCTATGATGATGTGACTGCACTCTAGCCTGGGCAACAGAGCAAGACCCTTCTCAAACCGAAAAGAAAAAAAATCTAACTAAAACATCTAGCACCTGTTAGTCTTTCAAGCGTATACCATATATCTCTTAGCTCCTCTGTTTAGTATGTGGCTCTGGAGGACAGGGACAGATTCTGATAACTCTGTGTACTTCATGCTGTCCACCTTCAGTGAACACTATTTAATAGTCATGAGAGAGCCCATTTGACTTTAGTCATGTCCATTGCTTCCCCTCTCCAAAAAGACACCCATAGCTCCCTGCAGTTGTTTTTGAAGTTGCATTGCCTAATTCTAAGGATTTGCTTCACATAGGTGTTCATTAAAAAGAAAAATAGAAAGTCCTTGCCATGTGGTATCTTTGAGATGATGGATGGCAATGAAGCACCTGGAGGGCTTGGGTCACCAGTCCAGCTTCTCCATGGCCCCAGGCATTTTCCTCTTCCCAGCTACACCCATCTTGGTGGAGAGGCTGAATGCACCTCAGTCTGTGGATGAGGGCGCTCTAGGGGTACACTTACCAGACCTCTGGCTTTTGGGTGGGGCTGGAAGCCAATACATTGGCTGACTTGCCTATGCCTTCCCCAGAAACAGACTCCCTGAGCTGAGGCTTCCAGTCTGAGCTGAACTGTCCTGGGAAATTTTTCACCAAAACCACCCCTAAACATGTATTATTTTTTTGCTCTGGTTGTTTATTAAGGTCTTTAATTAATGACTGTGTTCTTGTGGGAGGAATCAACAGAAAGGGGAAAGGAAAAAGAGTAGGGGAAAGAGTAGCAAGAGAGAAGACAAGGAAAACAAAGGAGAAGAGACAAGGAACAAAAAGAGAGGGGAAGGGATGAGGAAAAGCAGATAGTTGCTTAGAAAGAAGAGCAAGATAGAGAAAGCAAAACTCTGAGAAAATGTGACTCTGGTAGTAGTGAGATTATTTCTGGCAACAGGACCCCAAGCACCACTGGGAAGAAAAAAATCTCCCATATAATGTAGGGTGGTTAATATTCAATTCCCATCATTTCCTGTTTAATGTCAAGTTAAATTTTGCTCTAATTAGTTATTTGTTTCCAAACAGTTATTGTTACTGAAAGCTGTGAGTCTATCTATTCTCTCTTTCTTTCTAATCTTTCTTTCCAATGAGACTTCTGGTTCTTAACTGTCATAAACCTAGAAAAGAAGAACAAACAGATGTTTGGGTAAAAGAGGTTTCAGGAACTCTGACTCCAGTTCATACTATTATCTCCTGAGCTAACAATGCTTCTCTACTAAACTTCTGTAACTCAAGGTTTTGTAAGTAATATACTGTTTTGCAAAAGAGGAAACTGTAGTTTAAATGCCTTGCATACAGCCCCCCAGTGAATGAATAACTATCAGAAATAGAACCCACTCCTCCTGCTGTCTAATTCGGTGTTCTTTCCACTTCACAACAATGCCTAGAAATATAAAAAAATTAAAAAAGCTGTCCAAAGCAAATAAAAGTGTTTCCTCTTCAATGTTGTATGTCACATCACAGAAGCCTAAAGTTTAGTAAGATTAATTTTTAAAATTCTAGCTTTTAAAACAAACACGTGAATGTGTAACAAATTAATCCATGTTAATGTATTTCACTAAATAGAATTTTCTTGATTTTTATATTGAATCTAAGAATAAATTTTGAGCTATAAGGACCTACATTAAATCCTACAACAAATTTTTTGAGCTGTAAGGACCCTTAGAAAGTTTTCTTCTATTGTTTTTTAAGTAAAAATGTCCTTTTTTTTCTGTTAGAGAACTGTACTTCGAGTGCAAAGATGCTGAATGTGGCAGATTTGACTTATGACGCTCCCTTTAAACCCCTAAGCGTTATTGTCTTTTTTTTTTTTTTTCTGGGAAATCATTGAGGGTACAAAGAACCAGGTTACACTGCTTGCATTTGTTAGGTAAAGTCCCTCTTATAACTGTGTCCCACGCCCAGAAGGTGTGTCACACACAATGAACCCCCATCCCCCCTCTCCTTCCCTCTGTCTGCTCCCCCATTACCCCATCCCCCACCATGTGCTAGCATCAATTGTCCTATCAGAATTGAGTACATTGGATTCTTGCTTCTTCATTCTTGAGATGTTTTACTAAGAAGAATATGTTTGATTTCCATCCAGGTTAATACAAAAGATGTAAAAGTCACCATCTTTTTTAGAGGCTGAATAGTATTCCATGGTATGCATATACCACAGCTTGTTGAACCATTCCTGGGTTGGTGAGCATTTAGGTTGTTTCCACAATTTGGCAATTGTAAATTGAGCTGTAATAAACAGTCTAGTGCAAATGTCCTTATGATACAATGATTTTTTTTCTTCTGGGTAGATGCCTAGTAATGGGAATGCAGGATCAAATTGTTAGCCATTCGTCTGTCTTCTTTAGAACTATTAGGTCTGTTCATCTCTCTTGCCCAGAGATATATGGAATTGTTAGGTCTTTTTTTGTTGACTAATTTGAGTTCTCTATAGATCCTAGTTATCGAGCTTTTGTCTGATTCATAATATACAAATATCTTTTCCCATTCTGAAGGTTGTCTCTTGCTTTGGTTATTTCCTTAGCTGTCCAGAAGCTTTTAATTTTAATTAAGTCCCATAAATTTTTGTTGTTGTTGCACTTGCCATGGAAGTCTTCTTCATAAAATCTTTCCCCAGGCTGATATCTTCAGTGTTTTCCCCACATTTTCTTTGAGGATTTTTATTGTTTCGTGCCTAAGATTTAAATCTTTTATCCATCTTGAATCAATGTTTGTGAGTGGTGAGAGGTGTAGGTCCAATGTCACTCTTTTACATGTGGTTATCCAGTTCTCTTAGCACTATTTATTGAACAGGGATTCTTTTCCCCAGTATATGTTCTTATTTGTTTTATCAAAGATCAGACGATTGTAAGACGTTACTTTCATCTCAGGGTTTTCTATTCAGTTCCAAATGTCAATGTCTCTACTTTAGGGCCAATACTATGCTGTTTTGATCACTATGGCCTTGTAGTATAGCCAAAAGTTTAGTAGGGTGATACCCCCCACTTTGTTTTTATTACTAAGAATTGCCTTAGCTATATAGGGTTTCTTCTAGTTCCACACAAAATAATTACTTTTTCCAAGTCTTGAAAGTATGATGATGGTATTTTAATGAAGATTGCATTGAATCTGTAAATTGCTTTGGGTAGTATAGACATTTTCACAATGTTGATTCTTCCCAGCCATGAGCATGGTGTGTCCTTCTATTTGTTAATATCTTCTGCTATTTCTTTTCTTAGGGTTTCATAATTTTCTTTATAGAGGTCCTTTACCTCTTTTGTTATGTATATTCCTAGGTAATTCTTTCTTTCTTTCTTTCTTTCTTTTTTTTTTTTTGAAGCTACTGAGAAAGGAATTGTGTCCTTTCATCTTGACTGTTATTGGCATATATTTGTCTTTCCATTTTCTTGTCCATTCCTTTTATTGTCTTTATCACCCATATTTAAGTTCCCTTTCTATCAAGTTCATTAATTCTTTATAGGTGGAGTTTTCTGCAGTAGTTGCCTCATGGTCCCTCAAGGGAGTTCCTCTGTTTTGGGTTTTCTTTTTTTTTTTTCCTCCAAATATTTGATGCAAGATGCAGTATAGCCATATTCCATGAAATCTGATTACCAGTAGGGGCACTGAAGCCATACAGAATCAAACAAGAGTGTTACAATAGAGCTAAAAGCCTTATATAGATGTTTTTCTGTTCTTAATTGCTCTAACACACACAGTTTGATAAATAAGGTTGTCTCCTGTGCTTTTTCTACTTTTGGCAGTTACATACTTTAAATATAGATGAGACACAAAACAAACTCTACTGGTTTAAGTATTGATTTTACTAATAGACCTTCTTTTTTCACCAGTTTAGATAGGAAGCCCCAGCCTTTGGTATAAATAACTTATTCCCATGACAAAATTTAAAGGATCATTAGTGCTCGCTGCCAGCAGTGTTGTCTTTTGGTAAGGGGGTGGCTAGGGCTTCTTTGCCCTCAGTAAGTGCTCTGGGCTGATGGATAAACACACTAAATTTAACACCCTGATTGTTTGCAGCTCTGACAAAACCACTATTGGCGGTCATTGTGATGGCTTTCAGGGTGTCTCCTGTCCCAAAGATCGTTAATGAGCAGCTATTAATTTTCGAACTGGCCACTAGTCTCAAGGCACGCTCAGAAGGCTGGTCTGGAACCACAATAATTTGCTTAATTAGCAGAGCTGCCCTCTCTCTCTCCCCAGGTCCTCCTAAGGTATCTAGAATGGACTGAAAATCTTTGACAGCAGATTCACAAGCAAACAACTCCTTGTCCTTCATAAACGCCTCCAGCTGAGGCAGAACCTGTTCCTTCCTCTCTTGCTCTGCTTGTTCTGTGAGTACTTTTTCTTTGAAAATAAAGTGGCAGCCTCCATAGCTAAGGGCAGACACATATATGATTAAAGTAGTAATGTCCAGATTTGCTCTTCTGCATACATCAACCTTAATCTCTGTTGGAAACGCAACACTCGCCAGTATATTTTCTCGGTCTACTCTGGTCACTGGCAGAAGTTGAGGGCCCTCTTCATCTGATTCACTCTCACTGAGCTGGAGCTCTTCAGGGTGATCTAACAGAGAGTTGACTGCTACTGTGTCTCCTCTCACAGATATGCCCATTTCTTTCAGCTTCTCGGCCATGGGGCTGGAGACACAGTTGTAAAATGCAAAGATGATGTGAGGGTTGCTATACTGCACTGGCTGCTGGTGACTCGCCTGGAGGAAGTCTTCAGCCTGCTCAGTGATGCTTTTGTCACCATACTGGCCCCTGCCCAGCCAGATGTTATGCAGAGCTTCAGCTTTTCGGCCAATGGCTTTCACCCAAGTATGACCACCATTTGCAACCACGTCCACCACAAGGGTCTGCTTCTCTCCCAAGGTATCTGTGTAAGCAAAGACATGAAGAACACTAACAACTTCTTCCAGGTTTTCTGCTGATTCCACAATGGCTCGCAGGTGTGTTAAATTAGTGCTCTGTAAATGGGATTCTTTAATAGCTACTTTCCCAGCTTCTACTTTCTGTAAGAACTTTAATTCTGCCTTCAGTTTGCTGCACAGCTTTGCACCACCTTCAATGCCACCTTTTCTTGATCTAGAAAGTGATTCTGCTCTCTTGATCAGTTCCTTGGCTATGGCAATTCGTTCACAGAACATGGAGTGTGCAGACATGCTGACGGCATTATTCCTTTCAGAGGCTGAGTCTATGAACCTGTGCTTCCATATGTCTGATTTTGGAATGACTCCTTCCTCTGATAGCTAAGGAAAGGACAGCAGCTATACATTTGAACTCTTCTTTAAGTATACTGGATCAAATCAGGACCTTCATTTCTTCAGCTTGATGGCCTTGGAGTATACGCCATGTCCGGCAGCGCCCAGGACCGCGAGCGTGAGCAGGCGGGCGCGAGCACGCAGAGGCCAAGACCCACCGGGACACCTCCCCCGGGCAGCACCCTCCCAGCTCCTGCACTGAGGCTGCTCCACCCGGGCCTGTTTTGGGTTTTCATGTTGCCTGAATTTTTCTGTTGTTTCCTCATGTGTTCTTTCTTCTTATTCACCTCTGTGTCCTCCTATTTACTTCTCACTGCCTCCTTTGTTTCAAACAGAAGTCCTTGCTCTTGATGACAGTATGTTGTAATGTGTCACCAGGACACCAGGTAGTGCTGTGGGGTTTTTTAGGAGACAGCACAGCCAGCAACCTTCATGGTCCTTATTCCAAACTTAGTTGTGTAGTGATGCCTAATTGTTTCACCTAATTGTTTCCTCAGCATTCAGACCCTACCTGGTTGGGATCTTAAAGCTCACAAGAATCCTTCAGGGGCAGGTCTGACAGTGCCCCCTTTATGCCAGTTCCCATGTGGTGCAGGAGTCCCTCAGCCTGTCCCAAGAGTGGAGTTCTGATCCCAGTGGGCAGAATTAAGATAGCTGTGATTTAGGCCCCTGCTAAGACCTTCTCACGACCTTCCCACAATGGCAGCCCTCTGGCCACCTAGACCCTTGTATGGCTGCCTTGCCAGCCACCAAACCTATGGCATATTCACTCCAACTAGCATTCAAATCTGGTTGCTGTATACTGTTTAAGTCCACCCACTCTTCTAAGCTTTCCACTCAACATGTAGCTTCCCCCAGCAACTGAAAACTCCAGAAATGCTTCCTCCCATCCCAGACCTCTGTGGGAGGCCAGCCAAACCCAGTTGGTTGCAATCACTTGCCTAATTCATCAGATTTACACCATTCTGAATCATGCACTGTATCTAGCTCACCACCTCCTCACTGTGTTCCCTGAGCTATGACTCTGGATATGATCCCCACACCAGGTATGGCTGGGTTCTCTCTTTTTCCCTATTCTAGGAAAGCTCAGCTGAATGATCCTGCTCGTCTGCCATCATGCTCCACCTCCCCCCCCAAAAAAAAACACATGTTTTTTAAAAAGTTCACTGAGTCACCCTTTTATTTGTGGATGTCACTTTTCCTTTTTAATGTTATCAACTCAATTTTTGTTATACAAAATCTCACTTCACATGATCATCTTGTAATAGTCCTTCCTCCCCTTTTGCCCTCCAGGCTCAGTTTTTGAGGTTTGGCTTAACAGAGTAGCCCTTCTTTTGTTGAAAACACTAACCCAAAAAAAAGTCACTCAGGAAGCTCAGAAGAGTTCAAAGATCTTTTAACAAATTTCACATATAACCAAGACAGAATCACTCTGAGTAAGGGGAAGTAAAGGACTGAAGCTCCTCAAAGGTAGCAGATGCTAGCAGAGGAGTGGGAGGTACATACACTTACACACGTGCACTCACACAGCTTGAAGAGGGTAGAGAGACAACATCCTGGGCTAGATAATGGTTTCTTCTTTCAGCAGTGTCTCCTTCTGTATTGAGCTCAGTTCTCCCAAACTCTCCAGCTTGTCCAAGTGCAGGCTCCCCTGGGTCTCATCAATATCCTGGGACACGGGCAATAAACGGCAGCTAGGGCAGGCTATTTCTTGAGAGAGGCAGATGGCACCTAGGCAAGAGCAAAGGTTTGGGTCAAGACAGAATGCTGAGCTCCATGCCCTGGAGGTCAGGAACTCCTGGAGTGAATCCTTCTGGTTCTAGATCTGCCCTCCCTCCTTCTCCCCTCTAACCTAGAGTTATTACAGCCACGGAAGGAAAAACAGAATACACCAAAAGACAAGGAATACAAATAGATGGATAAAATCACAGATCCATGGCCAGCACTCAAAGGCATCTCTGCAACTGTCTAGCTCATTAATAAGTAAGAAAAACAAGGGTGTAGAGAGAAGGTCTAACACAAAACCCAGGCCACTTGATGCCCAAGTCAAGACTCAGTAAAAAAAAAAAAGGAAAAAACAACTGGTTTTCATATGAACAAATAAAACTATCTTACGTGAATGACAGTGCTGTGTGAAGGTTAAGACTAAGACAAAAGACTACTGTTTTTAGCATTATCACACATTAGATACTCTCTAATAAAAGCAGCAAAAATTATAAATAAAACATGCCTCTAAAAACATTTTTAAAAGCATCGCCAACATGGCATCAAAGTAAGATATTCTTAGATGCCAATACTATAAAAAAACAGGAATGTAGAGAGTTAAGCAAACATACAATGAACCTTTACCTTGGCACCCATCCCAGGTAATCCTGAGTTTCCTTCTGTTGGCCATTTGGAGCACAGAAAATAGGTGAAAAGGCCCAAGGCCTGCTCAAGATGGGGAATCTAATAAGAACCTGCCTTTTGAAGCTGGAACCACTCAGTAATCTGTGTTGGCTGAGACTGATAAACATCAATTGACTATTATGTGGGTCTGCAGCTAAACTCACAATATAATAGTTTTAAATCCTGGGCTGGTTGCAAACTCAAGCACCAGGCTGAAACAACCACAAATCCTTTGAGAGAAAACACTTAAATCCAGGTCTCAAACCCAATAAAATTCCAAGCAAAATGAATTCACAGTGAAAAAACACAAAACATACCACGACACAAGACATCACAAGGAAGAGCCTATAGAAACAGCAGAAAACAGAGTAGATCTGCAATAATTCACTTAAGAAACTTAAAAGACACAGAATGTAAAATAAGTTTTTTTTAGATGTCTAGTAAAAATATATTTGTATAATTGTTAAAAGTATAAGTAAGGAAGAAGAAGTCTAAGAAATGATAAGATTTATGAAAATAGATTAACTGAAATAAAAATTTAGTGAATAGGTTAAATAACACATCAGATATGGGTAAATATCTAGTAATATGGTAAGAGTAAATGTGTAATATAGAAGACACATCCAAATAAGCTATTCAGAAATGCAGCCTATAAAGACAAAGAGAAAAAATAATATGAAAGAGAAATTAACACATGTAGGATAGAGTAACAAGATCTAACTAGAATCCTCCAAGGGAAAAGAAAATGGGGAGAAGATAAAAATGTTCTAGAAATGCTGAAAGATACTACTCCTCAGATTCAGTTCATACAATAAACCATAACACAAATATCCATACCCTACAAATATCAAAGAAAGTCTGCGAGAAAAGAAATATTGTGCTCGCTTTGGCAGCACATATACTAAAATTGGAACAATACAGAGAAGATTAGCATGGCCCCTGTGCAAGGATGACACACAAAGTCGTGAAGCATCCCATATTTTTGCATTAGTGTACACAGTTATGATTTAATAAAAAAAAGAAATATTATCTTTAAAAGAGTTGATATTTGTATAGAGACAAATTCTTAGTAGCCAACAATGGAAATGGAAAAATAATGGAATAATATCATGAATGCTGAGAATAACTGTCATAAAAATGTATGTTCAGAAAAATAATAAATGAAAGAAAAAAAATTTTTTGAGACACAGTCTCACTTTGTCACCCTCGGTAGAGTGCTGTGGCATCATAGCTCACAGAAACCTCAAACTCTTGGACTCAAGCAATTCTCTTGCCTCAGCCTCCCGAGTAGCTGGGAGTACAGGCACCTGCAAGACCCAGCTATTTCTTAAGAGACAGCATCTCACACTTGCTCAGACTGGTCTTGAACCAGTGAGCTTAGGCAATCCACTTGCCTTGGCCTCCCATAGTGCTAGGATTACAGGCATTAGCTAAACTCACAATATAAACCAATATAACTCACAATATAAACCAGAAAATTTTATATAACCAAATTTTAGAGAGTGTATTTCTAATGGATCCTCACTAACAAGCATTATAAAAAATACATTAAAAAAAAAAAAACACTTTTATTTAAGAAAAGAAAGTACTTCAAAGAGTTGGAAGTGGGTCTCATGAAGAGGTGAGAGAGATCAAAGAATATATTTCTGACATAAGAATAATAATCTTGGATAAAAACTCTGAGAAGGTATAATGAGCAAATAAATTGGCAAATATGAGCATAAATGTAAGCAAACAAATATTAAATACATGAAATAATAATAGTAATGCCAAATGTATAAAACAAAAAATACTAAAATATTGGGGGGAAAAAAGCATATAAATTGGTAGGGGGGGAGGTTCTTGTGTTATTTACAAACAGAATAAATATCAAAGAAAGTCTGAGAGAAAAGAAATCAGTTTTCAACTTTCTTAAGCAAGCATGTTAAAACAGCAAGAGCAACTACTATACAAATAAAAATAGACTATATAGGAAGGCGCCTATAGCACAGTGGTGGCGCCAACCACATACACCAAGGGTGGCAGGTTCCAATCCAGCCTGGCCAGCTAAACAACAATGACAACTGCAACAACAACAACAAAAAATAGCCGGGCATTGTGGTAGGCACCTATAGTCCCAGCTACTTGGGAGGCTGAGGCAAGACAATCGCTTAAACCCAAAAGAGTTTGAGGTTGCTGTGAGCTGTGACGCCATAGCACTCTACCAAGGGCGACATAGTGAGACTCTGTCTCAAAATAAATAAATAAAAATATACTGTATATCTTGCAAACTAAATTGCAGGAAAACATGATAAGAATTGTATTTAAGTAAAACTCAATGAATCAAAAGCAAGGCAGGAGAGGAGTGGGTAGCAGAAAAACTGAAAGCATAAATTAAGGTAGTAGAAAAACTACAAACATGTCAGTAGTCCCAATAAATGTGAAGAAACAAAGATTGTAAGACTAGGTGAAAAAAAATATCCAGCTATAAACTAGAGATATCCAAAACACGAAGACAGAGAACAGTTTAAAGTAAAAGATTAAAAAGGTATTACAGGAAAATACTAACCTAAAGAGCGTAGAGATAGCTATAGTAATGTGTGTATCCAATAAAATAGACTTTATGATAAAAATCATTAGTAGAAATAAAAATGATTACTACATAATGATAAAAACTTCATCAGCAAAATAAAGCAATTCTAAATCAATGAGATACCAAAGACTTAAATGCTGAAATTGAGTAACAAACCCATCTTCACACATCTTTAGGCTGCATGTTCATTGGGTAACTTAGGAATGAGTTCATCCTTTGTGGGAAGCTAAAATACTTAGTGTGGAGCAACTAGACCTGGAGCAACTTGAACTAGAGCAACCCAACCTGGAGTAACCAAACCTGGAACAACTAGTCTTGGAGCAACTATTCCTAGAACGGTCAGACCTGATGGCATTCAAGCCTGGAAAAATCAAACTTGGAACAAACCCTTCCTTAACTGTGGGGAGGAACCTCTACAATCCTGCCTGCAGTTCCAGCAACATTTTCTTGCCAGTGATTTGGACATTGCCTTGGAAGCTGCTAGGGAAAGCCATCATGTAATCCAACAAACCACTAAGCAGATGACTTTCTTTTTTTTTTTTAAGACAGAGTCTCACTTTTTCGCCCTCTGAAGAGTGCTGTGACGTCACAGCTCACAGCAACCTCAAACTCTTGGGCTTAAGCAATTCTCTTGCCTCAGCCTCCCAAGTAGCTGGGACTACAGGTGCCAGCCACAACATCCGGTTATTTTTTGTTGTTGTTGTTGTTGTTATTCTCATTGTTGTTTAGCTGGCCCAGTCTGAGTTTGAACCCGCCAGCCTTGGTATACGTGGCTCGTACTGTAACCACTGTGCTACAGGCACCAAGCCAAAGATGACTTTCTTTTTTTTTTTTTTTCTAGAATTTGTGAGTTTATTTTTTTTTTATTGTGTTAAGACATTTATATTCTACATTTAGGAAGTTCCACATGTACTCTTGTAAGATGCACCATAGGTGTGGTCCCACCAATTACCCTCCTTCTGCCCATCCTCCTCTCTCCCCTCCCTTTCCCCTTTCCCCATATTCTTAGGTTATAACTGGGTTATAGCTTTCCTATGAAAGCTATAAATTAGTTTCATAGTAGGGCTGAGTACATTGGATACTTTTTCTTCCATTCTTGAGATACTTTACTAAGAAGAATATGTTCCAGCTCCATCCATGTGAACATGAAAGAGGTAAAGTCTCCATCTTTCTTTAAGGCTTCATAATATTCCATGGTGTACATATACCACAATTTATTAATCCATTCATGGATCGATGGGCACTTAGGTTTTTTCCATGACTTTGCAATTATGAATTGGGCTGCAATAAACATTCTGGTACAAATATCTTTGTTATAATGTGAGTTTTGGTCTTCTGGGTATATACCTAGTAGAGGAATTGTAGGATTGGGTGACAGGTCTATTTTTAGATCTCTAAGTGTTCTCCAAACATCTTTCCAAAAGGAAAGTATTATTTGCATTCCCACCAGCAGTGTAGAAGTGTTCCCTTTTCTCCACATCCACGCCAACATGTCTGGTCTTGGGATTTTGTGATATGGGCTAATCTTACTGGAGTTAGATGATATCTCAAAGTAGTTTTGATTTGCATTTCTCTGATGATTAAGGATGATGAGCATTTTTTCATATGTCTGTAGGCTGTGCACCTGTCTTCTTCAGAGAAGTTTCTCTTCAAGTCCCTTGCCCAGCCTGAGATGGGGTCACATGTTCTTTTCTTGCTAATACGTTTGAGTTCTCTGTGGATTCTGGTTATTAAACCTTTGTCGGAGACATAACCTGCAAATATCTTCTCCCATTCTGAGGGCTGTCTGCTTGCTTTACTTACTGTATTCTTGGCTGTGCAGAAAGCTTTTAGTTTGATCAGGTTCCAGTAGTGTATTTTTGATGCTCCTTCAATTGCCCAGGGGGTCCTCCTCATAAAATATTCGCCCAGACCAATTTCTTCAAGAGTTTTCCCTGCACTTTCTTCCAGTATTTTTATAGTTCATGTCGTAAGTTTAAATCTTTAATCCAGTGAGTCTATCTTAGTTAATGGTGAAAGGTGTGGGTAGAGTTTTAGTCTTCTACAGGTCACCAGCCAGTTCACCCAGCACCATTTGTTAAATAGAGAATCTTTTCCCCACTAAATGTTTTTAATTGGCTTGTCAAAGATCACATACTGGTAAGTAGCTGGGTTCATCTCTTGGTTCTCTATTTTGTTCCATATATCTACCTCTCTGTTTTTGTACCAGTACCATGCTGTTTTGATCACTATCAATTTATAGTATAGTCTGGGGTCTGGTAGTGTGATTCTTCCTGCTTTGTTTTTATTAAAAGACAGCCTACCCAAAATATATACAAACACTCCACTTTATAATGAAACATCAAAGACATTTCCTTTACAATCACGATTCTGCTGTCATTATACTGGAGGTGCAAATCTCTAAGGAAACCAAATCAAGCAAAAATATAAAATTATAAAACTTCTTAAAAAATCATTAAAGAGGGCAGCACCTGTGGCTCAGTGAGTAGGGCACCAGCCCCATATACCAAGAGTGGCGGGTTCGAACCCGGTCCTGGCCAAACTGCAACAAAAAAATAGCCAGGTGTTGTGGCAGGCACCTGTGGTCCCAACTACTTGGAAGGCTGAGATCCCTAAGCCCAAGAGCTGGAGGTTGCTGTGAGCTGTGATGCCATAGCTCTCTACCGAGGGTGACAAAGTGAGACTCCATCTCTTAAAAAAAAATCATTAAAGGACATCTTTAAAAATAGGGGGAAAATACCATGCTCATAGATAGGAAGATTCAATATTAATTTTTAATAAAAAGAATCGGTTCTCTGGATTTCAGATGAATATAAGAACAAAAAAGTATCAGTTCCTAAATTGATCATAAATTTTGTATATTCCAAATAAATGTCAGAATTTTTTCTGCGAAATGTTACAACCTGATTTTAAAAGCTAGAATCAGTTATGTAAAAAAAAAAAAGTCTAAGAATAACTTCCTACCATATATCAAGATAGTATAAAGGCTCAGCGCCTGTGGCTCAAGCAGCTAAGGCGCCAGCCACATACACCTGAGCTGGTGGGTTCGAATCCAGCCCAGGCCCACCAACAACAATGATGGCTGCAACCAAAAACTAGCCAAGCTTTGTGGTGAGCGCCTGTAGTCCCAGCTACTTGGGAGGCAGAGGCAGGAGACTTGCTTGAGCCCAGGAGTTGGAGGTTGCTGTGAGCTGTGATGCCACGGCACTCTACCCAGGGTGACAGCTTGAGGCACTGTCTCAAAAAAAAAAAAAAAAAAGATAGTATAAAGCTACAGTAATTATGAAAGTGTGGTTTATGCTCTAAAATAGATTAGTGGAATATGCAAATTTGATGAATGAGCAAAATGGCAATGCAGATCAGTAAAGAAAGGATAAGTAATAAACAGTATTATGACCATTGGATATTCATATGAAAAACAAAATGAGAGTGAACCCTATACCATGCCATATATCAACTCAACATGAATTAAAGAGTTAAATATAGAAGGCAAAACTACAAAACGTCGGAAGATAATATAATAAAATAAAATATCTTTAAGGACTCACCAAAGATACATTTCTTCAATAATGCACAAAAGACATAAACTATTTAAAAGAAAATATCAATAAATTTAATTTTAGTAAAATTAGCAATTTCTGTTCCTCAAAAGACACCATAAAAGACGTAAAAATCCAACCCATAAACAGGGAGAAGATATCTGTAACACCTATACTAAGGAATGATTAGTATCTAAAATATATAAAGACTTCCTATAAATCAGTCTGAAATGAATGAAAATACAAGCAAAACACTAAATAGGAACCTCTTAGAGAAGGAAATACAAATGACCAATATACATATGAAAAGATGTTAAACATGATTAATAATCAAGAAAACACATTAATAGCATAAGATAGCACCTTATACCAATTAAACTGGCAAAGTTAAAAAGTCTGATGATTTCAAATGTCGACAAGGGAGTAGAGAAACAAGAATTCTTTTGCCTTGCTAGTAGGAGTTTAAATTGTTACAATTTCTTGGGAAATCTATTAGGCATCATCTGGAAAACCCCAAAAATACATAGTATGTTGAATCCAGCAACTCCAATTCTAGGAATATATCCTAGAGAGAATCCTGCACACATGCAATGGGAGACATGGATAAGAAAGTTCCTCGAGGTGTCATTCATAACAGGAAAAAAACAACAATCTTCTAAAGTCTATTCGCAGGAAAATAAATTGTGGAATATTTATACAATTAAATTCTCAGGGCAATAAAAATGAATGAAACTCAGTTTACTCTTATTAACATGAAGGAATCTCAGAGATATAATATTGATCAAACATAGTAAGTTCCAAAAGAATACAGTATGATAACATATATATAATTTCCAAACATGCAAAAATAAATATATTATTTAAGGATATATATGTGTGTAGAAATTATGAGTAGCATAAATTTTATAATAATTGATTATGGAGGGGAGAAAAGAGGATGAGATGAGGAAGAGCTGTGGGGAAAGACACAGATTATGTTCTACCGTATTTTGTTAGTTTTGAGGAGTCAATTTTTTCTTCACATTTTAACATCTTTGAGGTAAGGATGTGTCTCACAAGCTGTAGCATCTTAAAATCATGCTTGGCATTAATTTTTCTTTTTCCATAATATGTAAAATAATGGTGTGACTTATAAACAATGAATTTGATAAAATATGGCTAGAAATATCCAACTGTACACTGACATAACTATATCCCAGAAATATCAGCATACAGTTTATTTTTTAATTACTTATATCTTATAAATATTATATAGTCAATGTAGAATAAAACTGAGTTACAATAGCATATGGTCATAGGTCACATTAATATAGTAAGGAAAGGATTAGGTATAGGAACCAAACTAGACAGGATTAAGAATCTAGATGGTAATGGCATTTTGAAGACAAAGGTGGCAAGGTAAAGAACAAGAGCAGATTTTAAGATAAAATTAGAGATAGAAGGACAGCACCTGTGGCTCAAAGGAGTAGAGCGCTGGCCCCATATGCCAGAGGTGGTGGGTTCAAACCCAGCCCCGGCCAAAAAACAACAGAAAAAAAAAATTAGAGATAGGAGTAACAGCTTTAATAATCAAGATGGTGTGAGGGAGAGTCTGAAAACTGGAAGACTTTGGTTCTACAGTCAAAAAGGACAAAGAAAGAAGGACAAGAACAGAGAGGTGAGGGCAGGAACAAGACTCCAGAGTAGCACTGTCCAGTAGAACTTTCCGCAAAGAAGGAAATTTCTCTATTCTATCTGCACTACCCAGTATGATAACCATGACACACTTGTGGTTACTGAACATTTGCAGTGTGGCTGAATTTTAAACCTTTTTATTTTAACTAATTAAAGTTAAATAGCTCATGGCCATAGTTTGGAATGGCGTGGCTCTAGAGAGAATCCTCACAAGAGAGGCTCCCAAACCCCAACGGAGGACAGGAAGAGGCACCAGCCCTGTATACTCACCAGCCACCATGAACAGAAGGATCCCAAAGCCCAGGACGTAGTAAGGCCACTGCACAAAGAACTGCGGGGGGCTGGGTTTCGTCCTCAGATTCTGGATCTCCAGGGCATGCAGCAGCAAAGCCAGGAAGGCGCAAGCCCCTGCAAGGTCACAGGGAGGTGCCCTCGCTCTTCTCCCAGGCTTCTTGCCCTGGGTCCCACCTTCCTCAGACTTAAAGTAACAGCCCCCGCTGCTCCTCCAGAGGCTCCTTTATTCCATCTGGATCCCTTGCCTTCTCCAAGCAACAATCCTCACCGCACATGCGTGTCCCTCCCTCCTCTCCAACTCATCTCAAAGCCTCCCCTCCCAGGGGCCCATCTTCAGAATTCCTTCCCTGGTGCTCTCTGCATCTGTACTCTTGGCTGACTTCAGGTTTGGCCCTCTGAGTATGACATTGGATGAAACACACCCTGATTTTCCCACTGTATGTGTTCTGCCTCCTCCATTTGCTCTGGGTCACCCCTTTAAAATGTCAAAAATGTTCCAAAGGGCAGAGATGGTCTTTTTCCAATCATTCATTCAAGAAACATTTCTATTTCATTTATATGATATATTTCAATTATAATTCTAGGCCAGCTTCTATGACAGCACTGGCATAGACAGGTTATGATAAAAGGACCTGCCAAGCCCGCAGGGTCAGGACTGGCTAGCTGGAAATGGAATGTTGAAAAATCCCAAAGAAGTGAAATCCTAAATTTTGAGAGGCAAGAGTGAGGGTGAGTTACTTCACAGACACAGCTACAAAGGAGGAGCCTTAAAAATTATGCCTCTCTTAACACCCCAGAGACCATTCACCCCTCTTCCTGTGGACCCATTCCCAGATCCTGTCAAGAGACAGGAACTGCCTGGCTGTTCCACACCTGTGATAAAGCTGATGAAGGCTGACACAAAGTTGTACTTCCGGGTCCTCGGGAAGAGCTCAGATGCAAAGGACACCATGATGAAGGTGGTAAGGAAAGCCAAGATGACTGCAGAAAGCAGGAAAACCCGGCCGAGAAGGATGTAAACTGTAGGAGAGAGAGAGCTGGAGCTGGAGCTGGGGCCCCTCACCCGAAAGGGCAGAGGCTGATTAAGGCTGGCCCCTGGAGCCTTGACCATCCTCAAGTCCAAAAGCACGGCCATGGGACAGGTTGTAACCCCAAGAATGCTTTGGCCTCACCATTTTGTTCCCGACAACATGAAAGTATACAGAAAAAAAGATTAGACTGACAATATCAAACAGAAACCATTCATCAGTTCTTACATATAGTATTATATCAATCTGGTTGCATAAGACCACGTGGGGAAAAGTGGTATCCAGAATCTACCCTCAGGTTAAACAGTAGTTCTCAAGTGGGGACAATTTTGTCCCTCAAAAATATTTGGGAAAGCCTGTAGATAATTTTAGTTAGCAAAGCCTGTAGCATCTAGTGGGTAGAAAAGGGCATAGAACTACTAACCACCCTGCAGGAAACAGGAAAGCCCCACAACAAAAATGACCCAACCCAAACATCAGTAGTTCCAGGTCAAGGAATCTTGAATCAAGGAGATCACACAGGCTGGCCCATAATACCTGGAGAGCTGCCACCTACAGCTGAGCAGATATGTGACCAAGGAGACAAGTACGGACCGAAGTCCAGCCATTCTCTGCTAATTAGCCTGTTCCCTGGTTTGGAGCTGTGCCCACCCAAAAGGACACTGTCCATTCAGACTAATCACATCCCTGAGAGCTGGTGTTACCTCCTCCTAGCTAGAACACTCCTAGCATAGAAATAAACTGTTCCTGACATATCTGCTCTGACTCCAGTGGTCAACCAGGCTCCTACTTTCCTCTAACCCGAAGAGAGTTGGGAGAGACATGGGCAAATGCCCTTATAGGCTTACTAAATTTTATCTTCTCTGCTCCCAACCTGTCCCAGTCCTTCCCCAGCTCCCTCCTCACCCCCATCCCTCCTTACTGGATAAGGGTCGAGGCTTCCAGCACTTAATATGGAAGCAGTTCTCAAACAGGCCACTGAAAAACACTTCGCGGGACTCCTCATTCATGAGCCGCACCCAGAAAGGAAAGACGGAGACCAGCAGCATGAGCAGGTAGCCCAGGGCAGCCAAGGCTGGGGCTATGGCCCAGGTGAATCCCTTCATGTCCTTGTCCTCTAACGTCAGCATTGCCTGTACAAAAGGGAAAATGACAGCAGAGGTGGGAATATCAACCTGCATTCTCCTGCAGCACAGAGTAGAAGTGATGGGGGCTGTTGTAACTGCTGCCTGGCCTTGTCCCAGCTTTACCACTTTCTAGATGTGTCATCTTGAGGACTTTATCAAACTCTTAGGACCTTGATTTCTACATTTCTCCCGTTTGTAAAGGGGAGACTATAACACCTGCCCAATAAGGAATATCAAAGTGTCCAGCACAGTGCTCAGCACTCACATGCTTGGTTAAAGCTAGAGGGTAAGGCAGAGGGCAGGCTGCTTCTAAAATTCAGATATCCCTGTGGAGTAGCCACTCACAACTTCAGGGCAAATCTTCAATGAGTCTGCTTTCCTCTCTGTGCTGACACTTGGCAGCTCTGAGAAATGAGTTTTCCTGCAGCAGCCAGGGAGGAGCGGGGAGGGAGAGAGGTGGCTGGAGCCCAGCTGCAGAGAGGACAGGCCTGTTTGGTTGCAGGCCTCTAGGTGGCATTGTGACCACCCTGGTTACCTAGCAGTGCATAGGAGGGCTTCAGGTGAAAGGAAGACCTGAGGGGGTGGGAGGGGGTGCACCCTGGATGACAGCCCTTTGCAAAATCACAGCCAGCTCCAAGCCTGGAGACTCCTGCCTACACAGGGCTGTGAGTGGCAGCACTGAGGTTTACAAGCTGTGCATAGCAACTACAGGAGCCAAGGCTCTGGGGGGCAGGGGGCTTCTTTTCCCTGCACCCTGGGCAGTCAATGCCTAGCTACCTGACCCACCACCAGCCACCAATGGCCAGCAGTTCAGTTCAGTGACTCTCACATCTGGAATTGTGTGGAGCCAGTGAATTCATTCTAAGTATGTCCATGTGTGAAAAAAGGAGAGAGGATGGGGGAACATGGGATTACATTTTTTATTTATATGGGGCATTGAAAACAAACTGTTATCTACTATTCCTAACTGGTTTGTTGTTGTTGTTGTTGTTGTTTACTATTGCTTTTTAAAGCACCTTTAAGTCTATGGAGTAGATGAACTGATAGGCCTAGTGCCAGGACCAGCACCTGGCATCACTGGCTTAGCTGAAGGTTCCTCATCACCTTGCCCACCTGGCCCCTCCTAGTCCCTACAGCCCTCCTGAGACAGCTGGCAAATGCTGGGAAGGGGTGAAAAGGTGGGCGACCTAAAGCACATCCTAGGTTGGGAGGTGGCCTGGAGGAATGTGCGCCACGGCAGTGCTTCCTCCCCTCCCATTGTCCCTTCCTATACTTTGTGTCAACTATAGCTGCAAACGGACACAGAGTTGCTCAGAGGTTCCTTCCTGCTGACAAACTTCTCCTTTCCTCACAATGGCAGGAGGCCGCCCTTCCGTACCCCCAAAGGCCAATTTCCAGACTCCAAGGTGGGCCCGAGCTGGCCATAGGCCTTCAAACCCTACCTTGAGTGTCCACACTGCAAATCAGGCAACGTTTGGAGTTTGGGCGATTCCTCCACAACCACCCACCACTCCCTCCCAACCTGTGAAGCCCCCTCCCTCCCGCTGGGGCGCCATATTTCTCCCCTGTCTGTCCAGTGCAGAGTTTCTCCCCAGGTCCCCTGGACCCCTTGTCCGCCCCTTCAAACGCAGGCGCGGTCCGGAGCTTCCGAGCTTCCGTTGGCTCCGAAACCCGGCCCTGGGCTCTGAGCTCCTCCCCCACAGCTCCGACCCCACAAGATGGTGGGGACCTGGCCCTCCCCACAGCCTGCTGCTCACCTGTCCACAGTGACCTGCCCGTCTGGTTTACTGGCAGTACAGGACTCGCTCACTGGGAGGGGGAGAGGGGGGACGGAGTAATCGAGAGACGGATCTGAATTCGAATTTCAGCTGTGCCCTTACCAGCTGGACGCCTTTGGGTAAATCACTTCTCTTTTCTGGGTCTCGATTTCCTCATCTGTAAAACGGATAAAAATAGTTACTCTTTCCGTTGGATTGTTGTAAGGGTCCAATGATGTGCCTGACAAAGATTCCCGCACAGGGACAGAATCACATAAACTGCAGCTCATATCTATCGCCTGAATAAAGCAGGAGTCTCCGACTCCCCGGGGCGGGTTGGGTCGGGTCATCCTCCTTCCCCAGACCCTGTCAGCACCCCCACCGCGTCCCACCCCCAGGCACTCTGGTCGTGCTCACATTCATCTCTCCTTTTACCCTCCTACAGGGCTGTCTGCCCTTCTCACCAACACCAGCGATATTCCACCTGCCTTGCTGGTTTCCAGTTGGGGAAACTCTTCCAAGAAGTGGGGTCTGTTGGAGACAGGACTGGATTCCAATCCTGGGGTGAGGGTAGGGCGCTGGCTCTAGTGACAAGAATGGCGACTTACAGCTGGATAAGTCACCAGTGCCCCTTGTTCACACAGGAAATGCATTTATAACTCCCTAAGATTTTAAAAAACCAGGATCCCCTTACGCAGGGGTCCTCAAACTGTGGCCCGCGGGCCACATGAGGCGGTGTGATTGTATTTGTTCCCTTTTTTGTTTTTGTTTTTTTGTAGAGACAGAGTCCCACTGTACCGCCCTCGGGTAGAGTGCCGTGGCGTCACACGGCTCACAGCAACCTCTAACTCTTGGGCTTACGCGATTCTCTTGCCTCAGCCTCCCGAGCAGCTGGGACTACAGGCGCCCGCCACAATGCCTGGCTATTTTATTTTTTGTTGCAGTTTGGCCAGGGCTGGGTTTGAACCCGCCACCCTCGGCATATGGGGCCGGCGCCCTACTCACTGAGCCACAGGTGCCGCCCTTTTTTTTTTTTTACTTCAAAATAAGATACGTGTAATGTGCATAGGAATTTGTTCATAGTTTTGTTTTTTTTTTAAACTAAAGTCGGGCCCTCCAACGGTCTGAGGGACAGTGAATTGGCCCCCTGTTTAAAAAGTTTGAGGACGCCTGCGGCCTTGCCCCTCTCCACTAGCCAGAATGTAGTAAAATTACCTATCTAGTCAGAAGCACTTGGTGGTCCTCCTGGTCTGGCTGTCTCCCCTGATCTCAGAGACAGCTTTGATCTCCCCTATCCTTAGGCTTTCATTCTCCCGGGGGCAGGGGACACAGTCACAAACAACTTTAAAAACTCACATCTGGCCACCCTGGAGGGAAAATGTTTTCCTCACCCCTACTTACGTCCAAATTTCCCAGGGAAGTATTCTGATAAGCCTAGCTGGGGTCACTTGCACATACCATTCTGGCCAAAAGAGATGAGGTACAATGACCAGCTAGCTGCACCCCACAGTGCCCAGGCAAGTAAAATTATCTGGGAAGCCTGCAGTTTGGACCACACCTGGGAATGCAGGGTGGGAATGTTCTTAAAGGAAAGAGAATGGTGTTCTTAGGGCAAACCATGCTAGCATTTTCAGATGAACTATCTTATATAACACTTTTAAACACAGCAGTTAAAAAAAAAGGTATTGTTATCGTACTACAGATGAAGAAACTGAGCCTCAGAATAAGAATTTACCCAAAGGATTATTGATAGTTGCTTAAAACATTATTAGGCTGAGGAGCAGGCGTCCTCAAACTTTTTAAACAGGGGGCCAAATCACTGTCCCTCAGACCATTGGAGGGTCGGACTATAGTTTAAAAAAAAAAAACTATGAACAAATTCCTATGCACACTGCACATACCTTATTTTGAAGTAAAAAAACAAAATGGGAACAAATACAATCACACCGCCTTATGTGGCCCATGGGGCCGCAGTTTGAGGACCCCTGCTGTAGAGGAATAGATGCCTCACCTGGTGCTAGAGTTTATTATCCTCCCAAATTACCAGAGCCCAAGGAATGCCTCTCACCCCTGTGTACAATGGACGCATAGGGACCGCACATTTTAAAGTATGTGCCTAAGTTTAGGTCACATCCTCCTTTGGAAGTACATTCCTGTGTTCTCAGGTCTAGGGTAGAGGAATAGGCAAGGAAAGAGGGAACTGCCCATTGGAGTGCCATGAGTTGGGCAGGGGTCTGCAGAATTCTGACTTTCTTCAGCCTGTGTGCATCCGTGGTCCAGAGCTCCAAAGGCAAAACATGAGTTGCCTCAACCATGGTTTTACTGAGAAACAGAACCGGGAAATGTACAGGGGCCTGCTCCTGTGTGTCCCAGCTCACTGCCCTTAGGCAATTCATCCATGAGCTGCCCACATCGTTCCCTGAGCCCCGACACTCTTACCCTCTCTCACAGGCCCTCATTGCTTCCTATACTCCCAGCCCAGCCCTCTTACTAGCCATCAGTGACTAAGCCATCAGATCCTATTTGCTCTCCGTGTATCCTTCTCTTCACACCCACAAACAGCAAGATCCTCTGATTGTTAACCTTGTTTGCACATTAGAATCACCTGGGAACTTATAAAATCCCAATATCCAGGCCACACTCTACACCAATTACACAGAATCACTGCGATTGAAGCTGAGGCATTAATCCTGTGACAGGTCCCCAGGTGATTCTAATCTGTAGCCTAAGTAGCAAATTCTCTGTCGTGTCTTCTTGCAGCTGGGAGCTATAAGGGGAAAGTGACAAGGGAAGTAGTTAGCTTGATGGGGTCACTCCTGATGGGGTCATTATGGGTTTGGGTGACCAGAAGTCCAGATTTGCCTAGGATGTGGAAATTTCAGTGCCAGGACCTAGGAAGTCATGTCAAGTTGGGATGAGGGGTCACCTTCATGTTCACCTAGCTGGGTTCTTTTTTTTTGTTGTTTTGAGACAGAGTCTTACTATGTTGCCCTTGGTAGAGTGCCATGGCGTCACAGCTCACAGCAACCTCAAACTCCTTGGCTTAAATGATTTTCTTGCCTCAGTCTCCCGAGTAGCTGGGACTACAGGAGCCCACCACAACGCCCGGCTATTTTTTGTTGCAGTTGTCCTTATTGTTTAGCTGACCCAGGCTGGGTTCAAACCTGCCACCCTCTGTGTATAACCACTGTGCTATGGGCACCCAGCCACCTGGCTGGGTTCTAACAGCTTGGTGAACTAATCTGTTTGATCCTACTGAGTGTGCCCAAAGACCCAGAGCTCCCACGTCAGGGCTATTTGGTGGTGCTAGACAGACACTTTGCTCCCCTTCCCTGGCCTTCATAGACACTTTTGCCCTTAGACCCAGGCATGTGTAGCTGTAGGCCACTGCCTTTCTCTGCCAATCAGAATTGGGCCCTGCCTTCACACTCAACCTCAGGCCCTTTCTGTGCTATAAGGGCTGGGAAGGACTTGAGCAGGTCAGGCGCCAGGTAGAGTAAGTGGGCACAATAGCCCAAGGCTCAGCTCTAACCTCACAGAGCGTAAGCCCCCACCCAGAGGTCCACATGGCAAGGCAGTCCATAGAGCCAACATGACCCTTATTTTGCTCTTTTTGTAGTGTGCTAATCACCTACCCCAGCACAATGTCCAACCCAAGGGCCACTCAAAGTTTCAGATTTTAGGTTTTTGGATTAGGGATACATGAGGATTATATGAGGACTTTTTGCTTATCTGTGGTGATGAAAAAATTATGCACAGATATTTTTTTTTCTTTCGCTCCTCAGCTTTCATTAGTGTTTGTGTATTTAATGTGTGGCCCATGACAACTCTTCATCTTCCAATGTGGCACAGAGAAGCCAAAAGTTTGGACACACCTGAATACTAAAGGATGGTGGAGGAAGGAGGGTGAGGAAATGCTGAGGGGAGAGTGGAGACAAACTAGAAAGGAGGCAACTTTCAACACAGAAGTCCACAATGTTGGTATAATTTTCACTGATTTTTAGATAATCATTCATCCAAACAAGGAATCAGGGAATTCCACATTCAGACACATCAATCAGGAAAGCAGTAGGGTGACGTTTGAACCCAATAGCTTTCCTTGTATCTCCTCTGTCCTGTTTATTGTAATTGTGAGTGGAAGTAGCTATTGCATCTCCTTGAACCAGTATTTCACTTCTCAGTGTCCTGCAGTCAACTGAATCTCTTTTCATTTTATGTGACATAAATTACTCAATAAGTTGGCAAATTTTCTAAACCAAATAATTTCTCAGTATGATGTCATGCTTTTGTTATGTGGCAACTTGGCTAGGCTGAACTGCATTTGCCAGAATTTCCTTTTTTGTATGTTCCTGCCCAGGTGGGCTTCACAGGAGATTTGGAGAGCAGAAGAAAAACGGATTATTTTGTAGCTTGCACACATTGCTAATGATTTGCTGAGTCTCCTTTGTCTTCACTAGGCCAGGTTTGTGAGCATGTGAGTTTAGCTGTGTGGCAAAGGGCCCCAGCTTCTGCAAGGTACCCTCAACTCCAATGTCAGAGCCATGAAGAATTGATGTGATTTCAGTCCTCAAGGGGTTCTAACTCATGCTTGTGGATTCCAACATGCTTGGGATGTTCCTATCCTGGCTGTCTTAGGGACTTCAGGCTCTAGCATCAGACACAGAGACCATAACCTTGTATGTATTGCTTAACTTGCTCCCACCATTGCATTAGGCCAATTTCTTGTTTTAAAAATTCCTTTTATATGGCGGGCGCCTGTAGTCCCAGCTGCATGGAAGGCTGAGGCCAGAGAATCGCCTAAGCCCAAGAGCTGGAGGTTGCTCCAAAGGTGCTGTGAGCTGTGACACCACAGTACTCTACTGAGGGCAACAGACTGAGACTCTGTCTCTAAAAAAATAAATAAATAATTTTTTTTTAAAAATAATAAAAAAAATTTTTTTAAAAGACACGATTTAAAAATATCCCTTTTAGGGCGGCGCCTGTGGCTCAGTCGGTAAGGCGCCAGCCCCATATACCGAAGGTGGCGGGTTCAAGCCCGGCCCCGGCCAAACTGTAACCAAAAAATAGCCGGGTGTTGTGGCAGGCACCTGTAGTCCCAGCTACTCGGGAGGCTGAGGCAAGAGAATCACTTAAGCCCCAGGAGTTGGAGGTTGCTGTGAGCTGTGTGAGGCCACGACACTCTACCGAGGGCCATAAAGTGAGACTCTGTCTCTACAAAATAAATAAATAAATAAATAAATCCCTTTTATATGCATGTAGGGTGGATGAGTGTTTGTATGTCTCTGAGTGTTTCTACTTCTCTGATTAAAGCCTACTGGGACATATGGTAACTACCTTTATTAGTCAAAGCTCCCTAGAGAAACAGAACCAATTTAGATAGATAAATAGATATATAGAAAGAGATTTATTGTGAGGGGTTGGCTCATGAGATCATGTTGGTTACAAAATCCAAAAATCTCCCATTTTGCAAGCTTGAGGCCCAGGAAAGGTGAGTGGTGTGATCTAGTTCAAACCATAAGCCCTGAGAACCAGGGGAGCCAATAGTTTAAGCCCAAGTCTGAGCCAGAAGGCCCAAGAACTAGGCATATCTGAGTGCACTGAGAGAAGATGGACACCCCAGCTCAAGCAGAGAGCAAATTCATCCTTCCTCCACCTTTCCGTTCTATTTACGCCCTCAATGGATTGATTGATGGCTACATTGGTGAGGCCAGATTTTCTCTACTCCTCCGTCTACTGTTTGAAATGCTGATCTCTTCTGGAAATACCCTCACAGACACACACTGAAATAATGTTTAATTAGCTATCTTGCCCAGACAAATTGACACATAAAATTAACCTTATGACAAATACACATTTATTTCAAGTTTAGGTGAAGAGAAAGGGTTAACTCCTGGCTGGTTTTATGTTTTTTGGGTTTTTTTTTTTCCTAAACCCTCATTACTGGCTAATATCCCTAATCCAAAAACCTAAAATCTGAAACTTTGAGTGGCAACATGATGCTGCAAGGAAGTCTCCATTAGAACATTTCAGATTTTGGATTTTCATATTTGGATACTCAACCAGGTAATGCAAATATTCCAAAATCTGAAACACTTCTGATCCCAAGCATTTTGTTTAATGAATACTCAATCTGGAATCATTTTCAAGATTTCCTGTCATAAAAAGGTACCATTCAGACAGAGCATGGTGGCTCACACCTGTAATCCTGGAAGGTGGAGGTAGGATGATTGTTTGAGCCCAGGAGTTTGAGACCAGCCTGAGTAAGAATGAGACCCCATCTCTACCAAAAATAGAAAAATAAGTCTGATGTGATGGCTGGCGCCTGTAGTCCCAGCTACTTGGGATACTAAGGCAGGAGGATCACTTGAACCCAGGAGACTGAGCTAAGCTGAAGCCACAGCACTCTGGCCTGAGCATCAGAGTGAGACCCTGTCTCAAAACAAAACAAAACAAAATAAAAACCCTACCATTCAAACTTGAATGTAACAAAAATTCTATCATAAACTGAGGTAGAGCTTCACTACTCTATACTTGTCAAAGGAAGGCCTTGCAAGGCAGTTGAGTAGTGTGATATATAACTGAGACAATGTAGTTAACATACCAGACTTGAGCACCCATTTATGATCAATAATTTAATCATTACAAGAAGCTCCAACAGTACCTCTACTGAGTTACATTGTTGATTCATTTTAGATGTCTAAGAGGAATAATCTACTTTGTTATAAATGCTTATTGTTGATTTTTAAAAAATCAGATTGCTTTTCCTCAGAGCAGCGGTTCTCAACCGATGGGTTTCAACCCACAGGAACTGTATTAAAGGCTTGCAGAATTAGGAAGATTGAGAACCACTGCCTTAGAGGAAAACCCAACTCATTGGGCGGCGCCTGGCTTAGTGGGTAGGGCACCGGCCCCATATACCGAGGGTGATGGGTTTGAACCGGCCCTGGCCAAACTCAACAAAAAAAAATTGGCTCCCCTGGTTCTTAGGGCTGGGCATTGTGGCGGGTGACCGTAGTCTCAGCTACTTGGGAAGCTGAGGCAATAGAATTGCCTAAGCCCAGGCAGTTGGAGGTTGCTATGAGTTGTGACAACATGGCACTCTACTGAGGGTGATAAAGTGAGACTCTGTCTCTAAAAAAAAAAAAAGAAAACCCAACTCATTCTATTTTCAGAGGATGATTATGGAGATTTGGAATACAATACTCTCCCTCTGATGTAGATCCCCAATACCAAATAAAAAGTCATGCTAACTAAAGGTCCCACTCTGGTCATCACCTGTATAGTGTAGCACAATAGCTCTTCATCTCTTCATGCAGATTCTCTGACACATAGCAAAGCTTTCTACAACAAGGGCCCTCCCCAGAGACTCCTCCAAAGGGAACTTGCTGATGCTAGATAAGGTAGGAACTCTGAACATTTTCATGAATTGAAAACATCTATGAGGTCTGTCCATTGTGTGGATTCTCAGGTGTCTTAATTAGGACTGAAGGCCTTCTCATACCACACTCAGAAGGTTTCCCTCCAGTGCAAATTCTCTGATTTGTAAGAGTTGAACACCAATCAGGGTGTTTTACCATATTCATTTCATTTATAATTTCTCTGTTCTATGGTTTCCCAGGTGATCTATAAGGCATGAATTCTACCTGCATGCTTTCCCACATTGCCACTTTACTCCACTGTGAGTTCTCTGATGCTGGGTAAGGTGGGAGTTCCAACTAAAAGCCTTCCCACATGCAATACATTCATAGTTTCTCTTCCATGTGAGTTCCATGATGTACCACTAAGGAAGGAACTCCTCAGACAGATCTCCCACACTCATTATAATCATAAGGAGTCTCCCCCATATGTACTCTCTGATGTCCAATGAGATGCCAGTTATGACTATAAGTTTTCCCACAGTCATTGCATTCATATGGTCTATCTTTGGTGTGAGCTCACTGATGTTCTATTAGTTTGGGCTCTACTAGAACTCACAGGGGTTCTCCCTGGTGTGGATTCTCTGATGGCAAATAAGACTTAAGCAGAGACCAAAAGCTCTTCCACATTCGTTACATATACAAGGCATCTCTTCTGTATGAATTATCTGATGCTAAATAGGGTGTGAGCCTCGCCAGAAGGTGTTCCCACACTCGCTGCATTCATAGGGTTTCTCCTCAGTATTCTCATCAGTATTCTCTGATGCTGAATAAGGTTTGAACTATGGCCAAAGGCTTTCCATATTCATGACACAAGATTTCTCCTGGGTGTGGATTTTTTCATGCTGAATAAGGTATGAGTTCTATCTGAATAATTTTCTACATACATTACACATTTGAGATTTCCCTTCAGTAGGAATTTTTGGCTGTGGGAAGAAATTTGAGATATTACCAAAGCTTTGTCCGTATTCGCAGGGTTCCTTGCTACTAAGGATTCCCTCATGTTTATTCTCTTCTCATTTATCTCCTCCGTGTAGCTGTAGCCCTACTTCAAGAGTTTCCTGCTTTATAATTAATTGATCTTCAGTCCATGTCTTACCATCTAACAAAATATAAAAAAGGCAAATATAATATAACAACTCCTAGTGGGAAATAGGATGATTATAGTATTCCAGAAATATCTGATTCAAAAAACCTATTGGAAATGATCTTTCAATATAGGAAAAACATGGAAACAAGATGAGCAGATTTGGAGAAGGTGGTGGGGAAACTAAAGTTAAGATTATACTTATCTAGCTAAGCAGATAGATATACTGAGATTAGCAGAAAAGGAAAGCAGAGTTTGAAGGAAGTGAAATTATCTCAGAACACAAGAAGGGTGACATTGGGAGACTACATGTTGGGAGAGGCAGGGACTGAATAAACACATAGAAAGAGGAGAACTTCACTGCAGAGGGCCTGTTCATATACTCCCCTGGTCACATGGATGGTTCCTGCAGTAACAGGCAAGGCTCCCTTACATTATGAGACACCAACACCTTCCTCACTACTGTTGAGAGTACCTCTCTCTAAACACAGATATAACACACTCAAGAATACAGAAACACTCATACCTTATAAGCACATTTTAGAAATAGTGCAAATTGGGAGAATTTGATAAAGAGGAAGAATAAGAGAAAGTTATTTATTTATTATTTTTTTATTTTTTTGAGAAAGTTATTTATAATATGAAGCATGGAGTAGAGATATTTCCAAATCTATTCAAACTCTAAAAGAATACATAAAAAATGGGCTCCGTGCCTGTGGCTCAAGCGGCTAGAGCACCAGCCACATACACCTGAGCTGGTGGGTTCAAATCTAGCCCAAACCCACCAAACAACAATGACAGCTGCAACCAAAAAATAGCTGGGCATTGTAGCGGGTGTCTGTAGTCCCAGCTACTTGGGAGGCGGAGGCAGAAGAATCGCTTGAGCCCAGGAGTTGGAGGTTGCTGTGAGCTCTGATGCCACAGCACTCTACCCAGGGCGACAGCTTGAGGCTCTGTCTCAAAAAAAAGAATACACAAAAAATGAATTCCTCACCTTAGCTGCATTTAAGGGAGACATGATAGAAAAACATCTCCTACTTGCTTTAGGATATTTCTCCTCTTACATTTGCTTGTTAAATATGGCTTACTAAAGCTAGAGAAATTATTTCACAATGATAATAGAGAAAATAGTCCTACTGCTCACAGGGATCTTTCCAGAAAAGGGGTGCTAAAGAATATCCAAAGCAGCATTTCCATCAGCAGTGAAAGCTTAAAATGTATACAACCCTGATTTTATTAGGTAATGGTCATTGCTTTTAAGGAATTATAATTATCCATGATAATATTCATACTTGTTCTGCACCTCCAGACACACCTTCATCTTCTGTATGTTCAATCTAAATCTGCTTTAAAGTTTTTACATCCCTTGCACATGTGTTTACCTGTGTGTCAGACATAGAAGACAAGCTCTAGGAAAACAGGAATGATTCAAAAATTTAGGAACGTAAAAGAATGAGAAAGACATTGCATCAGTCTAAATACTAGCGAGGCAGGCCAATTCTTGTTAGCAAGATACCATAATAAACTGGTGCTAAACTCAAATCACTCACAGATGCCTAGAACAGCACAGTCCAACAGAATGTTCCACCGTTACAGAAAGGTTCTATATGTGCATTGTGCAATATGGTAACCAAGAGCCATGAGTGGCTACTGAGCATGTAAAGTGTGGCTAATGCAACTGAGGTGCTGAATTTTTCATTGTATTCAGTTTTTATCAGCTTAAATTTAGCCTCCTGAGGCTAACATCTACCTTACTGGGCAGCACAACAACTCTTGTGCTTTCTCAATCTGTCAAATCTCTCCTACAATGCTTGGGAACCCGAAACTTATATGCACTACAAAACTAGATTCTTTAAATGAAAGAAAACACCACACAGAGAAGATAACAGAATCTGCACCAACTTATCAAGTGAAAGAGCAACAACCTAGCTGTACCCCCATTTGGACGTGGAAAGCTTCATAAAGCAGTAGACTTTCCTCTGTACTCAGTGTAAACAAATATCAAAATGAGGGTTTCTCCTTCATTTCCATGACTAAGCTCTCACCTGTCTTACCAGCCTTGTGCTGATCTTCTCCCCAACACAGGCCTCTTTGTCCATGGAAGCAGACCTTGTTTCCCATGACACGCTAAGGCTTACATGCTCTAGAGAATGTTGGCCTTTTATTTAGCCCATTGCCAGAGATTTACCAGGCTGTTTTTTTGTTCGTTTGTTAGTTTTTGGTTTTTTGAGACAGAATCTCAAGCTATTGCCATAGGTAGAGTACCATGACATCATAGCTCACAGCAACCTCCTACTCTCGGGCTCAAGTGATCCTCTCACCTCAGTTTTTCTATTTTTAGTAGAGATGGGGTCTCACTTTTGCTAAGGCTGGTCTCGAACTCCTGAGCTCAAGCAATCCACCTGCCTCAGCCTCCCAGAATGCTAGGATTATAGGCATGAGCCACCACACCCAGCCCCATTGCCAGATTTAAACACCTGCCCGACATATTCAAGAACATAAACCCTACTTACTGCTTTCAGGCCCTGCTCAATATCACTTTCTCCATGAAGCTGACAGTGACCCTTCTCCTGTAACTCTTCTCATCTTTATGATCATGACACTTCACTCATACATATTCATTTAGTACATTTTACTGAGTACCAAATATGCCGGGTTCCAAGCTCTGAGATATATCTGAACAAAATGAACAAAAATCCTGCCTTCTAAGATCTTTAATTTTAATAGAGGAAACAGATAATACGCTACCTAAATTACCTATTATCACAAGGTAATAAAAGTACTATAGAGAAGAAAAGCAAGGACTGCAGAGTAGAGTGCCCCTGAAGGAGTAGGAAAAGGGCTACAATTTTAAATGGCCAAAGGACTCACTAAGAAACGACATGCAAGCAAAGACTTGAGGGAAAAATGGATATCTTGATAAAGAGCCTTACACGTGGAGGAAACAGCAAGTGCCCTGGATGTTCAAGGAGAAAAGTGTGACTGGAGCGGAATAAGCAAGGCAGAGAGTAGTCAGGAATGCAGGCAGAGACATCTCAAGGTGAAGAGAGGACAGTCCTGCGTTGCTATAAGAACTTTGCTTCTACTAAGTGGAGGGTTTTAATCAGAGGATGACGAGATGTGGCATTGTAACAGATCATTCTGGTTGCTATGCTGGACAGAGACTGCAAGGAGGCAAAGGTAGAGGCAGGACAACCAATTGAGAGGGGGGTTGCTGGAGAGGCAGTGGTAAGAAGTACTTGGATTCTGAAAAAAATGCAAATGATCATGTCGATGGGATTATTGACTAATAAAAAAAAAAAGTTCTCTCTGAGTTGAGTAGCTGGGCAGGATGGTGTTACTATCCACCGAGATGGGGAATACAGCTACAGCTACAGCTTCTCCAATAATCTAAAAAGACAGTTCCACATAGCTCTTTTTTTTTTAGAGACAGAGTGTCACTTTATCGCCCTCAGTAGAGTGCCATGGCATCATAGTTCACAGCAACCTCCAACTCCTGGGCTTAGGCAATTCTCTTGCCTCAGCCTCCGGAGTAGCTGGGACTACAGGCGCCTGCCACAACGCCCAGGTATTTTTTGTTGCAGTTTGGCCAGGCCAGAACTCGCATCCTCAGTATATGGGGCCGGCACCCTACCCAGTGAGCCACAGGCGCTGCCCTCCACATAGCTCTTGTACCAATCTCTTCAGATCACCATGTCCCAAACCTGCTCCTCCCTCTGGTGTATGGTATTGGGCATAATATTCTTGCAACTCTTCCACTGCTGTTTTTCAAGATGCGCACAGGGGAAGGCTGTGACAATAAATGCTTCTCTTCTCTTCCCCCTATATCCCCTCATGAAAGATTATACCCCTGCCTTCCTGTTTTCACTGCTTTGTCCTAAAATCAGATCCTAATTACCAGCTTCTCATCTCCAGCTTCTTATTGGCCTCTGTGTGCTAATGTTTTCCTAATTCCCTATCCCATACCACGCTAGGCAACTATCAGACTGATCTCCCTTGACGTACAATGCTCATCTGCCACTCTCCTTTATGAAAAGTTAACCATTCCCTGACATCCCCCAGACAAAATCTGAACTCTTTGACCTGGCATTCATTCCCACCTCGCACTCCACTCCACCTTCACCATCTCATTCACTGTCACATCGTCTCCAAATTCTAGTCAATCTAAGATTCTGTTTCCTGAACATTTCTATCCCCAGGCATTTCCTTCTCCACCCCTCCACTTAGAACAGCCTCCCTTCTACCTTCACCTATCTCACCTATTACAATTTTTTTTTTTTTATTGTTGGGGATTCATTGAGGGTACAATAAGCCTCACCTATTACAATTTTATGTGTCAAAACCAGTGCAGCCTACAGGCAACATCCTCCTTGAAACCTGAAAAAACTGCTCCAGCCCCCAGATGGAAGGGATCCTTTTCCTTTGAACATGTAAAGCATATAGTTCCTGCCTCCCTTAGGGCATTTAGTAACATTCTGTCTTTGGGCCCCTCCCCGCGGGTGGGAGGAGAGAGAGAGAGTGTGTGTTCCCTTCAATTTATACTGACTATATTGGTCGATGCTTCCGTCTGTAGATTATCTTCCATTTCTTTCTTTTTTTTTTTTTTGGCAGGGGCTAGGTTTGAACCTGCCACCTCCGGCATATGGGACCCGCGCCCTACTCCTTGAGCCACAGGCGCTGCCTTATCTTCCATTTCTTTTTCTCCAACATAAGAACTATGTAAAGAACTATCATATTAAGTGCTTAAAAATGCTCCTGATTAATTCCTAGCAATCCATTAAAAGGAAGTTCTATTCTGTTAGAAGGAAAATCTATAAATTTCTTTTTTTTTTTCCGTAGAGACAGAGTCTCACTGTACCGCCCTCGGGTAGAGTGCCGTGGCGTCACACAGCTCACAGCAACCTCTAACTCTTGGGCTTACGCGATTCTCTTGTCTCAGCCTCCCGAGCAGGTGGGACTACAGGCGCCCGCCACAACGCCCGGCTATGAAAATCTATAAATTTCTAATATATCCATTTATTAAACAGTCTTCAGGACTGAGACTCAGAATTCAGAGAGGTATGTCTCCTAAGGGGTCTGAACTACTTGTAAAGCTTGTAGAAGAAATATCAGAAACTTGGATGGCAGGAGCCCCTGGAATGCCTCAGCTGACAGAGCTAGAGTAACCCAGCAAGAGAGCAGCTTCCTTCTGATACAACAGGCAAATTAAATATGTCCCTGTGGAGGAATGCTTAAAAAAAAATGTTTCTTGGCTGATATGCTTCTAATTTAAAGGAAGGGGAAAAACTTATGAAGTTCTTCACATAGTTTAACTACAAAGCTATGTGATCCCAAGCACATTTACTTCTAACAGCAGAAGACATTAAGTGATGCTTCCTGAAGAGTCAAATGTAGTCTTCCTAAAAATTCATGTCCACCTGGAACCTCAGAATGAGACCTGATTTGGAAATAGGGTCTTTGCAAAGGTAAAATAGTTAATATAAAATAAAAATAAATTGGGGGGCCCTAACCAAGGACTGGTATCTTTATAAGAGAAAGGAGAGGAAAATTCAAACACAGACACACACAGGGAAGAAGGCCATGTGACAATGGGGCAGAGATTAGAGTAATGCAGATATAAGCCAAGAAGCACTAAGGATTGCAGGGGCTACCAGGAGCTGGAAGAATTAAGGAAGGATCCTTCCCTAGCGCTTAAGAGGAAGCACTGCCCTGCCAGCACCTTGATTTTAGACTTCTAGCCTCCAGAACTGTGAGAGAATATATTTCTTTTGTTTTAAGCCATGCAACTGTGGTGATTTGTTACCATAGCCCTGGGAAATGACTAGAGTTTTATTTCACCAGTCAACAAACATCTATGTAACAACTACTACAATAAGATACTGGTAGGACTATAATGGATACATATGACCAAAGTGCTTGGAAGCACAAAATTAAGAATGTCCACCTCTACCAAAGTGAGTTGGGAATGGCATTCCCAAAGAATGACATCAAGCTGGGTCTTGAACTATGATCAGGATCAACAAGGTAGAGTATTCCCAGTAATAAATAATAGCATATATGTAGTCAAAGAAACATAAAAGCCAACTAAGTTTAAGGAGTAATAAAAAAAAATCAGTGTAAGTGAAATGTATTCTCCATGTGGGCAGGAAGTAGGAGATAAGGCAGAAAAATATAGAGCCAGAGAATGAAAAGACCTAAAATCTACACTCAGCATTTTGGACATAGAATAACATGATGAGACTTAATTGAAAGAAGTTTATTCTGACAGCAATGTGGAGGACAGCCAGGGTGGGGAATGGACCAATAGCACAGCAATATGTTAACAATCCAGGAAAAATATAACAGGGAAGGAATAAGGAAGTGGCAGTATTAAACAACAGAATCAACCTTTTCTGAAAAAAAAAAACTGGTAAGATTTGCTGATTGACGGCCTGGGTGAATATTTTATGAGGAGGACTCCCCAGGCAATTGAAGCAGTATCAAAAATACACTACTGGGACCTGATCAAACTACAAAGCTTCTGCATAGCCAAGAACACAGTAAGTAAAGCAAGCAGACAGCCCTCAGAATGGGAGAAGATATTTGCAGGTTATACCTCCAATAAAGGTCTAATAACCAGAATCCACAGAGAACTCAAACGTATTAGCAAGAAAAGAACACGTGACCCCATCTCAGGGTGGGCAAGGGACTTGAAGAGAAACTTCTCTAAAGAAGACAGATGCACAATCTACAAACACATGAAAAAAAGCTCATCATCCTTAATCATCAGAGAAATGCAAATCAAAACTACTTTGAGATATCACCTAACCCCAGTAAGAGTAGCCCACATAACAAAATCCCAAAACCAGAGATGTTGGCGTGGATGTGGAGAAAAGGGCACACTTCTACACTGCTGGTGGGAATGCACACTAATACGTTCCTTCTGGAAGGATGTTTGGAGAATACTTAGAGACCTAAAAATAGACCTGCCATTTGATCCTATAATTCCTTTACTAGGTTTATACCCAGAAGACCAAAAATCACAATATAACAAAGACATCTGTACCAGAATGTTTATTGCAGCCCAATTCATAATTGCTAAGTCATGGAAGAAGCCCAAGTGCCCATCGACCCACGAATGGACTAGCAAATTGTGGTACATGTATACCATGGAATATTATCCAGCCTTAAAGATGGAGACTTTACCTCTTTCATCTTTACATGGATGGAGCTGGAACATATTCTTCTTAGCAAAGTATCTCAGGAATGGAAGAAAAAGTATCCCATGTACTCAGCTCTACTATGAAGCTAAATTATAGCTTTCACATGAAGGCTATAACCCAACTATAGCACAAGACTATGGGGAAAGGGCCAAGGAAGGGTAAGGGAGGGGGGAGGTTATGGTGGAGGAAAGGCAATGGGTGGGGCATCTTAGAATGGGTACAGGTGAAACTTACTAAATGCAGAATACAAATGCCTACATACAGTAACTAAGAAAATGCCACGAAGGCTATGTTGAACAGTTTGATGAGAATATTTCAGATTGTATATGAAACCAGCACATTGTACCCCTTGATTACACTAATGTACAGAGCTATGATTTAACAATAAAAATAAATTAATTAATTTAAAAAAAAAAAGATTTGCTGATTGAATGATTATGGAAGGAAGGAGAATGACTCCCAGTTTTGTAGCTTGGAACAACCAGTTACCAAGATTAACCAAGGTAGTCATGAGAAAGTAGAGAGTAGCATAAAAGGATGTATGTGAAAGTGTACCTATAAATATATAGTATTCAAGAGTTAGCTGGGGCTGGGCACCAGGGCTCACACTTGTAATCCTAGCACTCTGGGAGGCTGAGGCAGGAAGCTTACTTGAGCCCAGGAATTCAAGACACACCTGAGCAAAAGTGAGACCCCTCTTTTCTAAAAATAGAAAAATGAGCTGGACAAGGTGATGTATGCCTGTAGTACCAGCTACTCAGGAGGATAAGGCAGGAGGATCACTTGAACCCAGGAGTTTGAGGTTGCTGTGAGCTAGAGGATGATGCCACCATGCTCTAACATGGGCAGCAGAGTGAAACTCTGTCTCAAAAAAAAAAAAAAAAAGAGTTAACTGGAAGCCAGGCCACATAGTGGCACCCAAAGTCACAGAAGGGGATAGGATCACCACAGGAGTGAAGGGAAAAGAGTGCTAAAAACAGTCTTGGGAAAAATCGATGTTTAAGAAACAGGTGGAAGGCTGAGTGCAATAGCTCATGCCTGTAATCCTAGCACTCTGGGAAGCTGAGGCAGGTGGATTGCCTGAGTTCAAGACCAGCCTGAGCAAAAGTGAGACCCCATCTCTAAAAAAAAATAGCCAGGCATGGGGCAGGCACCTGTAGTCCCAGCTACTGGGGAGGCTGAGGCAAGAAGGATCACTTGAGCCCAAGAGTTTGAGGTTGCTGTGAGCTATGATGCCATGGCACTCTACCAAGGGCAACAAAGTGCAAACAAACAAACAAACAAAACAGGTGGAACCTGGCATGCTGGTTCACATCTGTAATGCTAGTGTTTTGGGAGGCCAAAGTGGGAGGATTTCTTGAAGCTAGGAGTTTAAGACCAGCCTAGACCAGATAGCAAAACCCTGTTCGCTACACATAAAAAAATTAAAACTTAGACAGGAGTGGTGGGGTGTGCCTATAGTCCTAGCTACTTGGGGATTGGGAGGCTGAGCAGGGAGGATAGCTCCAACCCAGGAGTTTGAGGTTGCAGTGAGCTATGATCAAGCCGCTGTACTCCAGGCTGAGTAATGGAATGAGACCCATGTCAGAAAGAAGGGAGGGAGGGAGAGAAAGAAAGAGAAAAGGGAAAGATGGAGAAGTAGGAGGAACAGGCAAAAATTAACAAAAGGCAAGAGGTAGACAAGATGAAAATGGCACTTCCAAAACCAAGGAACAAGAGTTGCAATGAAAGATCATACCTAAGGGGTTCAAAAATTAAGGGCTGAAAGAATGTGTCCAATGGATTTGTGCATTAACCCACTATAACTTTGATAAAAATCACTTTTGATGGAAAAGAAGCAGCGCCCTGCACGGAGAGGTGAATGGTGATTAAGAGGATAATAGCAACTGGTGAAGGTTTTATTTTAAAGAGGTATGATAAGGAAGGGAACACAGGTGATTGCACATGATTTCTGCTACTGCTCAGTCAACCACCAAGTCCTGCACTTTTCATGCATATATGAAGTCTGACAGTTAAGTTCACAAACTTGCCACCATGCACTTACATTGGCAGCACTATACAAATAACTCAGTAAGGTTTCATAACCTTAGTATATCAGCGTCTCACAGCTGTATTCATGTCAATGTGTGGCAGTGTCTGCTAAGTGGCATTCATTAGGGTTGTTGGGTGTTTTGTGTGCTGTTATGTTGAATTAGAACAACAAACAAACACTAAATTTCTTGTTAAACTTGGCAAGAATAGAGTGGAAGTGAATTCAGGGACACGTTAGTCCAAGTTTATGAAGAAAATGGCAATATACAAATGGATAATACATTTTTCTGAGGGGAGAGATAGCATTACTAATGATAAGAGGTCAGGACAGCCAGTAACCAGCAAACTAACCAAAACATTGCAACAGTTCATCAAAATGTGCTTCAAAATTGTCAGCTGTGAGAAGACAATCCAAGTAAATCTTAATAGAGAAGCAGTTAGGAAAATCTTAGCTGAAAATCTCGGCCAACAACTCATGGCTCTTGCATCATGACCATGCACCAGCTCACACAGCACTGTCTGTGAGGGAGTTTTTAGCCAACAAACAAATAACTATATTGGAACACCCTCCTTACTCATCTGATCTGGTGTCCAATGACTTTTGTCTTTACCCAAAGATAAAGAAAATATTGAAAGGAAGACATTTTGATTACATTCAGGGATGTGTGGGGTCTGGCAGAGAACATAAGCAAAGGACAAAAAACCACAATGGTGGATGGGACAAAATGTCTGGGTTTATCTTGGGACCACTGAGGTAAGACTTTAAAGCCAGATTGAAGAGGACCCTGAATTCATGTTAGGGAGTATGGATTCCAGCAGGCACTAGGAACTACTTGAGTAAATGAATCTTTCAGGCAGGTTAACAAAGACACTTGACCTCTTAGAAAGATAGCAGCAGGGAGCCTATGACAAGGCCTCTGTCCTCATCTAAATTCTGATTCCTTTCTTATTCAAAACTCTCTTAAGGCCAAATTCATGACCTTCTAACACTCCCTGGCCAAAATCCCATTCACACTGCTCTCATCTTGTGAACTCCAGCATTGCTTATTGTCCTACAGCGTTCATAGTTGACTATTTCAACTCAATACTAATCATAGGTGGGAAGGGGTTAAGTTTTCTTTCAACTCAATTATTAAGAGTCTCAGCACCCGTGGCGCCTGTGGCTCAGTGAGTAGGGCGCCGGCCCCATATACCGAGGGTGACGGGTTCAAGCCCGGTCCCGGCAGAACTGCAACCAAAACATAGCCGGGCGTTGTGGCGGGCGCCTGTAGTCCCAGCTACTCGGGAGGCTGAGGCAAGAGAATCGCTTAAGCCCAGGAGTTGGAGGTTGCTGTGAGCTGTGTGAGGCCACGGCACTCTACCGAGGGCCATAAAGTGAGACTCTGTCTCTACAAAAAAAAAAAAAAAAAAAGAGTCTCAGCACGTCATAATAATTACTCAATACTTAGTAAGTTAAAAATTGGCCTAAGTGGGCAGCGCCTGTGGCTCAGTGAGTAGGGCGCCGGCCCCATATAGCTGGGCGTTGTGGCGGGCGCCTGTAGTCCCAGCTACTCGGGAGGCTGAGGCAAGAGAATCGCTTAAGCCCAGGAGCCAGAGGTTGCTGTGAGCCGTGTGACGCCACGGCACTCTACTGAGGGCAGTAAAGTGAGACTCTGTCTCTACAAAAAAAAAAAAAAAAAAAATTGGCCTAAGCACATGAGAAAACTAAACGTGTGAAAGAAAATCCTCTAAACATAAGCCATCTCAAAGTCCATGAAATAAATTATCCAAACCTTTATCCCCTAATTAAATTAACCAACTTCATTTTCTCTAAATGGTTGCACACTGTACAATGGTGGGGTGGCAGAATGAAATCTAAATGTTAATATAGTCTCACTTCATTTTCCATCAGCAGGTGGCTGTCTTGTTTGTTGCCCTCTATAGACAAGGTGCCTTCTTGGAGTTTATTTCTTGGGTAGAGGTAGAGTAGGCAGATGTCCACTCTTCTCCTTTCACCTTGTATTTGGGGTATGGGACATACTTGACTGGGTTCATTTGTTTATTCACACAACATGTAACAGTAATGAGACTCTCTGAATGCCAAGCAAGTTAACAGATGCTGGAACGACAAATTCTTAGCAGTGCAATGACAGTGCTGCTGCAGCAGCTTTGGGCCACAGAGCAGGGAAACATTAGCTACAAGATTTATTTACATGTGATAGACCTTCAGGTTAAAAAAAAAAAAAAAGTCAGTAGCCTTGCACCAGGATAACTCTAAATGTAAGGGTAATCTTGTCCATCTGATCTGGGACCATGGCTGGAAGAACAAATAAACTCTGCCTAAACTTTGTCTAAATGACAAAGATAAGCCAGCTAGTTCACCTCCTCACCCTTGCTCTTTCAAGGCTCCTGTTCTGGGAATGGACACATGGACTCCAGGGACATCTGCTCAGGCAGCTTTTCCAAGGGCTGAATCCGATCTCTGACGCTGCTGCAAGGCCAAGATCTCTATAAAGTTCTTCAGAGTAGGATGTAAGAGACAGGCAATCACTTCAGGAAAGGGTGAGAGAAGAGGAAATATATAAGGGCAATGGTAGGTGAAGCTTTCCCCAGAGAGTTCCAACCCAGAAGGCATTAGAAATGTCGTTTTTGTTGTGGAAAGGATGGGAGAAATCAACGGCTCCTGACGGTTAACCACAGGGCGAAGCCAGGCGAGCACAAAACAGAGGCCTCCCGGCCTCTGCGATGCTAACGCTGGGTGCCTGGTCAACCCAACCTGGATCCTGGGCGGAGCCGGAGCCATCCAACTCGGCCCAAAGCCGGGGCGCCCCTCACTCACCTGGAACGGTGCTCCAAAGCCTCCCCGAGGGAAAGCCGAGCCTTGGAGTCGGCGGCGTGCATTTCCGGAGCCCGTCTAGGCAGCTCGGAGGCCTAATCTCGATCGTGGGTTCTCTGGGATCCGCTGGGGAGCCGGTCCAGAGGGTTGAGGGGTGGGGGCTCCCTCTGTACGTTATCCTTCCCAGAGAAGGGACTGGAGGAACACTGAACCGATTTCTTTACCTGCCCTTCATCACCCAAAGGGGGTCCCAGAATATAATTTGGTTGTTGCCTTGAAATTGCCACTGTCCCCGTGTGCTCCCCAGTTGTCCTGCCCTTTGTCACCACCCTGTGTCACCACTTATCCCCACCGCCCTTGATGATCAAGGCCAGGCTGACCCTGCCGGGCCAGAACTTCCAACCTGTCCTCCCCTCTGTCGCTCCTCCAGCGCCTCCCAGCTTTGCCTGGAGTACACAGAGGAGCAGGACACGCACTACCAAAAGCCTCAGGAAAAGGGCCAGGGTCCTCACCGCCTACCAAACCAAGAGTATGGGTCTGCAGAGGCACGTTCCATACGTGGAGGAAGAATACAAGAAAAGGTTAAAGATGTGTTTGTGATAAACAGTCTCCTGTTAAACTTGGAAACTGCAGCTACCAGTTATGGAGCACTTAAACTGACATCATTATTCTTCACAACAATCCCACCAAGGTGGCTTTTTTAAATTATATTACCCGCCAGCAGATGCAGAGTTTGCATTTGAGCCTTAGCCTACTCACCCAGAGCCCGAGCCAATGAAGACTGGAGATTTGGTAACATGAGCAAATAAGAAAAACACAAGACAGTCGCTTGTAATTATATCCTAGTTGTAAATTTATAAACATGAATGAAATTCTTTTTATTGTTGGGGATTCATTGAAGGTACAAAGAAACAGGTTGCATTGATTACATTTGTTAGGTAAAGTCCCTTAACATGAATGAAATTCAAATATAAGAGTGAAGAGAATAAAGTGTTGCCAAAATAAATTTAAAATTCCAGTACTTTTTTTCTTGTTGATTTGTAAAGGGCACCATCTGTTTGAAATCATTCGTAGTCTTAGGCTAAACATTGGCTCCTTCTCACACTCATATTTTGAAGGGAATTTAAGATCTGATGCAGTATGATAATGAAAGTTAGAAAAAAGAGACAGATGTGAGTTTGCTGACTCCAGAAGGGATTGCTTTGGGGATGCAATTCCTACCACAGCCCAGGAGGCCTGATCTTTTCTCCAGTCGTACATAAGTTCTCCAAATCCAGGGTTTTCACATGATGCTGCTTCTGCACTGCTGTTTGCTCGCTAATACTTTTTGATTTTATATAGTCTCCTTTCTAACTGATCAGTCTTTATATTAGTATTTGTAGTCATCACATCTGGAGCACTTACTATATGACCAGTACCTTGAATTATCTCATTTAACTTTCACAATGCATTATTGTATAGACAAGGAAACTAGGGAGGTTAAATATAATGCTCAGTCCAAAAACAGGTATGGTTAATTCCAGTCATTACATGTTCTGACCTGTAGTTATCTTTATCAGATGGGCAGTTTAATTCATTTCATTAGGTTAACTGTATCCATTGGCTAGCACTATTTATCTATTGTAGTACCTGGAAATTGTACTAGTAAATTAATGGATGAGGGTACATTTTTAGCTGTGGGAATCCCAGTGCTTTGCACTCTAGATAGCTTTCTAAGGGCCTCCTTTGAACTTTGTTTTAAACCTCTCCAGTTGCCCACATATTATATTTCCTAGAGTGAGGCATTTCTCCAGAGAGCTCCTTTATTCATTACCTTAAAAATGCCATACTCTTTCATCTGTAGGCCTTCTGACATGCCATCCCTTTTGCCTAAAATACTCTCCCTGCTCCTCTTCCAGTGTTCCCCAACTTTCCAGTCTACCTCTATCCACCCTTTTGCTCAAGCCAAAAACCTGGAAATCAAACTTGATTCTTCCCATAACCACTGTGCTCCACTGCTATAACACAAGTAGAAGTGATAATAAATCTTACATGAACAAAAATAAAATTCTAAATCCTCTGCTAACTGAATGGACCCCTCTCAAGCCACAGAGGCCCCAGAAACACCTTCAAGCTCAGTTCCCAGCCATGTCAGGTTGAGCAAGATAAAGCACAATTACATGCACATGATTTCCCTTCATAAATATTCGCCACTCCTCCTGAAGCTTATTAAATATGTATATTTGACCACTCAGAATAAAATCTTGTTCCCTTTTGTCTCTTTGAAGTATGTGTCTGGCTTCTGGCTACGGCTCTGCTTCCCTAGCTGCTGGAATGGCCAATAAGCTGCTACCCTTTATAAGAAATAAAGCTCTTTTTCCAAAGTACATTTAAAAACGTTTTAATTTATTAAAAGGGGAAAAGTGAGGAGGGTTCATTTTCCTTAACTTTTTCTTCTTAAGACAGAGTCTCACTTTCTTGCCCCAGTAGGGTGCCATGAAGTCATAGCTCACAGCAACCTCAAACTCTTGGGCTCAAGTGATCCTCTTGCCTCAGCCTCCCAAGTAGCTGGGACTACAGGCGTCTACCACAACACCCAATTATTTTTAGAGATGGGTGTCTCGCTCTTGCTCACGCTGGTCTCCAATTTCTGAGCTCAAGCAATCCTTCTACCTGGCCTCCCAGAGTGTTAGGATTACAGGCATGAACCACTGAACCTGGACCTTTAATCCAAAGTACATTAATCTTTTTTTAGTTAACATTAAGGACATGTGCCAATCAGCAAGTTCTAGTTAACAGGAAAAAATTAACAAATTTGGGGCACTGAATGGAAATAGAAATCTAATAATGGGAGGTTTTGTTTTTTGTTTTTGGAAGCAGGAGTCTCTTGATAGCGTGTATGAATTTGGGGGCTTTGACCTATGACCTGTCATTTTCAAAATTAATCTAAGCTGCTGAGTGTGGTGGCTCACACCTGTAATCTCACTCAGAAGTTAGGGAGACTGAAGATCACATAAGGCCAGAAGCACAAGACCACCCTAGGTGACATGGTAAAACCCTGTCTCTACAAAAAAATAAGAAAAATTAGTTGGGCACAGTGACATACACCTGTAGTCCTAGCTACTTGAGAGGCTGAGGCAGGAAGATCATTTGAGCCCAGAAGTTTGAGGCTGCAATGAGCTACGATCCTGCCATTGCACTCCAGCCTGGGCAACAAAGACCCTGTATCATAAATAAATAAATATGTATTTCAAGAAGGGGATTTGACTAGCCCCTACAAAATCTCAGGATATCATCACCTAAAATCCCAAATAGCTTTGGGAGCATATGGGATCAGCTGGAAACTGATAATAATGACATCACTAGGGATATAAGGAATGAAGCACTGGCTATCAAAGAAAACTTCTCTGAGTTCCAAGATGTGTTTAATACCAACTTTATAATGAAAAGCTTTGATGTCAAACAGACTTGACTTTGACGCATTAACTTGCTGTGAGATCCTATTAAGTCCTCTAACTCTTCTACACCTCAGTTCCTCTGTAAAATGGAGCTAACTCCCTTGCAGAATTGTTGTGAGAATGAAGTTTCAGGAAGATCACTTGAGCATGTAATGGTACACAAACCATGTACCATCCAGGTAGGTGGAAAGATAAATAAATTAGGTGTCCCTCTACTATTAAGATTTCTTCTCTTCCCTACCCCTTTGAAACCAAAAAGACTAAGAACACCAACTCCTATTATATTGGATCAATTACATAATCTGCTTAAAAAGGCAAGTTACTTACCCTCAAGGATTACTTTGGTTTCTCATTTTTTAAAATGTGGGTTTTGTTTGTTTTTGACAAACAAAGACATAGGGTAGACAGAGTTCTACCCTATGCCCTGAGCAGAGTGCAATGGTGTCTTAGCTCACTGCAACCTCAAACTTGGCATGTGGGCACTCAGTGTCCAAAGCTGCTGGGATTACAGGCACTCACCAGGATGCCCGGCTGGATTTTTCTTTTTTTTTGTGAGTTGGGGTCTCACTCTCACTCAGACAAGCCTCAAACTCCTGAGCTCAAGCAATCCTCCTGCCTCAGCCTCCCACAGTGCTGGATTACATGTGTGAGCCACCGCGTCCAGGTAAAAATGTGTTTTTGTTTTTGAGACAGTCTCACTTTATTGCCCTCAGTAGAGTACCATAGCGTCACAGCTCACAGCAACCTCCAACCCCTGTGCTTAAGCAATTCTCTTGCCTCAGCCTCCTGAGTAGCTGGGACTATAAGCACTCGCCAGAACACCTGGCTATTTTTTGTTGCAGTTTGGCCAGGGCCAGGTTAGAACCTGCCACCCTAGGTATATGGGGCCAGCGCCCTACCTACTGAGTCACAGGCGCTGCCCTAAAAATGTGTTTCTTATTAAGCAAGCACGTTCTTCCTCATTCTACTGAAATCTCAAACTATTAACTCTCATTTTATGTACCAATAATATCGCAATCAACCCTTTAAATCCTAAATTCAGCATTTGTTCCAGAGGTCTGTGGAAAAGCAAGCTTTATATCAGTACAAAGGAGAATAATCCACACTTGCTGTGAACCAAATTTCAGAGAACTGAATTGCAGCCAAGGCGACTCCAAGATTGCCAAATGCTTCTGGCTGACGCCTTCAAATTTTGTTTGAAACAGATTCTCAGAATATCAAACACACCTTTATTCAAGTGGAAGTACAAAAGCACATTCCTACATCAAATGCATACATGTGATTTTTACATATTCTGCTTTTTAAGGATTATGTAATCCTGTTTCACAGCACAGGTGGCTACTTGGTCTGAGTATACATATTTGATGGGGAAAAAAACATGCATTTTTCGTTGATTTTACATTTAGATCCCTACCTTGAGTTGATGACATCTTATTCTTGCTGATAGCTAAGAAGTAAAATATAGTGGCAAAACTATCCTAGAGGTTAACCACAAGAGGCTTGGAGAGTGAGCAATAAATTTTCATATATTTGTTGAGAATCCCTAGTGAATATTGTAACGTCTGAACTATGAAAGCCTCAATTGCTGGACAACTCGAATTTTTAATAACATTCATCTTATTCACTAAACGTTATGAAACTTCAGTAGGAAAAATACAATAAAATGCTTTGACATGACCTAAAGAATCATGATCTCTTGCTAGGTATACATGAGCCACTACAAAGGTTTTGAGACAGACTGTGGTATGATCCATTATTTCACTTCCAAGAAACA